>NC_137029.1:4827258-5137258 GCF_032717465.1 Coenobita brevimanus
AGTGCGAATCTTAGAGTGAAACAAAGTAAGTTAGGAAGAGTAAGGAAACGTAAAATTAAGCCTGGCGAAATAAAGTGAAAAAGAGTGATAGGCTGAGTTACTGATAAGAGTTACTGTGTGAGAAACTGGGAGATGACGTGTTAGAGTGAATGAGCGTAGGACTGTGTGTGTGTGTGTGTGTGTGTGTGTGTGTGTGTGAGAGAGAGAGAGAGAGAGAGAGAGAGTAAATCACAATAATGTCAAGTGAAAATAATGATTTATCACTTGTTCTCAGGCATGATAATAAGTGTGCTCAGTAGATCTCAAAAGCCTTTCCTGCATGTTGTTGTAATACGAACATACACATGACGTTTACACTGACAATACTGTTTAGTCTAATATCCTGGACTGACATGAAGTGCATAATTATGTGCCCACAACAATTATTGTTTTGAAATGTGTCATGTCACATCATGGTATGCCCCTTGTTATTAATAATCATTAATTATATATCTTTAAAATTCGGTGAAGGAAATTATCAGGAAAGTATTATTCTCAATTAGAATGAAACCATCTCGGAGACCAAGCCCAGAGGAATGGTTCATATTAATAAACACTTTCCCTCCTGCTCTGTGGAGGGAAGGGCAAGAAAGATGCTGCTTTGAGATATCTGAAATATGTTATCCTACAACCCGAAAGTTGGCAACACATTTAACTTATGTGATTTCACAGCTATATATCTCTATCAGTCTATCTATCTAAACACACACTTTATTTATAGTTATATGTCACTTAACAAATTATGTATTTCATATACTCGTGTGGTTTATATTACAGAATGGTAAAAGTAATGGGTTATTATTTTAATTTTTCCGGAATTTCTTTCATTATTAACATTATTATGCCAGTTTGTATCATTTTTACTGAACATAAACTTAATTCTGACATGATGAAATTTTCTTCTGAGTAAAATCTTTTTGTCTACGAAGACCTAACACAGACGGTGTAGTCTTTAAAAAACTTTTTTTTTTTAATGTGTATGTGTCTTTGTCACCATAATACACCCATTCAGCCGTCTCCTGACGAGTGTATTCAGCTGGGATAGATATTTCAAGGTGAAGGACAAACACAGCATTTATTAAGTCCTTCAGTACGACTGCACTTTTCGTAAGCTCAGCAACATCGTCTGGAAGCAGCGAGGATTAAATTAAAAAAAAAAAAAAATCCACCGGATTCAAGGCGGTATGAATTTGCCAAGAACTTCCTGCAAGGTTTTGACACAATTGTCCACCAAAGTCGTGGTCGTATGTGTATGCAGATACAGCACATCATTTAAACAAAGTATGCACCCTGAGTACTCACAAGAAATACACATTTTAACCATTCGTGCTTCGCCAGCATGAGGAACGGTTAATTTTGCCTACCACCTTCTCTACGAAGACAAGATTCGTTTCTACAAGGACTCATGTGGGCGATGTCAGCTACAGCATATTCTCTGGCTGTCCTCCTCGTACTTTGATTATTAAACTCTTCCCCGATCCTCTGCTCTGGTTCCATGCCTCCCTTCCGTCCTCCCTCTCCACTCCCTGTCGTCACCTGCCCCAGCCCACGGATTCGAAACCTCCCTTCTCCCCTTCCCATCTCTTCGCCCCTTCCCGGCTCTCTTCTCTGATCCTAAGTCCGCTCCCCTCTTCTTCCTTCCTCGTCTTCCCAGCTCTCACCCCCCATGTTCGCAATAACACATCTCACCCTTTCCCAGCGTTGCCACGCCAAATATATATGTCACTGACCTCGCTCTCAAAGGCTAATAGAATGTCGCTACGCGCACACATAATTGTCACATAAGGAGTTGATATTGCTAGATACTGTTAAAAAGTCAAGGATTTAACAGGGAAAGAAGTTAAAATTACTAGTACACTGTAATTTTGTTGTGTATGCGAGAACGCGCATGTGTGTGTGTGTGGGGGGGGAGGGAAGTGTGCGGTCCCCTGATGCCCTAATAGTACACCCCAAAGCACTAATTTCTACCCCTCTAGTAGCCGGCGACGCGGCCAGTGACAACCGGGAGATCAAACTACCAACAACCACCGCCCCTACCCCAACCCCTTCGAAAACGTTGTTGCATAGATGTGGTACGACCAAAGCTGGTGATGTTACAGTGTATCAGTATTGTTTTTATTGTCTATCAGAACCGGTAGGCGGTGGCTCAATCGGTAGAGAGGTGGCCTGCAGTCCTAACGGACCCAGGTTCGAATCCCGGCTGGGGCAGGGAACAGTTTAAGGATTTGAATTTCATTAAATCAGGCTTTACTGATCTACCAGAAGACCCGCCGACATGTCGTAAAAATACCCCCGCTAATACCAATACACCAATCCTGTATGAGACAGCCCTAGCATGTATTCAATATGGACGGTGGGTGTTAGCGCCGAAGTGGTGACATGTAGAGGTGTATGGTATGTAGGAGGACTGCTGGGCCTTGACAGCAGGCTGTGAAGCCTATGCCCAGAGTCGGACACATAAAAAAAAAAGGTAAATAAAGTCATTTAATATGTAATACTGTGTTGTTATCCACAACTAAATTGTATGGATCTGGGAAAGGCAAGAAAGTGAAAGAACTACATTTTATTTTGTGTTAATTATACTTATGTCCTAGTGTATATTATAATGTTACCAGTGAATATAGTATAATGAACAACATCTGTCGAAAGATATGATGTCTTTTCACACCCATTCTCGCTTCCCAACCCCACCACCCATCTCTCTGGGTTCCTGTCTCCACCACACGCCTCTCTTACCCTCTCGTCCCCTACTCCCATCCTTAGTTAACCACCATAAACTAAGATAATGATGAAATGATCCGTCAGGTATTGATCATATTACATAACCATACACCTCTTTATTATGCACCATCAAATCAATAACATTCAATATACAGTATTGGTATACCTGACAACTTCTTCATCCTGTTGTAAGTTGTTACTTGACATACGCACGGCAATTTGGACCTTGTGTCACAAGGACATGGGGTTGTTTATCATTAACATTGATTATATGTGGTTTTCGACGTCCATTAATTCATATTAACGTGACAATTTAAGCCTTACATTAACAAAAGGTAAGGTTTATGTTCCTTTCATTATGACATTAACCAAACGAATCAGGGATCGGTTCTGACAAACCACAAACTCTTGCTTTAACGAAAACATTCCGACCTCTTGTCACAACATACAATGCCCTTAAATGTATGATCGATTCACATTCATATATATATATATATATATATATATATATATATATATATATATGTGTATATATATATATGTATATAAATATATTGTTACATAGCCTATGATTACATCATCCTTTGTGTAATTTTAACGCACAGTATGCTGCATGTTTGATCACGAGCGTGTTCTGCCTCAGTCCCCCCTTCTACCGTTATAGTAGAGTAAGTCGTTCTCTCTGTTGTCCAGAGCGGGATTGTGAACTCTATGTCCCCATGGCTTTCATTTGCGCGTCCTCTTACAAGTTGTATCAGGCTCTGCCGGCCCCTATATATTGAGCTCAGTCTCTGCATCATTGCCACTTAGATCTGCTCCTCATTTTGTTCACATCTCTGTCCTCCCCTGTACAGATATTATTATTGTGAGTGCTCAAGAAGTCTCCAACCATCTAGCAGCTGTGTGTAATTTGAGTATAACTGTTGTTGCATTTTTTCTTGTACTGTATAGCATAAGTTTAATTTGTAGGCCTAGTGAAGTTTTTGTAATTCGTGTGGGGTTCTTTATGTCAGTCATTTTTGATAATAGTTTGTATCTGTAATTATTTATCTGGCATTCACTGAGTATTATCTGGTATCTCATTTTATCAGGGCTGACTTAGATAAATTTACTCTTGCTAATTTCGTGTTAATAGAGGCTATTGCAGTTAACCATATATTTAACCTGTTTATTTGCCATTACATTATCTTATGAGTCCTGAATGTTTTGTTGTTAATTTAAGCATTAAACTTTAACTTGTAATTTTACCTAACTCTTTTGTTTTGAACCTGGAACTTTACGGGACAGTAGTGATTTTTAGCATTCTCACTTAAAGTGTACGTTATCTTTCTCTGTTCCGTAACATAAATTTGGCGACCTCATATCAGGATATTCAGGATATTATCATAAGGATATTGTTTGATATTTTGTGACTGTGATATATTCATGATGGCTACTATTTCTACACTTGATGAAGCCAAAGATTTTTTGTCAAATGTGCAAACAGTGTGTGATATAGAAAACAGAACAAAGAATGAACTTAAGCTTGTTGCTCAACAATTGGGAATTGCAGTTCACTCTCATCATTCTAAAGATCAAATTGTTGGCATGATTAATAAAAGCTTGTTTAATGTAACTCCTCCAAATGAGCAAACGCAGATTGAATTAGCTAAGTTACAGCTAGCCCTGCAGGAGGCTCGTGTGAAGGAAGCTGAATTTCAAGCACGTGCTAAGGAGGCTGATGTTAAGGAGGCAAATGCTCGTATTGAAGAGGCACAGGTACAGGCTCAGGCACAAATTGAACTTGCCAGGATTCAGGCAGACCATGAGTATCGCATGAAACAAGGTGGAACTGGATCATCTTGCTCTGATGATTTTGATGTGGCTAAAAATGTTAAACTTGTCCCTCCTTTTAATGAATCTGATTTAACAAAGTATTTTCAGTTGTTTGAGAGGGTAGCTACAGGTTTTAATTGGCCTAAGGAGTATTGGCCAGTACTCCTTCAAACTGTTCTCACCGGTAAAGCTCAAGTAACTTATGCATCTTTGCCTCAGGATCAATCTGATAATTATGATGTAGTTAAGAGCTTGATTCTTAAGGCTTATGAGCTTGTTCCTGAAGCTTATAGAGTAAAATTTAGGACAACTTACAAGCAAGATAAGCAATCCCATGTTGAGTATGCAAAAATCAAAGAAGATTTGTTAGAGCAGTGGTTAAATTCTAAGAATGTGGATTCTGATTTTGACAAATTTAAGCAGATGATTTTGCTGGAGGATTTCAAAAGGTGTATTTATAAAGATGTAAGCCTATATCTTGATGAGAAAAGAATAGATAATTTGTCTGATGCTGCAGTTTTAGCTGATGAGTATGTTCTCACTCACAAGAGATATTCTAGAGAAAAAGGGAAAGCTGAGAGTAAGTACGTTGCCTCTACTCAGAGTACAGGTAACAGGAAAGAAAATAAGGATGATGTTTCTCAGGAAGTAAATACCAGCTTCACCTCTAGATTTCAGAAAAGTAAATGTACTTATTGTAGTAAGCTTGGTCATAATACGGAGAGATGTTTCAGGAGACAGCGTGATGTGAACAAAAAGGAGTCTTTAAATATTCAGTCAATTGGTCTAGTGTCCACTCTTGAGAGTTCCCAGAATTCTTTAACTGAGTTAACTGAACCTGCTTTGAGGGGTAACTTAAATTCTCATGATGGAGCTCCTCTTTTGAGCAGTAACGTGGGTGACACTCTCAAGATTGCATGTGCTAATTTCCTGTCTGATGGTTTTGTCAGTCCTCTGGACAGTAATGACAGGAAATCAGTTAAAATATATCGTGATACAGGTGCTTGCCAATCCCTTATGCTGACCAGTGTTCTAGGCTCTAATGTTAATTCCTCTGATGAAACTGTAATCTTACAAGGTGTAGGGAATAATTACTTCTCTGTCCCTCTGTGCAGAGTGAATTTAGAGTCTGGTTTTGTTAATGGTTCCGCTATGGTTGGGTTGGTTGAGACACTCCCAATGTCAGGTGTAACTTTCTTACTTGGAAATGATATTGGTGGAAGTCAAGTGTGTCCAGCTCCTCAGTTGTCTAGTGAGCCAGTGGCTGCGACCCAGGATTGTGATGTCCCTGATGTGTTCCCTGCATGTGCTGTCACTAGGGCTAAGTCTAAAGTTACTGGTGATTTAGAGGATAATGATGATGATGATGTTATCCTAGCTGACACTTTTCTTGCTAATTTGGACCACTCACCAGATGAGGCAGTACCCCGTAGTGTTGATAATTTGTCTCGTCAAGAGTTGGTTGAGTTGCAGGTTGCTGACCCTGAGTTGAAAGGTCTAGCTAACTCTGCTTGCAGTGAGGAAGAGTCAGCCGGTGCTTCTACTTGTTATTATGTAAAGTCAGGAGTACTTATGAGGAAGTGGAGACCCCCAACAGCATCAGCCGACTGTGAATGGGAGGTTGTACATCAAGTTGTCATCCCTCGTGTTTGTAGGCAGGATATCATTCGAGTGGCTCATGATTCCAGTTTGGCAGGACACCTTGGAGTGAGGAAGACTGTGGCACGCATTTTGAAACACTTCTACCGGCCAGGTATCTTCAGGGATGTTTCCTGGTATTGTAAGTCTTGTCACACCTGTCAAGTTGTGGGAAAGTGTAATCAGACCGAAAAGGTTGCACCTCTAGTTCCCATTCCTCCTTTTGAGGCGCCTTTCACCCGTGTGTTGGTGGATATTGTGGGCCCTCTTCCTAAGACTTCTTCAGGATTTTCTTATGTGTTGACCATGATTGATATGGCTACTCGTTATCCTGAAGCCATTCCACTTAGAAACATCTCAGCAAAGAACGTGGTTAAGGAAATGCTAGGGTTCTTCACAAAGTTTGGTCTGCCCAAGGAGGTACAGTCAGACCGAGGAAGTAATTTCATGTCAAATGTTTTCAAGCAGTCTCTGAAAGAGTTGGGCATCTCCCAGATCACGTCTTCAGCTTACAATCCCCAGACCCAAGGAGCGTTGGAGAGATATCATCAAACACTCAAATCGATGCTCAAGAAATACTGTTTGGAACATCAGAAAGACTAGGATAAAGGTCTTCCATTCGTTGTGTTTGCCGCAAGAGAATCTCCAAATGAATCACTGGGCTTCTCACCCTTTGAACTACTGTTTGGCCATGAAGTAAGAGGACCCCTTAAGCTACTCAAGGAATGCTGGCTGTCGGAGGAAGATGACGTCAACCTGCTGGAGTATGTGATGAAGTTCAAAGAACGGCTGTCCACTGCTTTACAGCTGGCGAGAGAATTTAGGAGCTGCTCAGGAGAAGATGAAGACTTGGTATGATAAGAAGTCCAGGTTACGCCACTTTCAGCCAGGAGATCAGGTTTTGATTCTGTTACCAGTTCATGGGCAACCTCTTCAAGCCAAGTTTAGTGGCCCTTATTTCGTGGAGAAGAAACTCAGTGATGTCAACTATGTCATCGCCACACCAGATCGTAGAAAGAGCAAGCAACTATGTCACATCAACATGCTAAAGTTATATCACAGGCGGGACGAAAATAATCCAGTCTGCACTGTAGCTGTTCCACCCGAGTCTGCAAGTGAAGCTCTCCCATGCAGTATGAGCCTGAGTGATAGTTTGGGGAAGAATCCTGATATCATGAATGATCTCCAGACTAAGCTTTCTCATCTACCACCCAAGGAAAGGCAGGAGTTTTCGGCATTACTGCAGGAGTACCCGCAAGTGTTCCGTGCTACTCCAGGAAGAACCACTGTGTTGATGCATGATGTCGATGTTGGAGACGCAAAGCCAATTAAATTGCCTCCTTACCGTGTGAACCCAGTGAAAGTTCCTCTCATCCAGAAGGAGCTTGGCTACTTGTTGGACCACAAGATGATTGAGCCCTGTCAGAGCGAGTGGAGTTCTCCTGTTACTCTGGTCCCTAAGCCAGGTGGGTCACAGCGGCTTTGCATCGACTACAGACGTGTTAATCAGATAACCAAAACAGACACTTACCCTCTCCCTCGTGTGGAAGATTGCATAGACAAGATCGGAAAGGCTAGGTACATAAGTAAGTTTGATTTGTTAAAGGGATACTGGCAAGTACCTATGACTGAACGTGCTAGGGAGATCTCATGTTTTGTAACATTAGGAAAGACCTTTGCATGGTCTGTAATGCCATATACAGATTGTTTTAGAGTAATAAGAAATTTCCTTTGTAAATTTCTTTTTCTTTGTGGGGAGGTGTTACATAGCCTATGATTTCATCATCCTTTGTGTAATTTTAACGCACAGTATGCTGCATGTTTGATCACGAGCGTGTTCTGCCTCAGTCCCCCCCTTCTACCGTTATAGTAGAGTAAGTCGTTCTCTCTGTTGTCCAGAGCGGGATTGTGAACTCTATGTCCCCATGGCTTTCATTTGCGCGTCCTCTTACAAGTTGTATCAGGCTCTGCCGGCCCCTATATATTGAGCTCAGTCTCTGCATCATTGCCACTTAGATCTGCTCCTCATTTTGTTCACATCTCTGTCCTCCCCTGTACAGATATTATTATTGTGAGTGCTCAAGAAGTCTCCAACCATCTAGCAGCTGTGTGTAATTTGAGTATAACTGTTGTTGCATTTTTTCTTGTACTGTATAGCATAAGTTTAATTTGTAGGCCTAGTGAAGTTTTTGTAATTCGTGTGGGGTTCTTTATGTCAGTCATTTTTGATAATAGTTTGTATCTGTAATTATTTATCTGGCATTCACTGAGTATTATCTGGTATCTCATTTTATCAGGGCTGACTTAGATAAATTTACTCTTGCTAATTTCGTGTTAATAGAGGCTATTGCAGTTAACCATATATTTAACCTGTTTATTTGCCATTACATTATCTTATGAGTCCTGAATGTTTTGTTGTTAATTTAAGCATTAAACTTTAACTTGTAATTTTACCTAACTCTTTTGTTTTGAACCTGGAACTTTACGGGACAGTAGTGATTTTTAGCATTCTCACTTAAAGTGTACGTTATCTTTCTCTGTTCCGTAACAATATATATATATATATATATATATATATATATATATATATATATATATATATATATATATATATAAACAAAAAGTGGCTTCCAAAATTAATTCACTTTTAGTCGTCACTTAGCTCTGTGGTAGTTCTCACTCTATTACCCACTTCGCAGAATCCTCTCTGAATTTCTGCCGAGTTTTGTTTGGTGGAGCGTGGGAAGCGGCTTGTTCATTTTTCTTTTCCACATCAGGTAAGTCTGTCTAATTCACTTAATCCTTGACACTGATCTTTTAGGCGTGAAGGAGAAGTCAAATCTATATTCACAGTAATGCCGTGAGAAAATGCACTGGACTGTAACTCACTTGAAGCAAGACTTTAATGTCGTAAGGAATAGCAGTGGAGACAATTTAAAAAAGAATGACTTTAAAAAACCGGACCAGTACATATAAAAGCTATTATAGAAGTCGATATAATCACATTCTTGTCATATGTGTATATTGTAGAGGCCAGCTTGTACCCACCGAATCTTACTAAACAAATTCAAAACCGAGTTTTACTGGTTTTGAATGGTAATCAGTCTATATGGCAGAGGAACTTTACTTTCATGTACTAAACACTTAACCAGCCCCGAGCCATTGCTTAACGCACAGTTATACTTGTGGAAGGCTTTCGAGGGCTTAGCCTATAGAGGAAGATGGGCGGATGAAAATTCGAATATGTAAGTAAGGAAACCTGGACAGGGAACTGCCATGTGCGAATGCATGAAAGGACACAATAACGTATCTACTTCAATGTCGGTCTCTGGGTGGGATCTACTCAAAGTCACGTCCTTCAAGAATTCTAGTCAGCATCAGAACCTGGCAACTTGCGAGATATTAAGAAGATGCGTTTTCTTCCAAAATGGTATTTCACATTTAAGTGCTAATATTACTAAAACAGGTATTATCCAGACATATGTGCGTGTGAATGTGGGTGAGAAGGTAAACAGAGTTGTTAGTCAGCGCGAGAGGCGGAAGAGGATAGAGTGAGCTGGTGGCCGCACGCGGTAATCACACCCTTACCCTTCCTATCATAAATGCCAATCTCTTATCCCACCATCCGAGTGCTGTAGTATCAATGCTGATGACGCCAATAACAGGCCTCTCAGGACCTCGCTGGCTGCAAACTGACGTCTGACTTTGGTTGCGTTATGTACAGCGAATTACTGAAGGAGCCGTTCATAAACTAGAATGCATTACAGTATAATTTATTCTTGAAACAAATCTATGATCAAAATGGCAGCTGTATGAAGGAATCTTTTTTTGTTTTAATTAAGGGTAGTTTCTTTGGTAATATAATGCATGGTCACTCACGAATTCATTACGACTACAATAATAAAAGTACCCAAATGATAAAAAATTGCCACATGTAAGCAAGTGAATTCCAGCACCACGAATAACTGTAAATAACGCTGTGCTGTTTCACTTCTTTACACTCCATATGCGTGCTTCAAATTGTGGACAAGAAAACGACCGTGATGATATGCACGGAAGCACCACATATTACCCAGAAAAATTATAATTTGCTGGAAGATGGTAAGGGATATAGACGTATTTTATCTGTGAACATGGTACATGGAAGTGGCTCGTGTTTTCCTTCACCTTGTGTTTGTGTCGGGTGAGGGGGACTTCAATCAGTCCGGATGACGTCCTATTTCATTCTTGCCATTACATGAATATTTCAAACTCTTAAGAGGTATTTAGCAAAGAATGAGTTAAGGTTATACCTTCGTCCTTAGACTCATATCTCCCCACCGTCAAATTTCATGGTGGTAAAAATGAGAAAACAAAAACGACATCGCACTGAATAGGATAAAATTAATACTGTTCTGTCTTTGGATATCATGGGAACCTCCAATATCAGGTGGAGACATAGTTCTGGTCAGTAGATATGCTACACGTTTGGAATTTTAAGTTAAGAAGGAAGACTCCAGCGATCTTAATTGTTATTCGGGAAGGTGGGCAAGATTTCATTAGGTTAGGACAGAGTTTGAAGACAGTGGCTAAGAACTACTGACTGCAACCGTACTCTACACACCAGACAACAGGTTATAGGAGCCTGTGTGGCTTTAACGTACGACGAGACAGGAGAGGTAAGTAATGGTGGTGGGGATAGCAGGAAGGGAGAGTGGTGGTGGTGGTGAGGATAGCTTAAGGAAAGAGTGGTGGTGGTGATAGCAGGAGGAGAGAGTGGTGGTGGTGGTGATAGTGGTGGTGTGAATAGCAGGAGGGGAGAGAGGTGGTGGTGGTGGGGTGAGCAGGAGGGGAGAGAGGTGGTGGTGGTGGGGTGAGCAGGAGGGGAGAGAGGTGGTGGTGGTGGGGTGAGCAGGAGGGAAGAATGGTGGTGAATGTGCTAATGGTGGTTTAAGACTGTGGTAAGGTAGTGAGTACAGCAGGAAGGGAGAGTGGTGGTGGTGGTAGTATGGTGGGGATAGCAGGAAGGGAGAGTGGTAGTGGTTGTGGGGATAGCAGGAGGGAAGAGTGGTGGTGATGGTGGTGGTAATATTGATGTAAGACTGTGGTAGTGATGGTAGAACATTTGGCGATGAGTAGTGGATGTGGGAGGGGCAGTGGTCAGTGGTGCTGGGAAACTGTGGAAGTGGTAGTGGGGAGGACGGGGGGTAGTTGGAAGAGTTGTGGATGAGGTTGTGCTGGTGCTAGAAATGAGGGAAACAGCGGTTGTGGTGCTGCAGAAAACAGGGGACAAGAGAGCTGTCTTATCGGAGTGGTGGTGAGGATGGTAAGTGCTTTGTCATGAAAAGTGGTGCTGGTGTTGGTGGCGGTTCTGGTGATGGTCATCGTGAAAGCGTTGTAAGAAAACTGGAAGCGGTAGTGAGGAGAGCAGTGAGGGAAAAGAGTGATGGCAAATGCTAATGGTGGTGTGGATGATGGCAGTCACGGAAAAAGGAAGAGTAGTGTGGGGAAGTAGTAATGAAAAAGGGTAGTGAAGCAATTGTGGTGGTGGTGATAGTGCTGGAGTAGCAGTATTTTGAAGAACAGTGGTAGTGGTGCAGAGAAACGGCGAGGGTAAGTGATGGTGAAAACGTTGATGAATAATTGTGTGAAGAGTGAAGTGTTGGGGTGAAGTGAGAGCAATATTAGTGATGAGCAGCTAATGGATAACAATGGTGGAGGTAGTGAAGATGGCGATGAGAGTCATATTTTAAAGAGCTATGGTGGTGGTGATAGTGATAGTGGTGACCAGAATATTAGTGATGAACAGTTGGGGATAAGAGTAGCAGTGGTTGGAAGAAATAGCTGTAAAGATGGCAATGAGAGCAATGTTATACATAAATGATGGACAAGAGTGATGGTGGTGGTGGTGATTAGTGATGAGCAGCGGTGGATAAGAGAGAGAGAGGTGGTTGTGAAGACGGCGGTGAGAGCAATATTATAGAGAATTAATGGATACAAATTGTGGTGGTGGTGATGAAAGACATATTGTGAGGACCAGTCGTGTGATAATAGTGAAGACAACGGATAATAGTTGCGATGGTGCGAGCAATATTATGAGGAGCGGCGGTGGCGGCGGTGGTAGGGGTATCATTATGGACAGCATGTTGGAGAAAAGCAGTGGTGGGTGTGAAGAAATATGGTGATGGAGATGAGAGCAGTATTATAAAAAAAAACAATGGTGGAGAGCGGTGGGGCCAAGTTTGGAGCAATGATGAAGAGCCTCCACACTGACCCCTGGACCGGTAAATAGTTTTTGTAAATCTAGCTCCCGTGCGTCTGGATCACAGCTTACGAGTCAGTCAGGCTTCTGCCCTCACCAAGAAGAGTGGGAGGCAGCAATGTGTGGATTAACATGGGTGTGGGGGGAAGGGGGAATGGTGGAGTGATGCGGTTGGGAGTGAAGTAGGGTAAGAGAGAAACACTGAGTAGAGAATAGAATCTGGACGAAGTAAACAGCACCGGGGAAGACATATTTTATCATAGAAATATGTAGTAGTAGTAGTATTACAGAGAAAGGGAGTGAGTGAGGGAGATAGAAAAGAGGGTGTCAGTAAGGTAAAACAAGGTGGAAAAGGTAGGAAAAAATGGATAAGGTTGACAAAAAAGATGAATGAATTAGAACAAAGGAGAGTGCTATGGGAAAGCATATGAATACAGGAGAAAAAAAGGATGTCTAAGGCAGAAAAGAGGATGAATGAACCCCCCCCCCAAAAAAAAAAAAATGAATTAGGTAGAAAACGGAGGTTCAATAAAGTAAAAACAAATACTGAACAGAGCTGACAAACAATAATAAGTAGGAAACTGAGAAAAGGTACTAAAAAGAGGATGACTAAGAGAGGAGAAAAAATAAGGTGCAAAAAGAAAGGATGAAGAAAGTTGACATGAATGGATGTGTAAGGTAGAAAGAAGACGAATAAGGTGGAAAAGAATGAGTCAATAAGGTAGGAAAATGTGGATGAATAGGTCGGAGGAGAATGAATAAGGTAATAAAAAAGATGAGAATTGGGAACAAAGAAAATGAGAAGATGGAAAAAATGGATGACTGTTATGAAAAAGAGATGCCAAGTAAGGCTGAAAAGAGATAAGATGAATGTGGAAGAAAAGAGGGGAATAAAAATTGCCGAAAGTATCTTGGAATGACCAAAATTAAGGAAACTAAAATAGATGAATAAAAATGAGAATGAAAAGAAAGAATAACTTAGTAAGTAATACTAAGGAGAATGTAAGGATAGGACAGAACAGATTAAAATACTGCAATATTGAAAAAAACATGAGAGAAGTGCTAAGTGATAAAGAAAGGAAATGGAGGAGAGATAAATAAACACTGTGAACGAAGAACGGCTAAACCAGTAAGAGAAGAGGAAGAAAGATATAGGAATGAGAGCAAGCAGGGCTGGCTAAGCAGCAGGAAAAGACGGGGAAAAAATTGCACTTTCAGGAAGATTGGCTGAAAAGGGAAGAGAAAGTATTTGGGTTGAAAATCATAATGAGACTAAGCAGCAGAAGAAGGATGGTTAGAGAGAGAGTGATTAAGGTACAAATAGAATGTAATTCATGGAAGAGTGATTGAAATGGACAGGAAGACTATCTATCTATCTATTCCCAGACGCCATAATCCCTTTACGGGGTGGCCATTTGACTCTGAGTTATTTGTTTTACAGGGAGGGGCAGTAACCCTACACCAACCCACTTGACACGTAGGGAGCACGTATGGTTTGGTTATATGGTTACCACCCAGCGTTGTAAATGGTTTCTTGGACAGAAAGACACGGAATATAAAAAGGAGGAGGGACGGAGCACGGTAGGAAAAAAAAGTGAGGAAGAAAGGAAAACGAATAATAAAAAAAATAAAAAAACGAAAGTAGTTTTCTCTGACTTAGAGGACAACTGAATAAAATCGTCTGGAGTTTGTTGCAGTAGAATTCTAACGGTCTTCCGATCTTGAGAGGATTAACGGTGACAGAAGTAACTCGAAACCTCCTTTGACTTACTACAATCGTCCAGTAATAGCTGTTATTGAATACTAGATTTGTCCCGGTCCTGACTGGGTTATGGAAATAACTGAAAAGGATCGAAAAATACTGGATAGAAAAGGTAATGTAGCAGAGTGGACACGGTGGGAAGGACAACGGGCTTAACTCCTTTGATCAAGAAACCATATTTTTTTCTTTTTCTTTTTCTTTTTTATTTTGCTTAGGGAAGTCCTCTCGTAATAAAGTTTAATGAAGACTACATCTAACCCTTCCAACATAAAATTCTCCTTAGCTAAACAAAACTGTGTACTTGTAGAGACAATCAAATAAAATCATCGGCATGAACGGATGAATCGGATTACTTGACCCTGGACTCAGTGAAACCTGCCCTTGCTTCGTATTACCATTATATTAGGAGTTTGTGGCAAATCATCACCACATCTTTATTCCTGTCATATTTTAGGAGACTCGTGGCAAGTCATCACATCTTTATTCCTGTTATATTTTAGGAGGCTCGTGCCAAGTCATCACATCTTTATTCCTGTTATACTAGGTGACTCGTGACAAGTCATCACCACATCTTTATTCATTTTACATTAGGAGACTCGTGGCAAGTCATCACCACATCTTTATTCCTGTAACTGTCATGATAATATTTGCCTGTTAGTTAATTGTTTGTACTCTCTTGACGTTAAGAAAATTAAATAAAAACATACGGATATATTAACCACTTCAGCCAGATATCGTCATTAATATTATCCCAGACTGCTATCCGCCGATTTTATTCAAGTCAGTGGTGCAGGGGTTAATGCAGGTTACGACCGATTTTTCTAGCCTAGTTCATACAGTCACTTCTAACCTGAGTAAAATCACCTAGCAGTTATATGAACATAAAGAATAGTGCCTTTGCATTAATTACGTGTTGTACGTTCCGTCCATGTCAAAGATATTTTTGATATTTCTATATAATTTAACTAATGATAAAAGTTTTAATGAAGAGGTTAATGAACCATTATTTCTACCCTCTCCAGTCCAGTTTCAAAATCTTCTCCTGAATAAGATCATCAGATCGTAGTTACAATAATATATATATATATATATATATATATATATATATATATATATATATATATATATATATATATATATATATATATATATACACACACACACACACACACACACACACACACACACACAAAGATAAATATATCGGTAGCAGGTTTGGTTCAGTGCGTTACAGTGTTCCGCTTTGGCCGAAGTGTTGTAGGTTCTAGTCCACCCAAGAGGTCATTGGTAAACATCGTGAAGGGCATTAGGTCATAAAGTGCTGCACTTTCCGAACCTAAGTCCTCTACCGGGGGCAATGTCTTAGCCCTTATCGAAAAAAGGGGAGAGACTCGGCGTAAAACTCAGCCCACAGGTCCTGTTCCTGACCATCTTCCTTTGCTGAACATTTCCAGAGTTTTCATTAACACAGAAAGTGTTGGAGTAAACAGTAAATTGAGAAATGTGTTGTCTGGTTGAATGGGTTAATCAGGTGAAATTCTGGGTCATGATCACTTCCTCTGTTGCAATGTCGTAAGTTATTTGTATGTTCTTAATTACTGTCTATGTAACGTATCTTTGTGTGTACTCTTGTCTTAATCCTTTCCATCTGATGACTTTTTCTTTTCTCTAGAGTACTTTATTCAGTCTGAGAAACTTTTAGACCTACTGAGTAGAAGATATGCCCTCCCGTAACACTTTTCCTAATACGTACTCTTCAGTTGAATCAGGCAATGTGACAGTGACAAGTAAAACATACAAACACTTCCTCTAACTGAAGAGGTAAAGACCTTGGACGACAGAGGTAACAGAGCTCCCTGCTCTTCCGTACCAACAATCAGAGCTCGGACAAAAGGAGTTTTAGTCTCTTTTAAGGGAAGTGATCTCTGAGGATTTCGAGCGACGCGTATGGGAGTTGTCAGGAGAATGGTAGTTGGGCTAATAGGAAAGTTGTTGTAAGATAGGGCGGATTGTATTCCCAGGTTTGGTGGGGTCTGTCGCTCGCCAGAAAAAGGCATTGTGATATTCAGGAGAGGTAAGACAGTGTTTCTGGATCAGTAAGGGATGGAGGAGGAGACATGGATTTACAGGTAGAAGTGGTGGCGGTGAAGGAGGATTGGTAAGCCGCATGGATGAAGGGTTGGAGAGAGTGCTCAGAAAACGTAGGATTTTTGCCAAATCGACTGCACGAGGGCTAATACGTCTAAGAATTACTATTCTCAGTTTTCCTAGAAAATACGACTCGCAATAGTCGATACTGCATTGAGGTCTCCAATTAAACTACTGGGTGAACAAGATCAAGGAGGGAAATAGACTTTGTTCAAAAGTTCATACTGCCCTGAGATCGAAATCTTTGATTTTGTTTGTTTGTGTTTGACTACATACGAACTGGACATGCTAGTTTATGCACCAGCTGCTCCTCTGTGTTCATGAGTGGTGTGATGATGGCAGGCGAGGGAAGGAAAGGATGCATAAGTATGTATAAGGATGTTGGAGTTCCAAGAGAAGGGATGGTAAGAGGGGAGGAAGTGAGGTACAAGTTAGAGGAATGAGTGGCGGAAAGCGTTAACTTTGTGCAACAGCGTGAGGCTGGGGTGAAGCTACTGCTGCCTCACTATCAATTGTGTTGGACATCACTTGACGGAAAATCACTCAGGGCGTAAAGTACAGTACCTCAGAAATTTGGTTAATATTAATTCTGAAATTCAGAGTGTTACTACATGTAAGGCAGACGGTAGATCAGTACTGTTTTCTTTCGCACGTTCGGAAATTTGCTGACGACTACAGAGAAGGAAGATTAGATGTGAGGTTAGAGGGAAAATTGTTGGATATAATGATTACAGTAATATGAAAAACTTAGTTTTAGTTACGGGTAGGGATAACTAAATAATGAATTATATTTTAGGAACTTGGGTGGTAAGGCAGGGAGGGATAGTTACTTAATTCCCATAAGGCAAGCTTGATTCGATACACCAGAATGAAGAAAAGTAGGTGTTGAGATACGGTACGAATGTTAGCGGCAGGATAAAATAAAAATAGTTATGCGTTAGAGTAGCAGAGGAATAGACAGTGCAAGAATAAGAATGACGTAGATGACTGAGTGGGAGAGAGATAAATATATTTGGCCAGGATTGTACCTATTAGGCATGACAGCGGGGCACAGAAAAGTTAGGGGAGCAACAGATATGGCCTTCATTAACTCCATCACTACAAGGGCCACGACAAAAACGAAAAAGTCTTTGATAACATTATAAGGACAGCAGATAATTGGTATGACACTGGGAGAGGGACAGGGAACATTAAGCGAAGGATATATCAGTATATGGCTGGATGTTTGGTATCAGAATAAGGGAGCTAAATAATTAGGTATTTTACTAAGGAACAGGAAACATTAAGTAAAGGAATAACAATAGGAGGTTGGGTGGAAGGAAGGTGAAACATAAGTCAAGGACGGCAGGGGAGAGCGAGAGTCAGGCCGGAGGAGACAAACATCAGTCCAAGAGAGGGGAAGTTTCCGGTGGCCTCAGCTTAGGCAGGGACATGTTTTATGCCAAGCCAACACACACACACACACACACACACACACACACACACACACACACACACACACACACACACACACACACACACACACACACGCACGCACGCACGCACGCACGCACGCACGCACGCAACACACACACACACACACACACACACACACACACACACACACACACACACACACACACACACAAACACACACACACACATTTATGATCAAAGGTCATAAGTACCAATTTAAAGCTAATATGGGACTTCCTATATATTGATAATTGTAAGTAACCATCTGCAAACAGTTACGAGTTATAACCCTTTGAATATCGGTGACAATGAGTTTGATCATTGAGAGTCACTCAAATGGGAGGTCCTATATACTGATACTCGTAAATATCTCTATCTTCAACCGATTTCAAGTTATAGACCTTGAAGACCCGTGACCTTGATTTTGACCTTTCGCGGTCACTAAATTACCCCTGAAATTTAATAACCTCCTTTTGGGACAAATGCTCACATACCCCGAAAGTTTCATGCAATTTCATTCAGCCGTTTTTCGGTAATGTTGCAACCAAAAAAGAAACAAGGAAACAAAGAAACTCTACCAAAAACAGTACCTGGCCGGACTCCGTCCCGGGCAAGGTACAAATGAGGTACTCGGGTTGAAGGTGTACAAGGTGTGTAGTGTACTACACGTCCTGCAGCCACAGTTGAGGCAGGAGCAGCAGGGAATGGGAAAGCCTCGGCCGCATACATATTTAGTTCACCTTCATACTCAGTGTAAACCAAGAGGATACTTTACTCACTGTAGTTCGTCCACTGAATCTTGGTGTACAGTTTAGTCCTTTGCCGGTTTACCCTCCTACCAGTACCTCAGTGCCAGAATCAGACAATACTACTTTCCATAGCATTTCTTCATGACCAGCACTATACTTTGGTATTACTTTCGTATTACACCTCAGCATTCATGATAGAAAGACGGCAATTGTAGACAAAGTTAAAATAGCTAAAGCATAGGCATCTCCCTTTCGGTGAGACTTATGTACTGAAGAAATGCTTAGAATAATTAAAGAAGGTCAGAATATTAAAACGTCATACCAAATATCCAAATGAATTATTTGATTTTTTCAAGTAAGAGAGAGAGAGAGAGAGAGAGAGAGAGAGAGAGAGAGAGAGAGAGAGAGAGAGAGAGAGAGAGAGAGAGAGAGAGAGAGAGAGAGAGAGAGAGAGAGAGATTTAAAATCATTATACGGCACATTTTTACAAATAATTCATGTTTCCTAAAGGGCACCAAAAATAAAATACAAAATGCTCCATTTTCCGTGTGCAGCCAAGAGAAATAATGAGCTTCATGTGGAGCCAGAAGAGGTGGAGCACTTGAGGTTGAGTGCGGCGGTGGGGGTCGGGGTGGAGGAGGTGGGGGAGTGGGAAGGTAGGGGGGATTGAGGGAGGGGGGAAGGGGTTATTCCGCCAATCATGAGGGATGGACCTGGTAGCCACTGCGGCGTTGTCACATAAGCACGTGGGGAATGGGAGGGGGAAAGAAGGTAGGAGGGAAGGAAAGGAGAGAGTATGGGAGAAGATAGGTGGGGATGAGGAGTGATGAAAGAGGAGTGAGAAGGGAGAAAAGAGGAGGCATGATGAGGAGAAAGGAGAGGGGAAAAAGAAGATGGAGAGGGAGGAAGAAGACAGGAGAGAGGAAGAGGGAATAGAAGAGAGCCTTGAGGTTAGAAAAGAGCAAGGGGAGGAGGGAAGAGTAGGGAGACGAGGATAGAGTGGGAGGAAGGTGAATGAGCAGGAGAGTGGAGAGGAAAAAGAAGATAGGAGGGAGAGAGGGGGTAGGAGGGGGAGAATGGATGAGTGATGAGGAAACTGAGAGAGAGAGAGAGAGAGAGAGAGAGACAGACAGACAGACAGACAGACAGACAGACAGAGACTGAGACATACTCTCTGGCACTGCGAGCGCCGGTGTAAAAATATACTGAGAAAAGTTCCATTCATTCATTTTTTTTTAAGGGTTTGCTTCCTCCCCACAGACGAAATTACCCAGGCTTATGTGTTTCCTATGGAGGTTTGTGCCATTTAGTTGATTGTTTTGGTAAAAAATGACACGGTGGATAGACAAGGATTGTGGAAAGTGTTAAGAATATATGGAGTAGATGGGAAGTTGTTGAATTCTGGGAAGAGTATGTACGATGGAGCGAAGGCTGCGGTGCATGTGGATGGTGAACTAAGTGAATTTTTCTCTTTGAAAGTTGAGTTGAAACAGGGATGTGTCATGTCTCCATGGTTATTCAATCTGTACATGGATGGGGTAATAAAAGAGGTACAAGGTAGGGTAGTGGATGTTGGAGTGGCCCTGGTGAGAGAGGATACTGTTTGGAAACTCCCTGTACTGTTGTTTGCAGATGATACTGTGTTGTTGAGTGAAGACGAAGGGGAGGTACAAGGCTTGGTGGATGAGTTTGGGAGTGTAAGAAACGGACTCTAAAGGTGAATGTAGGGAAGAGTAAAGTGATGGTCTTTGAGAGAGGTGAAGTCAGTGAATGTACAGCGAGGTTGGATGGTGAGGAATTGGAAAATGTGAGTACGTTTAAGTACTTGGGTTGTGTGATGAGTAAGGATGGAGGTTTGGAGGGTGAACAGCTTTAAAGGGTACAGCAGGGAAGAAAGGTTGCTGGTTCTGTGAAAGCAGTGATAAGAAACAGGGAAGTGAGCATGGAAGTGAAAAAGTTACTACATGAAAGTATTGTGATACCAACTCTAACGTACGGAAGTGAAGCTTGGACGTTGTTGGAAGGACACAAGTCAAGAGTGAGAGCAGTGGAAATGAGTTATTTAAGAGGAGCCTGTGGAGTCACATGGAGAGATAGGCTGACCAATGAGGATATAAAGGAACATTGTGGTGTTGATGTGGATGTGATAGGAAGCGTTATGGGGAACACACTGAGGTGGTTTGGCCATGTGGAGAGGCTGGAGGGTGAAAGACTGACGAAGAGAGTGTATGTGAGTGAGGTGGAGGGGGGAAGAGGGAGGGGGAGGCCGAGGATGAGATGGAGGGATGGGGTGGAGAGGTATATGAGAGATGGGGGTGTGAGTTGGGAGCAGGGTAGTGAAATGGTGGGGGACAGGGCGACTTGGAGGCGATTTGTTTGTGGCTACCCCAAACGGGATTGAGGCGTCTGGCAATAGATAGATAGATAGATCCTTTGTTTTGTACAACTACTCACCTAATTCATCCATCCACTTCTGTATTTAACACTCTTACGGTCACGTCTTCTGTCATGCTTTCTCCCTATTAATACTGGACGATTTAAATGATCTGAGAGTAAATCATACCAGTAAGAGTGATCCCCTGAGGGTTGGGATGACTAATATTTTATTCTAGCTAACACCAAGCTGTTTTATTCAGCTGAGAGTGCGTACTGAAGCCCGAGTTTTATTTGGTTCTTTTGCCTCCTCACCGTCCATACCTTGCTTTCTTATTCACTCACTCATCACACCAAGCCATCTCCTGCGCCATCCACGCCTCCTCCTGCCTTCAAGCTCACATAATTCAGCCCTGTTCATCAACCTGCTCATATTTGCAGAGTTACACTTTTTCCGCTGCTTCGGGGCTTAGGTATTGGTATATATCGCTACTGCCATCCACAAGTTCAAATAAGTTTCTGTGTGTAATGCGTAAAAGAAAATGTCCAAAGCCGATAACATTTTCCGCATTTTTTTTTTTTTTATAGTAAAGGCCGTTCAGCATAAAATAAAATAATGTGTGATAAGGGAAAATAATAACAAGAGAAAAGCTGTATGCAGAAAGAAGCATAAAAAACATAATTTCGAAGAATATATGAAAGAAATTACTGTAAACGAGTAGACATGAAGATTGTCAATGAAGTATACACTAAGAAAAAGTGTTTATGAGAGAATCATTGGGGTGGTGGGTGGGTAAAGAAGTGTGTTAGGTAACAAACACAAAGACCATTAGGTGTGCAGTTTCAGACATGGATGTCGCTCCACCCTTCAGTCTAACAATTAGGAAACTGTTACTTAATATTCTGAAGTGTGTTTGACCCGAAAGATTGCACTGCTGGGTTTCGTAAATCATTGTTCACTGTTTCGTTATTTATTGCGATGAAGTGCACCGATATTAATGTCGGCGCCTCTACCGCAAGGCTGTAAAAGAAATCAGAATACTTAATATTGGAGAAAAACTAGAGGATTATAATAATGTTGAGACTGAAATATAAAGGATAGTTTTTGCAAAATAAGGAATATTTTTGTTATCCAGCAGTCACATCTTAAACACGCTCGTACTTAATATTGGCTGATGGTAAAAGATAATCACGTACCTGTATCATAAGAACAGAGAAACAAGCACTTTTTGTACCCATAAGAACAAGGAATTAACCCATTCAACACGAGGACGCCATTTTCGTGTTGTATGGCAATCGTCGAATGCCTTTTTCCCACATGACAAAAATGTCTAGTACTGACGGGGTTAATGAAGGCTGTATCTAACCTCACCACTTCGAAAAGCTTCCCTTAAGCCAAGTAAACCATGTGAAGGTAATACAAATAAACAAGAAGCGGTGCCAAGGCACACCAAACCCGTCCTGAGCAGTCATTTTAATGATGATGTATAAACACAACAGGATATCTAGTAAAAGATGTCATATGAAATTTGGAGTATATCAGGGGAAAGTTGACCATTTTATGCCGACTTGAAATTTTATGCCCTAGCCACGTGACACTGACCCCCCTATCGCTACCTGGGAGTGGCCCCCTGATGTAATGAGGCATGTTATAGGATGCAAATTTGAAAGATGCACCTTTAGGTTTTGGTTTCATGTCGATATGACGAATTTGAAAGGAGTTATGAAGAAAAAACGATTTTTGCCTGTCCCCGTTTGTATATATTTTTGGAGCCTACAGCCTGGGCCTTGGCCCAATCTGGTCCGAAATTTAGTAAGGTGATCAGATAGCCATAGCCCATCATCCCTGTAATGTTAGTCAAAATCGCTCCAGTAGATTTCGCGTGAAGTTGTTAACAGACAGACAGACAGAGAAACAAACAGACAAACCGAATGAAAACAATACCAGTCCCCTAGCCCCTCCTGGGCGGGGACGGGTAATTAAGAAAATGGTCATCTGAGTGAACGGGTTTGAAAACTCAACGGGACTGGCACAAATTAGAGGAGAAATGTCGAGAATAGTTGTGGTGAATGAGTTGGAGTAATAAATAAATTAGGCAAGTCGCTCTGAGCTGCAGGGAACATACCGGAAGACTGGAGAATGAGAGCAATAGTTCCTTTGTGCAGAAGGGATGGAAGTACGCAGGAATGTAAATATTACTGAGGAAGACAGTTTTCTTTTTTTTTTTTTTTTTTTTTTTGTATACTGGAGAAAGACAGGGATAGTTCCTTTGAGCATAAAGGGAAGAAGTACGGAGGAATGTAAATATTACTGAGGAAGACAGAAATTTTGTTTGCAGGAAAAAGTGTGCGGTGCATCAATATACCATTAAAACTGCTAGGAACCATTTACCTAAAATTCAGCACATGTCCAATTTCAAAAGGAAAAACACATTAACACAGATCAGATGTCTGTTGTGGTCCCTTACCGCACACAATCCCTTCAACAGAATGCTACAAAACTAATCGTGTAGAATAGCCTTTACTCTCACATATTCGTCATACACCCATTTGTGTTACTAGAACAGCTCTCGGTTCCTTTTTCTGCTGAGTGCCAGCGGTATAGTATGTATATTTTTTCCAACTATAACATCTTGAGCTGGAAAATTTAAATGTCATAAATATATAATGCTGTGATGTCAGAGTTATAGCACTTACAGTTATTGAGTGGCATTTTTACAAAGTATGCCTCAATGCAAAAGTATATATTAAAAATCCCCGGGACCAGTAAACATGTCCTTGACCAAATTTCAAGGACTCGTAATCTTTGTGCCATTTCGTGGATTAACAGGTTTTCTAGCGGATGCACCTCTTGTTGAATATTACATACACGATGATAAAATACTCAATTTGTTAGGTATCCAGGCTCTGACTCGATCGATATTCAAAAATTGAAAACATAAATACTTGAGAATAGTATGTAAGGTGCAAAATAAATATCTGTGCAACAGGTATTTGTGAGGCCTTCCCTACGAAAATATGGCCTTTAGGCCATCGAATACTTTCAACTGAATGTCTACGTGTGGGGTCATGGCGAGAGTAAACATCTTGTAGGGTGGTTTACTTCCCAGACTCGTGCAGAGTTGCCTTCATATGCTGAAACCAATTTAGACGCCAGCCCACAACACCTGTCACTCTGGCTCTCCGCACAATGGCACTTGCATGACGGGCCGAACCCTGACATAAGCCTGTATTCACCATCTTTGATGGTGTTCAGGCAAGCTGGCAGGTAACTTCATACATATATGACTAACTTACCACTTGTTGCATGGTTGACGGCCTTGTCATCCCCAATGAAGATATCTCCAGCAGTTGTACCCGGAGACCTGTTCACTGGTGCTTTAAAACAGAATTCGAGTGTCAGCCGGACTCGTAGCTTTTTCCTGCCTAAAGCAGGTTAATTAGTCCTGTTTTTTCCGTCGTAAAGTAGAATACTTAGTCGTAGTTTTTCGTCCATAAAATAGATCCATTAACTCTTCCATTTTCAGTGCATCGGTATTTCGTTAAGTTTTTTCTTCTTCCCACCAGGTGATTAAAGCCTTATTATTCCTTCAGCTCATACACGTCATTTATTCCTAACTAACGTTGTTTTCAAACGATTTTTCTCAGCTTTGTGTAGACCTTGGAAATGGAGGGATTACAAACAATTGTTATTAACCCCTTCATTACCAAGTGGCTCTCCTAAGATGAGCGTTATTTGATAGCAATAAGAATAAACTATAATAGATGCCATCTTGTTGAAAGGGACAAGTAAGAACCTTTTGTAATGACGGGGCGATAATCACTTCATTTTATTGACGTCCTTATATTCGAGCGAGCAGAACAAATGAGAACATTAAACTTAAGGTAATAACGGGAGTGAAACATTCTTGCCCCATACGACTTGTAAAATTTGCCACTTGGATGAACACCAAAACAGTTTTCGTGACAGCTATTAAATCAGTCCTGGCATGTCGTATCATTCTGAAACTGCCGTAGAAATTCACTTTCATTGGTAGCAGACTTTCCCCCAGAAGGGTCAAATATAGCCGAAATAAAATTCAAAAGAACAGTGCACCCAAACATTATTTTTTCCCCCTCTCTCTACTGTTTGCGAATCATTGCCTGCCGCACCGTTTTAAAACTTATTAAAGTTACCTTCCTGTGGCACCAGTGCTGAAAAAAATAATCTATCTATCTATATACCTAGGCTGCTTCCCCCAAGGAAAGGGAGGTAGCCGAGACAGGACGACACACTCCCCATTTACTCATCCACTCAAACACATTCATTCGCATCTTAGCCCAAAAGGGGAGAACGGACAGATCCTCACCGCACCACACCGCACAAGGGTCAACTGCGCAATGCAATCAGTGACATCCGCAGCAGGGCCCGACAGCAGAGCTGTCGAAAAAGCCATCCATAGCATAAAAAGGCCAGTACTACTACAACCTTGGTCACTAGGACGCGTTCAACAGCTGTGGGGTGTACGCCTATTTCTTGATTAACTCATTCATTATGGTTCATGGTAACCATATTAAATATAGTCATCGGGAGACAGCAAAAGTAAACTAAAAACTACTTCCTGGAACTGAAGGGGCTACAGAGTAACCTAATATCGTTGCCTGTTTATCAGCACGGTTCTGGTGTGGACTGTGGTAGTGTAGTAGTGTGGTGGACGGTGGTACAGGTGTGGATTGTGGTGGCGTAGTAGTGTGGTGGACGGTGGTACTGGTGTAAACTGTGGTACTGTAGTAGTATGGTGGACGGTGGTACTAGTGTGGACTGTGGTTGTGTAGTAGCGTCGTGGACTGTTCTATTGTGGAGGACTGGGGTGGTGTGGTTGTCTATGCACTATGATTATGTTGTGAATCGTGGTAATGTGGTGGGTTGTGGTAACGTGGACTGTGACAGTGTGGTAGGGTGTGGTAACGGGGACTGTGACTGTGGTGGGGTGTGGTAACGTGGACTGTGTTAGTGCGGTAGTGTAGAACGAGATACTTCGATGGTGTGAACTTTGTCTTGTGGTAGTGTAGAAGTGGTGGTGTGGTAAGGGTGGTCTGAAATGTGGTAGTGTGGAATATGTTACTGTGGTGTGAAATGTAGGAATGGTAGGGTTAGTTATAGCAGTGCGAACTGTGCTAATGTGATGCGGAATATACCAGTGTGGTTTGGACTGTGGTAGTGTGACCTGTGGTTGTGCAGTGTGGACTGTGGTACTGTGAGTTGTGGTAGTGTGATGAGGACTTCAGTAGTGTGGTAGTGTGATGAGGACTTCAGTAGTGTGGTAGTGTGGTATGGACTGTGGTGGCACGGATGAGGGCCAACAGCTTCAAAGCAAAGCAAGTAATTGCCTGCTGCCGCTGCAGTCCACCAGCCTTTCCTTCATATGTACCTGCTGCCCTTGCAACACCACCAGCAACACCAGCACCCACACCAGCAACACCAACACCCACACCAGCATCACCAACACCTACACCAGCAAAACCAACACCCACACCAGCAAAACCAACACCCACACCAGCATCACCAACACCTACACCAGCAAAACCAACACCCACACCAGCAAAACCAACACCCACACCAGCAAAACCAACACCCACACCAGCAAAACCAACACCCACACCAGCATCACCAACACCTACACCAGCAAAACCAACACCCACACCAGCAACACAGACACCCACACCAGCAACACCAACACCCACACCAGCAATACCAACACCCACAACACAATGTTGGAAAATATGTCCAGTGTCGTCAAATATATTTCAAGAGCTAGAATCGTGTGTTGGTTTTAATAAATACATTTCAGTACCTAGATATTGTGTGTGTGTGTGTGTGTGTGTGAGAGAGAGAGAGAGAGAGAGAGAGAGAGAGAGAGAGAGAGAGAGAGAGAGAGAGAGAGAGAGAGAGAGAGAGAGAGAAAGCTGTTCTCACTCATAAACGCTGAGGAGGGAATAAATCCCAACCGTCCAATATATAAGGAACTTGAACTACCCATCACTACCGGTGGACATATGGCAGTGTGGCTGGTGAATTATGGCTCCCCGTCATTGCAGCGGCTGGCCACCACATCAACACGGCAATGGCAAAGACTGGAGAAGTTCTATAAAAGCAGTGTATTTTTCCATTTACGCAGGAAGACTTTTATTTCATTAAATCAAACTACCGCTAAACAGTAATGTTCATCTTTAGAAGGACCTGTATCAGTGTAGCGGTTACTAGAAAGCACAGTTCTAAACGTGTTAAATTGTATGAATGCCAATAAATAGAGTCAAGTAGTTGAAGAGGTCGGTGACTTTTGTGGATAACCACCTGTGCGTATGTTCTTAAAATTATGCTTTGCAACAGGAAATTGTTGAGGTCTGAAAACATTTTAAAAGACTTCTTTCTGCTCAGTATTAAATGACATGATTGCAGCAGGAGGACATAGATATATAATTTGGTAGATGGATAATAATCAGTTCTAAAATATCTCGCATTTCCCTTTCATATACAGTATAATATATAAAATAAAAACAGGAGTCATATGTTCGTAGACCCAATAAGATGATTATAAAAGCTAGACGGGATAAGAAACGAAAGTACGTTAAGTTCTGGAACACTTAGGCTAAACCAAATACAGAATATCTGGTTGGGAATGCATTTTGTGAGGAAATAATATGAAATTATAACTGTATTTGCGAATATCTGTCAGAATTATGCACTTAAATAACGCCAGTGTGTTGAAATACACGAGGAAACTGAAGCAGGAAATGGAGTACGTTACTTCTGTTGGCTTGTGGATTTCGTCATACATATTTCTTGACAGAATTGTTTGCATCGTCCATCATACAAGTCACCCAACATTGTGCTGCATATGAGACCCATAAGATATTACCTCCTTTAAAAAGAACGGTCTTCCATGATAAATATAATCTTTTGGCTGTAAGAATATTTTTAACAGTGAATGGGTTCAGTAGAAGTGGTTATTGAAGATTGTTTATCCCATGAATACAAAAGCCCTCACGAATATTTCTTAGAGTAAAAAAATCAAGACCCCAAATAGAGAGCCAGCAAATGCCCTTTCCAAAGAGAAATGAAACAGGAGAAAGCCAAATTCAAGATCCGTTCGTTTCGATGTATCTGTACAAACTGAGCTGAAAAGAATGGAGTTGATGGGCACTGGTTGTTACAAAAAAAAGAAGGCAGTTCCTAACTTGACCAGTTGCATACATGAAAGACTGACAAAACCAGCCAGATTTTGCTTCAGACAGCTGACCAGGAAGATAGTGATAATGTACATGTGGACAGGTGTTGCGTGCCCGCCGTAATAGGTAGAACAATGAAAACTAAGAGATAAGAAAAGCAGAATAGTACCTCAGGAGAGAGAGAGAGAGAGAGAGAGAGAGAGAGAGAGAGAGAGAGAGAGAGAGAGAGAGAGAGAGAGAGAGAGAGAGAGAGAGAGAAGAGAAGAGGTGTACAAGAGAATATAGAGTAGAACAGAGTAGGGCGAGAGAGAATGTGATGTATCCAAGACAGATCAAAACAGATCTCGAGAGTAAAACGCCAAGAAACTTGTGGATGACTGGCATATAGACAGCTGTACAGTACGTATGGATGAAAAAATTAAAACATCAGTCCTTTCGCTAACATCGCATTCTGTCTGGATGTTGCCTCATTCTCGTGAACTGGTTAATTACACTGTACATCTACCACCTCCTGTCACTTTCACGCCGTGTGTCGGTAAGGTGAGCGAAAAGTCTGCTTAGAAAATCTAATATGCAGTGTGATGTGGCCACGAGGCAATGATGGACGTGAGCATCTTTTTAACACCTGGTGTAATTTACTCTATTACGGCCAGGATGCAAGCACAGCCTTCCAATACCACTGATACTTCTTGGCACGAACACAGTGAAGGTCAGTGGCGGGAGGCAATAGAGTCTGTTATAATGGTGCCAAGGCGGGTGAAAGTTATTAGGAGAGGAACGAAGGTATCTCTTGCTGTTAATAAAGTGGACGAGGAGAAATTCTGATATTATGGACGTGTTACTTGATCAAAAGAGAGGATATTATATAATGGACGTGTTGATTATATTAGCAGAAGAAACAAAGCATCATAAACGATGTTATGATACGGAAGAAAGAATGTAAATAAATGTTAAAAAAGTATATCATTAAGAAGGCTTCTTATGTTGCAGTTATGAATAAGAAAGGTTAAATATTACTCATAATGCTATTTCCATTACCTATGATATATAAAAGAAAAGTACATTATGAACGTGTTGTTATTGGCGACACTTAAAAATCCTCAGTATCAGGTGTGATGGTGTTTCATTTCTCTAGTAAGGACAGAAGACAATATTATATGGATATAAACTGGAAGAATAATATGGAAGAAATAAATGCAAATAGAGAATAAGATATTATATTATGGACACGCTGCAAATTTAGAACGGACAAAAGCAAACAGAAAATGCGTCCATCATTGTGCCTAATATGGATGAGGAAAATGTGTATTATGAACGTGGTAATATTTAGCAGTAACAACGTACAGTGAGCCGTAAATGAAATTTCCTGTTTTACTCTATTTCCACAATGAGTGTGTTGGACCTGCGGCTTGTTATAATCTCGCATAGTGCAAGTCCTCGTCTTGTTTCTTTGCCTGACATGTCTAAGGTGCTTTGTTAATTAACTAAGATTTTTTGTACCTCGTCCTGGTGCAACCGGTTATGTCCACTACTGTGCAATATTAAGTCTGGCAGCTGACGAAAAAATGATTATGAACTGGCTTGAGACCTGGAAATCAGAATGAGCGTATTCCTGCACGTAAGCTTTGAAACACCTTACTTATACACCATTAACTGCGATCAGTTTTTTTTCCCTTCTTGTAAAGTGTCAGGTGTACATGATACTGGCGTGTTTACACTTTGTAGTAGTAGTAGTAGTAGTAGTAGTAGTAGTAGTAGTTGTTGTTGTTGTTGTTGTTGTTGTTGTTGTTGTTGGAATCATGAAACGGTATCAACACGAAAAGTAAACAACAAGGCAATGGGTTATTCTAGCAGTATGATCAAATCCAGTCCGAGAAATCTAAACAGTTTACACAAAAACTGTTAACTGTAAATTCTGAAACATTTAACACGAAGACAACAAACGAAAACTATAAACACGAAAACAGTAACCACACGAAAACAATAGACGAAAATTGTAAGCACGAATACAGCACCCAGTAACCAAACAAAAACAACAAAATCACAGAAAGAGGAAGGAAATGTGGGAGGTAAACCAAATCCAGCTGGAGTAGTGTGAGTGGTGGTGTTGAGACGCTGTATGAGGGTCCTTCAGGCTGTGTTGTGTACTGACTCCACCACCCTCATTCCCTACTCTCCTGGCCTTCGCTGGGTCGACGTCTTGTTTACACTGGCTCCAAGACGCTGCCCTCCTTCCTCGTCTTACTTCATCTTTCCATTTTATTTTCCTTCCATCATTACTTCATTCCTCTGCTCTCTTCCATAGCCTACTCCTTGTTATATGCCGTAAATTTCATCTTAGTTACTACTTCTTCTTGTAAATTTTTGCAAATCCCCACCTCTCTGTCTGTCTGTCTGTCTCTGTCTCTGTCTCTGTCTCTCTCTCTCTGGAGGGAATAACTTTCCAGGCTTTTCATTATTTAATTCCACCTTCCTTGCATAAAAGAAAAAAAAATAAGGGTAATTTCCAAGCAGTAGACAATTCAAAATTCTCGTTACTGCACGACACTGAGGCTGCCATGACTCACTGTTCACTTAATATAATCGTATGGTGTATGTAGGAATGGAATACAAGAGTGGGCGGTAATCCAATAGGCTTAATGGTACTGGTGTTAACCCTCAGGCTCCTATAATCATTCTTACCAGAAAAATAACGTTTAGCGTCAGCCAGAACAGAATAATAGAGTTGTCCCGACCGTGACATAGTTAAGGAGTCAACTAACCAGAGAGAAACCCCAGGTAGGTAAAGGGTTAGTCCAATAATTGTCCAAGTTTACCCAGCAAGTGAGGCTCAAGACAACTTTTGCTACAAAACAGACGAAGCGATTCCCGAAGACTTAAATGTGTTGACTAAGTAGCCTTGCCCTGGACAACTACGCTCCTGACAGCACAATTAACAATTACATGATGGATGGATGGATGGTACTGATGTCCTCCATCCCTGGTAGTATTAAGAGAGTCGGTGCGTGCTGTATAGCGCATCCAGCTCTCAGATAGAAGAACAAGAGTTCGATTCTCGGGTCTGTCAGACTGGTCGACTCAGCCTGTTTGTCTCTTGTGCCTGCTCATCAGCCAGTATAATTGGCACCTGGATGAAAGCAGACTACTGCAGGACGAATGTTAGGTAAGACTTAGCAGGAATGAATTGTCTGTCATACTGATCTTCGTGCAGTCGATAATCATTATTCTAAGCCTTGTTTTCATGGCAACAGAAACAGGGACCTCAGAAAATTACCAGTCCCTTGCTAAAATATTACTTTTTCAAAAAGACACTGTTGAGAGTAATTCACACACACCCAACTTGAGAAAAACTGTGTACCAGACTCTTTATCCATATTATTTGAGACGCTAGACTAACTGAATATAAATGATGAAGCTGAAGAAAATGAAGACATATTTATATCTGCGGAGCCTACACGAGGATTATTATTACCGATAATAACTCCTTTCATTATTTTCCACTATAACACGACAGACAACAAGCAAATTTACATCCAAGTCCAAAATTGTACCGTTGGTGAACAGGAACAAAGGGACAAACCAACTTTGCCTAATAGCTTTGACCCGATCTGGAATAGAACTTGGGGTGAAGCTATATAAACAAGGAGTGACTTGGAAGGACGAAGGTTTTACTGGAGTTCCTTAGTTGTGCAAATGGACGTCTGAGAACACCAACTGGCTATTATTTAAATCATTCTCCCTTCTTTTTGACGATCTGACTAAGCTGTGGATGAACCGTAATAAATTTATGCAGTGAAGCTTATCTCCTTCCTCTCCCCCAGTTAAAAAAAATCTCACGAGCTGAAGAAAATCGTTTGGAGATAGCAAGAATAAAACTATAAGAACATCTAACTAAAATGGTTAAAGAAAAAGATGAAATGGAGAAATGCAAAAATGACGAAAACGAGAGGAAACTCCAACGTTTTATGCCAAACTACAGAAAAGAAAGCATTTGAGAGAGAGAGAGAGAGAGAGAGAGAGAGAGAGAGAGAGAGAGAGAGAGAGAGAGAGAGAGAGAGAGAGAGAGAGAGAGAGCAACCTATTAATCTAGAATAGGTACAGAAGAACCAGTTAGTCAGCACAATCGAAGTATCAGTGTTCGAGTCTTGGAAATATTCGACGGTTTATGACAACAGGACACGCCCCACAAACTTTTATTGTGACCATGTGTCTCTGGAGGGGAGGGTTGATAGAGTACGGTAAGGGAATAAACTATTGTGCGTGCTGAGGACTGGATTGATCTCATACGTTGCCAGTGTTATGGGTGGCGTTCATCTTAATTTGTTGAAATTTAACAAGCTGTTCAATATGATGACTTTCATATTTTATTTATTGCCACCATCAGACGTTTCTCATCAGTTTATGAATAATCGCTAATTGTGAAAGTGTTTACTAAGGCTAAATCTAATCCCTCCAATTAAAATAAAAATCATATACAAACTAAAATCGGCTGAAAATAGCAAGAATAAACCTACAACTATTCGATACAAGAGACTGATAGAAGTGAAAATAAGGTTCGTTTATTTGTGAATTGTGCCGTAGATTGAAGGGCAAAGCAAAATGTGTTCTTAGGAAATGAAGGGAGACCTAATGTAGTAAATATACGTAACCGAAATAGAGAGAGAGAGAGAGAGAGAGAGATACACCATATAATTAGCAGCTGTTCCAGCCAGTGACGTTAGGGTATTTTCTCGTGTGGGAGACTAACACTGTTGAATAAACCTTTTTAGGTCCCCATCCTCAGACGCTTTTAAACAGAGAAGGTGGACTGTCGTGAACGCTGTCGAGAGTATTTTTATTGGCGTTTGTAATACCATGTTATTCAGACTGCCATTAAATAGTTACATTCAGCTGATGAAACCCTGCCACCGTATGGATTGTTGTTGTTGTTGTTGTTGTGTAACCCCGGTCTGTCTGGGTGAGCAGACCCGTCGACCACAAGTAAGCACGGCATCTGTGGTGTCGTCCTATAGGTACAGTACAGTGTACACACCGTGGGGAACCGGCGTTTGGCAGTAGCGCCTTCCCGGGATAGGACTACAGTAAGGTCCTTCCCACACCGAAGTGAGGGGCAATATGAGCAGGTTTGGCGCAGTTGCTTCACTCCTTCCAAGGTACACAACGCCACCACGTGTAGGCTCCTAGTTGACGTCCCCTTATGGGTTATAACGATATATAACACGAAGGTTGTGTATGTATATTGTAACGCTGAAACAAAAAAATAGTTTATTTTACAGCAATGTGATTTAAATGATGTATTTTTACAATACTGCGAGTTTTCTACAATGTTACGAATTTAATAAGGATTGCCAGAGTAGAAAGGTGTGGTGGGTGTTGTGGAGTGGGCAGGATGGCAGGGATGGTGGTGGGTGGGATGACGGGATGAGTTAATTCAGTGAAGATGAACTTTGTAGGAGGCAGTGGCAACGGATTTAATTTAAGTGTTTGCTGCTGGAGTGTAGAAATAGCGTGGGATGGGTGGTGGGGAGTGGGCCGGACGGGCGGAGATACTGATGGGTGGTGAGGCTGGGTGGGGGCAGGAAATTATGTGAAGATACGATAGGTTACTTCTATGTCTCCCCTCACTCCCTCTGCATTACCTCTCTCGCCCTCAGTGATACTCCTCGCTCCCTCTGTTACTTTTTAATCCCTTTGTGTTATACCTCATGCCCTCTTACGCTCAGTTATACACGCCTGGGGTTATGTATATAAGATTTTAGCCATTTGATACGATACACAGTTGTCCCTAGCAGTGAAATATTGTCAAAAATAATACTGTTTTGTCGCTTTCTTTCACATTACTCTTTGATTTGGTTCGGGTTTCAGGCATCTGGTAGTTGTATATGATGAGACAAAAGCATGCACAGTCACAATTTAAGCTCAATAGTGTTTATTAATATGGTAGGAGGAGCGTGAGACAGAGGTGCCTATACAACAGGAGGAACATAAAAACACACGAGTTGGATTCCCAGCACTGGCAGCCCACTTAACTGGCCATTGTTATACAGCCTGAATAATATACTCTTATATTTTTCGCTGAAACCACATACGGTTCTCCCTGTCAGTTATTTTTTCCCAGCATACATGCATACTTCTCATCCCATTTACATACCCTGGGGGAATCGTACATATGTATCCGTGTGCATCTGGGTGTACACTTTTGTGGCTCCGTTTATCTTAGTGTATCTTGCTTCTAAATGTGAAGGTATCTGAATATGCTAATAGTTCCTGACCTTCTCTTGCTTTGCTTTTTACTTGCATTGTAGGAAACCGCTGCACGGCCAAATCTGAACGTTCCTTTTGAATAATATCCTTTGTCACTCATGTGCTTCTTGGGAACCTGAGTCTTCTGTGAAAATGTTAACAACGCGAGAGCCAGCAGCCATCCTGTTAGGAAGGGAAAAGAAAAAAGTGGATGGACACAGTCAACGTCTGTTTCCTCTTTTACCATCTTCGCGTTTCTTGTTGAGTGTCACGTCCCTCTCCCTCTTTCCTTTTTATGCTATCCTCCATTCCTCTTGTTTACTCCCCTCTTTTCCTCTAGCTTATGTCACTGTCTGTATCTCATCCCTCGTCTGTTCATTATTTATTCTCCCCTCTACGTTCTTTACCTCTCCTCCTCACTTTTATTTATCATCACCTCATAGTCCTCCTCCGTTTTCTATCTTCCATTATTTACACTCCTTCATATGTTTCTTGTGCGTTTTCTAATGCGTCTCGTACCGCTCCTGTCGTACATTTAATTTCACTTACGTCATCCTGTATGTCTCCCTATTCTCGTCCCCTGTATTTACTTTCCTCTCTCCATCCAACCAGCAGCTGGATTTGCATTTCATATCCGACTTTCTCCTTTCTTATCACTCTCCTCTTCTCCGCTAGCATTCTCCCCTTTACTTACCTCACTCAGACCCCACCTTCCTACTCTCTTTCCCAATATTTCCTTCCGTCCTATGGCCCTTTCACGCCACCCTCAGTCTTGCCCACACCCACTGCACTCACCCTCCACCTCGCCCTCCTCCTTCAGGCCCGGACAAGCTCTCAAGATGGAGTTTGCAACTTAGTGTTCAGATCAGAATTCCTTTGCTTTTGTCCCCCTAAGTGGGAGGCACGTTGCTGCTCACAATAATGCAAAGTCAAGGAATCAACTCCCTTCATCCATCCCCATAAAAGGAAACAAGAAAAAAAAAACAAGAAGGCTTAGGATTAACGCCCTTCGACAGTACAATGTTCAGTAAGGTAGAGAACCAACTTTTGCTAAGTTCCCGTCTTCCCCCAGAATACGGTCTGCAGCAGCAAATGTTGGATCCAGGTCCTCACTTCTACTACTGGGTGAGTATGAACAAGGGGAAAACAAACTTTGTCCAAGCCTCTAATCGGCCCGATCATATTTCTTGCTTACTTTGAATGCTCGTGGGATGAAACATGTGCGAAATAGTAAAATTAATATGACTCAGTTGGTAACAGTATCTTTGCATTATCTAACTAGAGAGCACACAGAGAGCACATGCCTCCTCCAGTGCCATTCCCATCAAAAGGGATCCGGATCTGGATCCGTGGAGATATTGTGTGTAATACATAGGATCCGGATCCGCTCCCAAATTTTATCATTTGTTCCTTGACCTACTCTTCCATAAAATTATATTGAAATTCATAGAGAACTTTTGGAAGTATTATACATATGTTAGGGATCCGGATCCGGATCCGCCCCAAAATTTAATCACTTCTTTCTTAGCCCATGACCCACCGTTCATTGATATTTACTGAGAGCTTTTGGTGATATCATCTGGAAAAGCAGACAGACAGACAAACGTAAGTGAATACATAACCTCTTCCTACTTCGTTGACGGAGGCAATAACAAGCCAGGACTGCAGGATATATCAGTTTTTCCAACATACATAATGAGGGCCAAAGCAGGGCAGAAACTGTTGGGCCTTCAAAATGAACTGCATTTTCACCTGTGCATATAATGTTTCTAGTTAACCCCGTTCAGCCCGATGGCATTTTAATTCATCCTTGCTGCTACCAGATATTTTTTACTCGACTTAGGAAAGTGCCATGGTATTGGTGAGAGAAAAGAAGGCTGTATTGAACTACTCAGCTAAAACAAGGGTGGTAGAGAAAACTGAAGAAAATAATCTACAGAGAACAAGAAAAAGGAGTAAATGGTTTAATCATTTCGCCTCAGTGTAAAATCAAGATGCAGTTTCCTAGTTGTCATCCTCGTTGATACAAACACAAGAGAGCCGAGGATTATTTTATGAAAAAGGCAAGGTTAGACTTATGCTTATCGAATGCACAAGGCTCATAGGGGCAGAAAAACTTCCACTAATGTGCATCACGCAATAAGGGAATTTACGTGCAGGTCCACAGTCGTCGGGCTGGGTGAACTGAGCAAAACGAAGAGAAAACGTAGAGGTCAGCCAACCACATGTCGGAGGGGGATCTTCCGGCACTCCACCACCTGCACTACTCGCGGATTAGACCATCATCACAAAATATTTACATCGCCGATGCAGAAATAACTGCCAATTTTCTGAAAAATTTTCGTTTGACCTAATGGTTGGGACAAATGTAGTGTTTTGTTCAACCAAATGTTACGCAATTTTATTTAGCTGAGAGTGATTCATAGGCGCCTGAGTGTTAAGTAATAAAATTATGGAATAGTAATGTCGGGTATCAACGACCTGTATGAACAGCTTTGTGTCAGTAAAGTTATGAAACATCATTGGGCTGACGTTCCATGTTTGTTTATTTGTTTTATTAACTTCGCTTATAATTTTACCTCGTTGTTACAGTAATATGCAGGTCCGCTCAGGTAGGCCTTTCGAACTGGACAGGTGTGATAATGGCCTTAGCTAACTCCCACACCATTAGGGGCCTGCTGAAGCATTAAAATTAAACTTCGTAGGACAGGAGTAAGAAAATACAATAGAAAGCGTCAGCAAATTAGAGTCTAAAAGGGTTCCAGTACACCGTGGCCAGGCATCCGTGAAGGCAATAAACCTGGGGTGAGTGGGTGGTGGAGGGAAGCAGAGGCAAGGACCCACGTTTGGAATGTGTGCTGTGTGAAATCCTGACCCACTGGTATGTGTACACAGGGCCGGCCACGCTGACCCCCTCCACTGTGAAGCCCAACCCCACACCTGCAAAGGGGAGAAGAACTGCTGCTTAACCAAATGATTAACTCCATATTACCAGAGGTCTGTCCTGAAAGGTAAACAAGGTTGTTTAGGGGTAGCAATATAAAATATAAAATACATTGCGTTAATAATTGGAACTGTTTATTCCTTTATATTTGTTGCAAGCTCTGTTTCAAGCTAAATACATTCGTTTGGTTCATAAAATACAAATTGTGTTAACACGTGATATCTAGAACAAATAATGACTCTCTCTCTCTCTCCAATATATATATATATATATATATATATATATATATATATATATATATATATATATATATATATATATATATATATATATATGATAATACAGAGGATGGAAAATCAAATGCATTCAAAAATAATAATATACAATACTCCGATATACCTGCTAACTGTTTCATCCTTTTTGTAAGGTGTTATGTGACATACTCACTGCAAGCTGGACCTTGTGTTGCAAGGACATACGTTTGTCTGTCGTTAACATAGGTTGTGTGGTTTTGGACGGCCATTAATTCATACTGATGTAGCAATTTAAGCCTTACAATATAGACACGTAAAGTTTATGTTCCTCATTATTGAATTAACCAAACGAATCAGGGATCGGCTGTGACGAACCAGAGACTCTCTGCAATATCGAAAATACTCCGACCACTTAGTAGGTCTTCTTTCATTTTCATGTCTTTCTCATTACGTTGTGGATAACGGCACAGTCTAGCACATTAAATACCTTTATATATTTGACCCTCCTGCTTCTGATTGTCTATGAAAGCAGTCTTGACGCTTTGTAACATCACCAGCATTGGCCGTTGCACATCTATCCAACAACGTTTATACTGGGGTTAGGGTACGGGTGGTGAGTGTGGGGTGTTTGATCGAGAGAGAGAGAGAGAGAGAGAGAGAGAGAGAGAGAGAGAGAGAGAGAGAGAGAGAGAGAGAGAGAGAGAGTGTGTGTTTCATGCCATACTCAGATTTTTTTTCTTTTTCAAACGGGGCTCGAACGAATGCACACACATTAATTTGTTTCTGTCTGGAAAAAAAACTAAGCAGACTAAGTCTCGTTTTATTAGAATGAAAATGTCACCCCGCAAACGGTGTCTGTAGTGGTGACATCATGTAGAAACGTTCCTACGATTGGTTGATTGTGGATATTAGACCGGCCATCTTGTGTCAGTGTAACATTTTGTCCTTTCACTTCAGAGGCCATTGTGCTCTCCTAGATGGAGTGTTTATGCGTCTACATATCACAAGATGAATGTCTCCATGAGCCAAATAGCCTGGATTTCAACATTTGCACATGTCTGAACATGCATATTTACAGTATGGTTCAATGAATCATTGATAAAACAAAAATGCTAATGCATAATACTTTACGACATATACACTACAGACTACTGCAAATTACAGTAAAGTGCTGTATATCATCTGCTATACTCGGCCTAAAATGAAACTTCTTAATTTTTACTGTCTGAATAAATTTTAATGCTATACAGTATTATTATTAGTAGAAGCATTTATAACAGGCATCAACATGAATGTCCGAACTCTAGATTTCATCATCTGTGTACTGCATATCTCAACATCAAGTATTGTATTGAAAGAAATAACAGCACAGGCTGTACTGTACAGTATACTTGTACTTTATAAATAGTATATAAACTGTTTGAAAATAATGTATATAATTAAACATTTACGCTAGAAGGTTTATTTTAAAAAAATGAGTTTTACGCTGTTTTTACCTATGGCGAAGCCGACAGGTCTGTAAGTAGTACTTGAACACCTGGGGGATTTTTTTTTTTTCTCCCTTCTAGGAAACTTCGAATATTTGCTCTTTGAGCGTTCTGAGCGATTTTCGTACGAAATACAAAGTTGCCCAGCTTGAAATTTTGAGTTGATTTAACATGTCAGCTGTTGCACCAGCTTATACATTAGCTGCCTATTAGGCGATTTTCAGTTTCGTTTATAAGGAGACATTTTAGCAACTCTGTCTTAGCTTGATGGTTTTTCTTTATCTGACATGTCAGCTGTTGCATCAGCTGATTCCGAGGTTCGCCACAGGTATATGAAGATAGTATCGTCTTGTTTTATAGAAAACCTGGGCGAGATTTTTTTTTTCCAATCCTGCTTGCTTCAAACCAGGCCTTGCTAGCAAACTATGAGGAGATTTAGCTCCGGATTAGACGCCGCAGCTTCTCCAGCCAATGTGCATAACATCACCACGTGTAGGCCCCTCGTCAGCACTGGACAGGTCTAGTAGTCTATTCTATCCAACGTCAGACTATTCATTCAACGAAGTGTGAGTCATACAGGCCTGAGTGTAGTATTTTATTACAGTCAACACCAGATAGATCTATTCAGGCACGAGTGAGTCATAGGGGCCAGAGTGTCAAACGTCAGGTGGTTAATTCTGTCCTTAGTGGAAGTGAGAGACGCTTAATTGCATCCTGGGTTGTCTAACCTGCCCCACTCGTGCCTCAATACCTTAACCCGCCTCCCTGGCCTCCTCCTGTATTCTTGGCTTAGGTGACTCACCATATTCTCTTCCTTACCTGTTTATTTTGTATATGGTGCATAGATACTTTATTGTGTGTTATTTTATGAAACCCATGTGGTTATCAAAAGTACATGAACAAAACAAAGAGACTATTAAGCATTAAATCACTGTTGTCATTTTAGCGCATTGGGCTCCAGATCTAGAGGAAGTAATACCTACCTACCTTAAAATATCGCTGAATCCTAGATAAAACCGAGACACATATGTCAGTAGTGTACCTGTATTGCAGAGATCGTTGGCATTCTTGTAGGTGTTTGTGGAGATTTGTGTACTTTGCCACATTCTGGTACCTTTTGATTAGGAAGTCAAAGTGTAATGCACGAGGTAAATCCACAAGGAAGCGGTGCAACAAGTGGCTTACGCTTCCGTTACCCTGCACACCGCGCAGCTGTCGGCAGTCCCTCTCCCTCCAGGAATAACACACGCACACCCACACAGTGTTCCTTGGACGGGATGGCGCTGGCACAGGGCGACGTATATGTCAAGATTTAGTCTAAGTATATTTGCAAGTTAGAGAGAGAGAGACAGACAGACAGACAGACAGAGAACGTGTGTGTGTGTGTGTGTGTGTGTGTGTGTGTGTGTGTGTGTGTTCGTGTCATTGCAGTTAAAGAAAAACATGAAGAAAAATTATTATACTTAGTGAAGAATGCGAAAATCCCCGCAAATTTGGAAATTATAAATATTATGCGAGATAGAGAATAAGCGTTGTTAACATTAAGATTTAACTGAAAGCGATAAGGAAATAATTAGTTCATCTGTTCATAGCACCTTGTGTAGAATGCTTATTTTTTTCCCAATATAATTATATTCATCGTTGGGAAGCTTGTTCAAACATTAGGGGTCAGATCATTAATTCATTTTTTTGCTAGGAGGAGCTCGTAAACTGAATAAAACAGCAATGATAAACTGCATAATGGCGCCATCGTACTGAAAGGCTTAAGGAGTATTGGAACAAAAAATGAAAGCTGGTAAGCTGAATGGCAACGTTTGGTAACCGCAAGATTGACCAAAGAAGACTTCGTCTTATGAAGAAGTAAGAGAACCATAAAAATAATAACCACACAATCCGTCAACGTCCGCCAATCCCACTTGATCGTCTGAAGTGTTTTCGTCTGATGCTTCCGCCGCCGTCGTCACTGATACGGCTTTCTCTTGATCAAAAGCTTATTCAGTGTGGATGAAAACCCAGCGGTGAGCCTGAGAAAGGATGGAACTGACGCAACAACGAGGACGGGGCCTTAGTATTGGAGGGTTTATATATCGTTAGTCTGGGGTGCCAGGAGAGCCTATAGGTAAATGATCCTTGGCGTTACTGGGTACGTATAACGTTAGTCTGGGTGTCGGGAAATGATACTGGTAAATGATTTTTGGTGCTGCTGGGTATGTATCGCGTTAATCTTGGGTGTGGAGAAAGCATACGGGTAAATGATCCTTGGTGTTGCTGGGTATGTATAGCGTTAGGCTGGGGTGTCGGTAAAACATTCAGGGAGAGGGGCTTTGGTGCACACAGGTACTTGTACATATTACTTGTTGATGGATATATTTAATCATCGTCTGGAATGTTTCGCAAGCGTCTGGGGAAGGAGGTCCACGAATACGAGTACATACAGCGTACTTCTCGATTATCTGGATATAATGCAGGAATAGGAGCCTTGGTGGTGAGTATATATGGCGCTTGTCTGAACTGTTAAATAAATAGATATACACCGCATAGAATTTATTTTGGTGTCTTGCAAATATAGAAGGATGTTATCACAGGGTTTGTATAGCACTTCCTCTGGGTGTCACGGAAATACAGAGGTTCGGGATCCTTGGTGGTAATGGAAACGTAATACGGGTTTGTGTGGATGTTGGTATTGGTATGGCAGGAACTGGGAGACTGGACATTAGATGATTTGTTTTTGGTTGTACAGCGTTCGTCTATTGTCATTTATAATGGTGGAAGCCTTGCATCGCACTCCATTCACTCATGCAGTTGATACTGTCATAGTCGAGACAGCTAGCATCTTACTCTAACTAATGTCAGACGCTTTTACTCATTTGCGGGAGCATACAAGCCTTAGAGTGTTACTACTGGTACCATTAACCCTTGTATGGTTGTGTCAGCTCTACCATTTTATCCTAGCTAATTTCATACAATTTTACTTAGATGATACTGAGTCATAGGAACCTGAAGAAAAAAAATCCCACTAGTAATACTACCAGGGCAACGCCACTGCACAGCACTGTATTCACACTATGTCGCTTTGCTTAGCTGTTACCTGAACATAGTGAAAACACCTGTTCATCGCCGTGGCAGCAGAGAATCTAATGAAAATTTAACACTGTGGTTTAAGTTTTGGTGCATTAGGAATGGAAAATGGGGATTTAAAGTTTAACTATAATTCAAAAGCATGGGTTAAAAAATGAGGGAATAATAAAATTAGATGCATTTGATAATTATTGCCATTAGTTTGATTTATTTTATAATAAGTATGACATTAAGCTAATATACTGTTAGGGAAAATGATACTGACAATCTCATTACCACGAAAGATCTCCATAAATCTGTATTATATCATTTGTCAGCAGCCAGGAGGAGGGAAAATGATACTGACAGTCTCTTTACCATGAGAAATCTCCAATAAAAAAATATTATATCATCCGTCAGCAGGAAGGAAAAGGGAAAATGATACTGGAAATCTCTACCACGAGAGATCTCCCCAAGTATGTAGTACGGGTATATCACCTGTCAGCAGCAGGGAGGAGGGGAAAAGGCATCGCAGCGTACTGAAGAGATTATCCCCTTTATGATCGGGGTAACTCTATTAGTCTACAGCAACTATCGCCGGATAATTGGATTCATATAAGAGTGTCATAGCAGCCTGAGAGTTAACACCGTTCGTGACACAGACTCATAAGAACACGAATCTGTGGGTAATACCACTCGTGACAGACATTTTACACATAATCCTACAATTATGATATACTCTTTAATCGTAGCCCAGTGAAAGACTGACTTATTCTAGCGTTTTGTGCTACCTCCAGACGATTTTATTCAGTTTGGGGAACACCTTTGTAACGAAGGGATAATGGAGGCAGTATCTACCCAGTACAGTTCCAAAGGTCTGTACGAACTAAATAAACTGACTTAGATATAGCATGAATGAAGTAAAGGGTACGTCATCGGTCTGAAGGAGTGAGAGAAAAAATAAAGTATTATCTAGGGCATGTAAGGACGGTCATGCCGTATCCTTCGCAGTTTTGTACCGTTTGCAAGAAATCACATTCCACAGAAGTTAAAAGGAAAGGCATCGCAGCTTCGCCGCGGAATGTCATTTGTGTTGGGGAATGTAATTTGTGGTGGAATGACTTAGGCTACCCTAGGGAAGCAGAAAAAGAACGAAAAAGAAAAAAACAAAGATTATATTTGTGACTATCCAGTAGATGACTGTTTATAATGCAGGCGTGATCGAGTAAGTTTTGGGTTGGTCTGCTCTCCTAGTGGGTGCGAGTTCGATTCCCGGCTTGTACAGGAACTAATGAGTAATCTGAAACTTGTTAAAACAGATCTTGCTATTCTGCCATATGACTCGCCGACATATCGTAAAAACATTCCTGATAACAAAGATACAACAGTCCTTTCTGAGACGGCCATCCTGTGTATTAATATGGACGGTTGGTATGAGGACCGGAGTGATGACATGTAGAGGTGTGTGGTACGTAGGACTGCTCGGCCTAAGGGAACGGGCTGTTAACCATATGCTCAGAGTTGGACGCAAAAATAATTAGACGGTCAATTTTTGCTAAAGCTGTCTTCCCATTGAGAACAAAACACAACCAATCACTGTACAACCAGGTCCCTACTTTTACTGCGGGATGGACACGAACTATAGGAAACAAACTTCGTTCAACACTCTGACCAGCCTGGAAATCGAACAAGAGTTTTTCCATTTGCTGGTTGGATATTTTAATCATTATACCACCGGCTTCCCCAGACAGCGAGAAAAAAGCTCCATACAAACTTTATCATCGTTTTGTTAATACCAGTTATACATAAGAACCTTAATAAATATTAGCAAATATTTCTGTTACTCGAATAGTAAGAAAAATGCCCGTATGGAGTTTTATTGCCATTTTCTTGATACCGGTTACAGACGTGAACCTTCATTAGTGTGACCAGGTAGGGCCAACACCTGGACAGCAAGAAACAGAACCATATACAATTCTATTCTCATGTTATTGATGCAATTTACGTAAGTGAACCTTGATTTCTTGGAGCTGGTATGGCCAACACTTGCATGGAGGGAAAAAATATGAAGCTTTATCTTCAATCTATTGGTACCAGCTCCATAACCACCATAGCAACTGTAACATTTCATAACATTTACAATGGTTCTCTCATTAGACGTAACTGCTGGCAAGGAACTATCGGCATACTTATGAATTATAATCAGCTAACAAATACTTTACACAAGTGAATGACATCAATCATATGTTATCTGTCTCTTGTGTTTGTTTATTAGCCGTTGCACAAGGTGCATATAGTGTAACGTGGTATCTGTCGAAGGAATTATGATTTTCCTCACCAGCGAAATTATTTCCAGCAAAATGGGCTTTAGCTATAAGGAAAGTTATTTTACTATTCTGTTTAGTATATTTTGCATCATAATAATAATAATAATAATAATAATTACAGCATTTACACTACCGTTCTATGCATTCCCTAATCAAGTCATAATCTCTATTAATTCCACTGATCACGTAAGACAGGCTGTACAAGGTTCAACTTCCTCACACACATTGCCACTTGTTTCAAAGGTTCACTCCCAGACAGTATCCTCTTCTCGAACAAGTTGGTGTAAAACATTCATTACTGGCCACTTATGACCGACTGACAATAAGAAACAACCTTGCAGTTGATCAGCAAAATTTTAGATCTCTTCATCATCCCCACACTCACTGCAGTTTATCAGAACCATAGTCACTCATTCATCCACTCACTGCTTTCTTTCTCATTCTGAAGAAGATTGATGAGTCTGTGTGGATAGTTAGCTCTTTCAGATTCCTATGACCTTTCTTAGATGAAAAAATGTTCAGATATTAGCCAGGATAGAATATTAGTTGTCCCGACTAGGAGAGCATTAAGTCTCATAACGTTGTGCTGGTCTGCCATGCATACATTCACAACAGCTTCTATCTTATCTGCTTCTGGACTGCGGAGATGTACAAGTTTCACTGCTTCATAAAAGTGCTTTTAAGCAATGTCTGTAATCGATTTCACATAACACATTTGTCCTTTTGTTTGAGTTAGAGGGAGACCCAGGCTCGCAGGCTGTGGTATCATTATCACACTTTAACCCATAAATATTAAACAAACAAAATTATTCACTCCAAGCAAAGGAGCATCCAAAGTTGAAGACTTTGTACGTGAAAAAAAAAAAAAAAAAAAAAAAGCACCAGCTACATAAGGTAAACTTAACACTCTCGAGTTCCTTTACCCACGTCTGTAGTTAGCTGGAATACAGTATAACAGTTGTTCCCACCACAAGAGAGTTAATGTTAATAGTATTAACACCCAGGTTCCTGTCCCTCATTCTTACCAGAATGAAATCGTTTGTCGTTAGTTAGAATAAAAGACGAGTGAAGGCACTGGCAAGAGGCAAAGGTAATGTGTCTACACTGTGTCTGTCAATTACAGTCTGTTGATCAGTGCAGCAATCATTATGACCAAAAAATAGGAATGATCTTTACTGTCTTCCTAATGAACGGATATATTTGGCAGTCGCAAATTCTTCATTGCAGTGCTAATGACTGAAATAAATCAAGCATATTAGCGAGAATGATCAGCATCACCTTGTACGAAAAACTGTTGTAAATCATTAGACGAACCTGTTGAGGGTCAAAGCTGTGACCAATGTGTCAAGTTGATGTGATTAGCTCCACAACTGGGGTCTTAACCTTCATTATCGGGGTTTTTACAAAACTGGCCCCCATGTGCTGTGAGAGAATTAAGAGAGAGGAGGAACATGAGTTCAATTTAACAATGAATACTCTTAATGAGGGAAGAAATTAGATAATACTGATGACGACAGAAATGGATGTTTTGGTTCAGACCAATTTCCCAGAGCCTGACTTACCGAACAATGGAAAGATTAGTATGACAGACGAAATGTTAGAACCACAAGCAAGGAGAGAGAAAAATATAATTTTAGGTTTGGGATTTGAAAAGGTGAGATTAATGTTTCCCTTTTAGAAATAAATATAATCAACATAAACTGTTTATGACCACAATTGCTGAGTAATTGAGCGGTATAAGAAGGACATTGGAAGCAGTTGTTGCAGGCAGGAGTAGCAGGCACATGAAATAATACCATCTATTAATAGTTGCAAATTAATAATTAAGGATAAATGTCTCGCGCAGCATCGGTTCAGTGACAACCTAAATAATTGATAAAGCTCAGAATGTTCCCTATAGATCATTGTATTATATGGATGTGTTTATGATAGCAGTACTTATTAAAAAATGTCACAGAAAGCTTTATATAGCATCCTTATGGAAGCAGGTTTATTAGTGTGGGTAGTCACCGGGAATTTCACAAAGCTATCATGTGTGGTGCCAAATTGCTTCACGAGACGTGTACATATATATTTTTTAATCGTTTACATAAAAATATCCTCGCATTAGTCAGTGCCACTTATAAAGGCAGAAATATATACCGGTAGTACAAGTTTTCAATAGTTCTGAATATATGATGAGGCTAAATGATGGAGGTCAAGTGATTAGAGATGTGGTCTGCTGTCTGAAATGACGCGAAATTAGTCCCGGGCTGTGGCAGAGGACTATTTCGTTACTTGAATTTCGTCAAAACAGAGTTGGCAAAGCCTCAGTGACCCTCTTGCCGTCGAATGGCTTCGGCCTAAACCATAAGGATTAATATTCATCTGCTGTTTTGAGGTTTGCTTTTGTGGCATTCTCTTTATGCCCAATAGCTATTTACTCCTGTCTGCATATTGCCAGACTCATAGAATCATACCTTATCCTTAGCAGCTCTATAAAAAAAAAAAAAAAATCCTCAAGGCATCTGTGGACAGTTCATCGCCGTTCCCTCAAAACTGTTTCATTGTACATATCTTCGTCACGAATATTTCCACACTATGTAGCTATCTGCTGTATTGATGAGCTAGGTTTACATACGCAAAAAAAAAAATAAAAAAATAAAAAAATCGAAATATTACCTGTCAACTACACAAGGGTCATGAAGGCAAATTATTAATTGTATGCTCGGTCCCAACAGTCCCCTTGCATGAAACCTAATATGGTCAACTTTTCTCCAGTTCCTCACACACACTGTTGGATGCAGCGAAACGAGCGGGAAACAGTGTCCTTTAACATTACCTGCCCAAGAATCGAAATCAGATTCTTCCAGATGCGAGCTGAATGTGCTAACCCGTTCACCACCGGCTCCCTAAGACGCAAGTAATCGTTCAGATATTTCAACTAGGTCAACAGTGATCAGAGAACACAGATGCCACATCCAGATGTTGACCCAGACCTGTGACTTTGTCCTTCAGTTGATCTGGACCAAAATCAATTCACTTCGTTCCATCCTAAACACGGTATGTGTGACCTGCCAGGTTCAATCAGAAAAGGTTCGGTCATTCATAAGACAATGCTACATCCTGAGCTCTTACCCAGACCCGTGACCATAACTATCAATGAGCCCTCACCGATATCAGTTCACTTCTCTCCAGACCGACACATAGTGTATGTAAGAGTTTTGATCCATAGGATATCAGGCATTCATGAGATATTTGTTAACATAAATATGCGTACAATTGGACTCGATCACAACAGTTTTGTCTTCTTCAGCGTCGCTGTTATTATGACTGCTGGGAACTTGCCAGCGAATCAGGATGGCTGACAAAATTCCGAAAGAAGTAATATCTCGATTTATTTTGATATGGAAAAGGATAAAACGTAAGCAATCACTGGTTCAGTGAAGTTTATTGACCGTGAAAACGTATGACCTTCACAATAATAGTATATACAATATTCTGCGGTGCCATTTCCATTTACGTATGGATTTGGAGAGGATATGAAAGTTTCAATTGACCCAATCCGAGGAATATATACGCGCTAACACTTTGCAAGGTGGCCTGGATCAATATATGATGCCCGAATTTGGCAAGAAAATGGACGAAAGGAAGCAGCATTCACGGCATTTCAGGGAGGCTGCAATGGATCGTGCAGCGTGGAGAGCCGACATTAGGTGACCAAGGCCGACATATGCAAGCATGTTGGAGCCTTTAAAAACGAAAAACGAAAACGATATGTGATACCTATTATCACAAAACTCACAAGCCATTATGATTCGATCTCACCGGTCTGTCGCATGTGCCACAAAGGTCTTCCTCCTTCTGAGTGATCTCTCCAACCCTCTCGTTTACTCGATCGTTAGCCATTTTCTGTGAAGTACACCAGTCCTGTCATTTATTCTTTTCTTCTCATCTGAATTACTACATTTGTGTAATATTATCAACCCTGGACTTCACAGGACGCCCGCCTCGCTGGGTAGGTTGTGTTTACGTCGCTTAGAGCAACACGATGTGTTTACATTTTATCCATTTTATCGACATTCGTAAAGAATCATAATATATGATCAAACAGATATTGTTTCTATATATATAAAGTAGTTTTTCATTTTTAAACTACTTACTGATACTCTAAGGCTTTCTAATGGTAATTTATTAAATATATTAAGCAGATTCTTTGAGAGAGGTGAAGTCAGTGAATGTACAGCGAGGTTGGATGGTGAGGAATTGGAAAATGTGAGTACGTTTAAGTACGTGGGTAGTGTGATTAGTAAGGATGGAGGTTTGGAGGGTGAAGTGCTTGAAAGGGTACAGCAGGGAAGAAAGGTTGCTGGTTCTTTGAAAGCAGTGATAAGAAACAGGGAAGTGAGCATGAAAGTGAAAAAGTTACTACATGACAGTATTGTGATACCAACTCTAACGTATGGAAGTGAAGCTTGGACGTTGTTGGAAGGACACAAGTCAAGAGTGAGAGCAGTGGAAATGAGTTATTTAAGAGGAGCCTGTGGAGTCACATGGAGAGACAGGCTGACGAATGAGGATATAAAGGAGCGTTGTGGTGTGGATGTGGATGTGATAGGAAGCGTTATGAGGAACACACTGAGGTGGTTTGGCCATGTGGAGAGGATGGAGGGTGAAAGACTGACGAAGAGAGTGTATGTGAGTGGGGTGGATGGGGGAAGAGGGAGGGAGAGGCCGAGGATGAGATGGAGGGATGGGATGGAGAGGTATATGAGAGAGGGGTGTGTGAGTTGGGAGCAGGGCAGTGAAATGGAGGGGGAAAGGGCGACTTGGAGGCGATTTGTTTGTGGCCACCCCAAACGGGATTGAGGCGTCTGACAATAGATAGATAGATAGATTCTTTGTGTTGGTAGCACTTCATGGTAGGAGCGATATTACTACTACGAGTCCTCCTAGGAGGAACTTTTAGAAGGAACTCTCATCTACAACCACATTTAGTAATAATTTTAGGAGTACTCCTAGAAGTTTTTATTAATACCGGCCCTGATCTGCACAACCTCTTCCCTTCCTAAAGCCTCCCTGTTCTTCTCCAGCTAATTCCTCTGTTCTTTCTCTAACTCACACATCTTATATCTGCATACTATCTATTTATCTATCTATCTATAGCCCGACGCCCTAATCCCGCAAAGGGTGGCTGCAGACAAAACGCCTCCAAGTCGCTCTGTCACCCACCATTTGACTACCCTCCCCCCAGCTCACCCCCCCCTCCCTCATATACCTCTCAACTCCATCCCTCCACCTCATCCTCGGTCTACCTCTCCCTCTCCCTCCCTCCACTTCACCTACATACACCCTCTTAGTCAGTCTTTCATTCTCCATTCTCTTCACATGTCCAAACCACCTCAGTGTATTTCTCCTAATCTTCTCAACCACATCCACATCCACCCCACAGCGTTCCTTCACATCTTCATTCGTCAACCTGTCCCTCCACGTCACTCCACATGCTCCTCTCAAGTAACTCATTTCCACTGCTCTCACTCTTGACTTGTTCCCCTCTTGCAAGGTCCATGCCTCGCTTCCATACGTCAGGGTAGGGATCACAATACTATCATGTAGTGACTTCTTAACTTCCATACTCACCTCCCTATTTCTCATCACTGCTTTCAGTGTACCAACAACCTTCCTTCCCTGCTGTACCTTTTCATGCACTTCATCCCCCCAAAGTTCCATCCTTACTCATCACACTACCCAAGTACTTGAATGCACTCACATTCTCCATATCCTCACCATCCAACTTCACTGTACATATTGTGACTTCATTCCTCTCAAACACCATAACTTTACTTTTGTTTACATTAACTCCCAGCTTCCTCCTCCTACACACTGTCCCAAATTCATTCACCAAACCTTGCAACTCCCATTCATCGTCACTCAACAGTACTGTATCATCAGCAAACAGCAACACCGGAAGCTTCCAAATCTCACCCTCATTCATTAGAGCCACCCCCACATCCACTGCCCTACCCTGCACCTCCTTTACAACCCCATCCATGTATATATTAAACAGCCATGGAGACATCACACAACCCTGTTTCAGTCCCACATTGAGATCAAAGAACTCAGCTCACCATCCACTCGCACCATAACCCTAGCTCCCTCGTACATACTCTTCACAGCACTCAACAATTTCCCCTCCACTCCATATATTCTTAATACCTTCCACATACCTTGAATATCTATTCTGTCATAAGCTTTCTCCAAGTCCATGAAGGCAGCATACACTTTCCTTCCCTTCTCTAGACACTTCTCCACTAAACATCTTAGAACAAATATCTGATCTACACACCCTTTTCCCTTCCTAAATCCCCCTTGTTCTTCTCCAACTAGCTCCTCTGTCATATGCCTAACTCTATCAATGAGCATTCTAGCATATATTTTACCAGTCACACTAAGTAGGCAAATACCCCTATGGTTACCACATACTTCTCTCTCTCCTTTTCCTTTGTATAAAGGAACAATTATACCTGATTTCCAGTCCTCTGGAACCCTTCCCTCTTCCCAAGCCAATCTACACAACTTCCATAACCACTCCACAACAATCTCACCCCCATACCTAAGCATTTCACCACACACTCTGCATACACATGCAGTAATACACACATGGGCACACATATTGTAGTCATATGATGGGTAATCTTATAATAACGGTGATAAGATGATGATGATGATGATGATGATGATGATGATGATGATGATGATCCAAGATGATGTGTGGGATACTGAGAGGATTTTATGGGTAGTGTAAACCCACCTAAATACTTATTAAGATTATTTCATTCAGCTGAGATATATTCTGGCAGTCAGATGTTAATTTGCATGTCATAATAAAAAAATATATATATATTAATATCTTGAGACTTGGTATCAGATATGATTAAAAAGGCGCATCTTACGTAGAGGTTAATGGATGATGATGATATAAGCGATCATTTTCGACAGGTTTTATTCTAGATAATTAAAATCGTCTGATAGTAATATGAACAGAGGCAATGAGACGTTCTCAAAGTGAAGTGGTTAATGTATAGATAATGATAATGTTTAAGTATATAAAACATAAGTGAAAAGAGTATAGTTAAAATGAAATATACAGTAAAGCAAATGTTACCGAGCATGATTGAAATGAGTCTTCTGTCTCGAACTGGAACTCTGTGAACCCTTGAAGCTCCGAATCCCATCAGTCACCGTCTAACCGAGAAACGGGGAGGACGCAGGTGCTGTGTGTATATTAACACGGTGATAGAATTATAGTGTGTAAACAGCTTCCCCGTCTTCTTGAGGTACAGAAGGGTAAGCGAGGATACTGTTCATTCGTTCTTTGATAGCTACGAGTTCTCTCCGCTGCGCCAAATCGTCTGTATTAATCTGAAAAAGTAAAGATGCGCTGTGGTGTTGATGTGGATGCGCTGGAGGGTGTTGGGAGAGGTACCTTGAGATGGTTTGGCCATGTGGAATGAAGACTAAGAGATTACCTATAGTTCTTCCACCTTAACTTGGCCCAGGTTTTCGTCCCTTTGTAGCTTATTTCATGTAGCTCAGTGGCAGGAAAATATAATACAGTACTACGGTTCTACGTACGTTCCTACCATGATGCTTGTTATTTATTTATTTATTTTACTCGTCATATTCTGGTATTCGTATTGCTGCAGCTCAGAACTGAAGACAGAGACAGTAATATTAGGACAAGTTAGAGTGAAAGGAGTATAAGAGAGTGTATGTGAGTTAGGTGGAGAGACGATTAGTGGGAGACCGAGAATAATGAGGTGGAGGGATGCGGTGGAGAGGTATATGAACGATGCTGGTGTGAGTTGAAGGAGAGGCAGCCTGATGATGCATGACAGGGTAACATGGAGGCGGTTTGTTTGTGGTCACCCCTTCAGAGATTAGTTTTAGATATAAGAAAGAGCACCGAGATATAAATACATCCATAGTAGCGAGTCAATTGATTTTTCTTTTCTGTTGCTCTGTAAGGTCTTCTCTCAGATTAACATAATCCTTGAGTTTTTGCTTGAATATATATCTTTATTAATCTATGCTACGTTCAGTGTAGGGTCGGACCTTACAGTCGGAGGGAGAGTGATAGCCAGAATTAACTCCCATGCTGACGAGGTGCCAGTGGGAGATGGGTGTCCGTAGGAGGGATGATGCGAATGAAAGTGGAGAAATATGAGGGAGAGTGAAAGGCAGAATTAACTACCACATGCTGGCAAAGTACATCTGGGAATGGGATGGGTGTGTAGGGAGTGTGATGTTTGTGAAAGTGGAAATATTGTAAAGTATTGGTTATGTTTATGTGTCAGAGTGTGTGTATGTCATTGGTAGAAATAATATGGTGTGAATATATGTAAGTATATATTATCTTTATTGATAGACAGTGGGTGATTCTGTGCTTAGGAAATAAGAGGCTTTACGAAATGTTGATATACATATTTAGACATCACGTTATGAAGATGGATTGTGTAATATCCTACAGACACACACACACACACACACACACACACACACACACACACACACACACACACACACACACACACACACACACACACACACACACACACACACACACACACACACACACACACACACACACACACACACACACACACACACACACACACACACACACACACACACACACACACACACACACACACACACACACACACACACACACACACACACACACACACACACACACACACACACACACACACACACACACACACACACACACACACACACACACACACACACACACACACACACACACACACACACACACACACACACACACACACACACACACACACACACACACACACACACACACACACACACACACACACACACACACACACACACACACACACACACACACACACACACACACACACACACACACACACACACACACACACACACACACACACACACACACACACACACACACACACACACACACACACACACACACACACACACACACACACACACACACACACACACACACACACACACACACACACACACACACACACACACACACACACACACACACACACACACACACACACACACACACACACACACACACACACACACACACACACACACACACACACACACACACACACACACACACACACACACACACACACACACACACACACACACACACACACACACACACACACACACACACACACACACACACACACACACACACACACACACACACACACACACACACACACACACACACACACACACACACACACACACACACACACACACACACACACACACACACACACACACACACACACACACACACACACACACACACACACACACACACACACACACACACACACACACACACACACACACACACACACACACACACACACACACACACACACACACACACACACACACACACACACACACACACACACACACACACACACACACACACACACACACACACACACACACACACACACACACACACACACACACACACACACACACACACACACACACACACACACACACACACACACACACACACACAGCCTCTTCCCTTCAGTAGAGCTTCACCCATCTTAGGAGAAATCTCTAGACGCTGGCAGGAGTAGAGGAGACTGTTGACAACCCAGTTACTTGCATAGTTCACACCTGAGCCAATTATAATCATCAGGTTGTACCAGTTAAATAATAATAATAATAATAATAAGAAGAAGAAGAAGAAGAAGAAGGTGTCATGATGTTGAATAAGTAAAGAATTTTCACAGAAAACCATCACTGATATTATGCACCTGTACTGATGTGTTGATTTTACCTGTATGATATCTTAATTAGGAACTCAAAATGTGGCATGCAGGCTAATAAATCTGATCCCTGCTAGTCTTACATTAGTGACCGTCAAAAACTGAGGTCTTTAATTCTCCTTTGGTCTCATAGTTTTAAGATTAAGGACTAAATTAAGACGAAGTATTGAAGGAGTCTGTATTATTTCTGTATTTTTTTTTTTTCATGCAAGGAAGAATGAACCCAAGGCCATTTTTCCTGGATACCTCTATGACAGGTTTCCCTCATTTATTTATACAGTTTTCTTATTTTTTTTAATTTTCATTACCTTTTCCTGATGTTCTCTGCGTGTTCCTCTCCGCCAAATTCCTAACAGTAAGTGCCAGCAATACAATATACTAACACTATTTCATTTTTCAGAGAGAAGGAACCAAAGGCTGAACACCAACGCAAGATAGTCAAACAAGTAAGCCAACGTCAAGACCATGCTGTACCTGGACACACAGCGTTAGAAAAATAGAGGTCGAAGGCAGGGGGAGATGCACACCAAGTAAGAATGCTCAAGAGATAGAATTTTGGCAATGCAGGTGAGTGATTACAAGACACGTAGTATTTTTCCACATCATTTCATCAACTCCCACACCTCTCTCTCTCTCTCTCTCTCTCTCTCTCTCCCACACACATACATACACACACACACACACACACACACACACACACACACACACACACACACACACACACACACACATTACATTAACCCTTCCACTGCAGTGAGGAGATGGAAGGAGCACTTTGAGGATTTGTTGAATGTAGAGGGTGACAACAGTGCGAGTGTAAGTGGTTGGGGAATGGCTGGGAGAAGGAGAGATGAGAGGAGGGAGGAAGAGATCAGTAGGGAGGAAGTAGTGGAAGCAATGAAGAAGATCAAGATGAGAAAGGCCCCAAGGACTGATGAAGTGTGTGGTGAAATGCTGAGGTATGGGGGTGAGATTGTTGTGGAATGGATATGGAAGTTGTGTAGATTGGCTTGGGAAGAGGGAAGGGTTCCAGAGGACTGGAAATCAGGTATAATTGTTCCTTTATTCAAAGGAAAAGGGGAGAGAGAAGTATGTGGTAACCATAGGGGTATTTACCTTCTTAGTGTGACTGGTAAAATATATGCTAGAATACTCATTGATAGGGTTAGGCATACGACAGAGGAGCTAGTTGGAGAAGAACAAGGGGGATTTAGGAAGGGAAAAGGGTGTGTAAATCAGGTATTTGTTCTAAGATGTTCAGTGGAGAAGTATCTAGAGAAGGGAAAGAAAGTGTATGCTGCCTTCATGGACTTGGAGATAGCTTATGACAGAATAGATAGGCAAGGTATGTGGAAGGTATTAAGAATATATGGAGTGGAGAGGAAATTGTTGAATGCTGTGAAGAGTATGTACGAAGGAGCTAGGGCTACGGTACGAGTGGATGGTGAGCTGAGTGAGTTCTTTGATCTCAATGTGGGACTGAAACAGGGTTGTGTGATGTCTCCATGGCTGTTTAATATATACATGGATGGGGTTGTGAAGGAGGTGCAAGGTAGGGCAGTGGATGTGGGGGTGGCTCTAATGAATGAGGGTGAGATTTGGAAGATTCTGGTGTTGCTGTTTGCTGATGATACAGTATTGTTGAGTGAAGATGAATGGGAGTTGCAAGGTTTGGTGAATGAATTTGGGACAGTGTGTAGGAGGAGGACGCTGAAAGTTAATGTAAACAAAAGTAAAGTTATGGTGTTTGAGAGGAACGAAGTCACAATATGTACAGTGAAGTTGGATGATGAGGATATGGAGAATGTGAGTGCATTCAAGTACTTGGGTAGTGTGATGAGTAAGGATGGAACTTTGGGGGATGAAGTGCGTGAAAGGGTACAGCAGGGAAGGAAGGTTGTTGGTTCACTGAAAGCAGTGATGAGAAATAGGGAGGTGAGTATGGAAGTTAAGAAGTCACTGCATGATAGTATTGTGATCCCTACCCTGACGTATGGAAGCGAGGCGTGGACCTTGCAAGAGGGGAACAAGTCAAGAGTGAGAGCAGTGGAAATGAGTTACTTGAGAGGAGCATGTGGAGTGACATGGAGGGACAGGTTGACGAATGAAGAAGTGGAGGAACGTTGTCGGGTTGATGTGGATGTGGTTGAGAAGATTAGGAGAAATACACTGAGGTGGTTTAGACATGTGGAGAGAATGGAGAATGAAAGACTGACTAAGAGGGTGTTTGTAGGTGAAGTGGAGAGAGGGAGAGGGAGGGGTAGACCGAGGATGAGGTGGAGGGATGGAGTTGAGAGGTATATGAGGGGGGGGGTGAGTTGGGGGAGGGTAGTCAAATGGTGGGTGACAGAGTGACTTGGAGGCGTTTGGTCTGCGGCCACTCTTTGCGGGATTAGGGCGTCGGGCTATAGATAGATAGATAGATCTATCGGTGGATAAATCAATAATTATATGGTGTCACGGTAGGGTCAGGCTCCATATTATCTCACCCTTACCAGCTTACTTCGGCATTTGTCAGGTTAATATACATAATACATTCACTGTTACGTCCATCCATCTCTCTCATTCTCCTCACATCACCCTGTTTACTCCCCTCTCATCATCATCATCATCATCATCATCATCATCATCATCATCATATTTCCTAGTTCTGTATTATATAACCATTTTTTTTTTTTTTTTTTTTTTTTTTTTACTGCATAAATGTAAGATGTGTTGTACTTCATGAATGTAGGATATGGCTGTATGATAGGACAGCCAGTTGCAAGTAATGGTGTGTGTGTGTGTGTGTGTGTGTGTGTAATTCACCGGGTCGGTCAGGATCACTTGATGGTCGTGATCGTCAGCTTTTACCTTCCCGGAAGGGAGCTGAGAGCTCATATAGTCCGATCTAAGGGCAAGGCTGTGACCACACACGCACACACCAGTCCCCTTGCTCCAGGGGGACAGTAACCACCCACTTCGTCAGTGAAACTTTTCGCAACGTGTGTGTGTGTGTGTGTGTGTGTGTGTGTGTGTGTGTGTGTGTGTGTGTGTGTGTGTGTGTGTGTGTGTGTGTGTGTGTGTGTGTGTGTGTGTGTGTGTGTGTGTGTTGTGTGTGTTGTGTGTGTGTGTGTGTGTGTGTGTGTGTGTGTGTGTGTGTGTAAACTTAACCCGTTAGCTGTGGTGGCTTCTCTTCAGTTAACATAAAATCGCTTACTGTATGCTGAAGTATATATACATTATATTTATTTTCCGGTCACAGCGTTCATCTAGCACGTCATATACTGTTCAGTTCTGCCGAGTTGCTCTTAGCTGAACGTATCGATGTAACGTTAGCCAAAACAAAATACCGTCTTTGTAACTAATTCGCATCTTACAGTTTCGATATCTAATCTCATTGTTCGTACATCACGATACTTTAGGCAGACAAGAAAATAATCTACCGAAATAGAAAACGCTAGTTACATGGATAACTGATATATTTTTCGTTCCTGGACTAGGCACATTTTACCCCTCTCCTATTCTGTCCTACTTTAGCCTAAATCAACCCATCCTAACCTACTTTTCTCTGCCCTACACTACCCTACCACAGCCTACCCTGCCCTAGCGTTCCCTACCCTGTCCTACCGCTGAGGTCTCCTGTAGGGATACTCGTTCTTCGGTTTTTGCCAGGCTTAGGGAGGTGGAGGAGATTAAAGTGTTCGACGTCCGTTCTGGGGGCGGAGAGACTTACAACATCCCTTTGTCTTGTTGTAAACTTTGGTCTACCCTTTCCCTGTCATGACACTTCTCCGGAGTCGATAATATTCCCCATGCTGTGCTGAGGTACTTGGATGATGAAGCAGTGTCCTTCCTCCTGAGTCCTTTAAATAGAATTTGGAGAGATTCGTCCACTCCTGCTTCTTGGCGGGGGGCTGTTGTCCTACCGTTTCACAAGCCAGGTATTGCAGGTCACCATCTTGGTTTGCGTGGTAGGTTGCCTTTACTGATTATGGAATTTTTCCGTATTGGTGCCACCTTGTTTCCCTCATATCCTCAAGAGGAGGGAGTGATTCAAACTAGTGACCTTAGTGTCACCGTCTTTGCTAAAGTTCAGGAAGATTTTGTTGGCTCTGTTCCGGAGGGAGTGTCTGCCTCTCCGTATCCTCGCTATCCACATCCGTTTGGGTACAGGGTAAAGGCTGCCATGGAGGATGTGGATGTTCCAACCTTTCTTGTTTGTCCTGTGCGTGTACCAAGGATGGCTCCCTGGCTCCTCTCAGGGGTGCAACCGTGTGTTTACATTCCTGAGAGAGGGGCCTTTCTTTCCTCACAGGCGGCTCTTTGCTATTTTTTTTAGAACATGCTTCCTCTCACAGTGTCTCGATTCTCGTATGTACTGATGGATTGAAATCCCGTGAGGGGACAGGCTTGGGTGTTATATTTCCCGATTTCATTCGTGGTAAGAGTCTTCCCCCCCATCGTATCTACTTTTATCGCAGAACTTACTGCTATTTTACTCGCAGTCAAATTGATATTTAGCTTCCCTCCTGTTTGTTATACAGTTTTTAGCGACTCTGCCGATCTCCATTTTGTGTTTCCCCTTCCAATCCTCTTTTGTTGTCTACAGTGTTTTAGAATGGCTGTGCTTGCTAGGGACTGCTTTGTGGTTTTGTACCATTGTGGGCAATGAGCATGCTGACGCTCTGGCAAAGGCTGCTGCCTCTCGCCCATCCTCACCTCTTCCCTGCCTCGCTCAGTGATATTCATCTAACCACTCACTGTTTGCTCCCACTGGCAGAGTAGGTGGGATGCGGTGGGGGCCAACAAAATGTGTGATATTTGTGGGTAAACGGGCCCCTTCATTTGCCGAGGTCTGAATGCAGGTGGGAGACGGCTTTATGCTGGCTCCGAATGGGCCATTCCTGGTTCTCTCATTGATTTTTAATGGAGGACTCTCCCCCTACTTTCTGTGTGGAATGCTTCGTCCCCCTGACTCTTCGGCTTTTGCTGATGGTGTCCACTGTTGGGGAATTGCGCCATCGGTACCTCTCTGAGCACCGGGCAGGAGAGGGATTGTAATCTTCTGTTGGTACTTGGAGAGGATGCTTGTTGTGGTGGAGGGGGAAACATTTGCTTGGTGTAGGCAGCTGCAAAACCGTGTAAAATTTAGTATACAGTGGTTTTAGTGTTCTTAGTGTTTTAGTGTTTTTCTTGTTTTAATTATGAATTGTATTTTGTTTGTTTGTTTGTGTGTGTGTGTGTGTGTGTGTGTGTGTGTGTGTGTGTGTGTGTGTGTGTGTATGTGTGTGTGTGTATTTAATCTTTTCGAGTGCTTTTATTCTCGTTGTCGTCTGGCTGCATATGACCCTGGTTGTTGTATCGCCAGATTTTATTGTATATACGTATTCCGTTCAATTTACCCTACCCTACTCTTCTCAACCTTACACTAGCCTACCTCAGCCTACCCTACCCTACCCTGCCATTGCCGACCCAACTCTACCCTACTTTAACCTCCCCTCCCCTGTACAGCCCTTTCACCACTACATTACTTTTCCTGTTTTCTTCTCTCTACTTTCAGATGATTTTCTTCACCTATACAGTAGAGAGAAATTTCGAACTGGAAGGGTTAAATACTGCCATCATTAACCCTATCTCTATCAGGGGATCTCCTAAGCTGAATAAAATCATGCGGTCAGCTAGGACAATGTAAATAAGTTGTTCTCGGCTTGAAAGATTAAATGATTCTGTCCCGTCATCCTAAGAGGGTTTTCTGAAGCTGTAGGATATCGTCAGAAGCTAGCAAAGAGTCAAAGTGACATCCGCAAACCGAGAGCTCTGCATCCAGCGCTCCGCGGATCAAGTCCCAGAGGTGGACAGATGTTTTGACGTGTAGACGTTACCAGGGCGTAGCTTGGTGGCCTACCCTTTAATATTCTGGACTAATGGTGATCTAGCCTCGTGCCCCTGCGCTCAACCTCATTAAAAAAAAAAAAAAAAAGGAAAGCCAAGGGTCATGAATGAACTAAAGGACTGAACTAAGCGGAGAAGAACAAAAATCGTAGAGAAGATCGCCCCAAATTTGATGAGACAGTGTAGTATAACTGAGTGAAATAGGCGTTGGATATGACGGAACTAAACGGCAGTTATACCCACCACTCTTCTGTACCCTACACTACCCTGATTCAGCCTACCCTATCCTACCCAGCCCTACACTACCCTACCCAGCCCTACACTACCCTACCCAGCCCTACCCTACCCAGTCCACCACCACCCAGCCCTATCTTACCCTGCCATAACCTATCCTACCCTCCCAAACGCAACCATAACCTACCCATGCTTACCCTCGCCTGCCCTAATCGACCCACCTCTATTCAACCCTGCCATAACCGACCCATCCCTACCCTACTCTGCCATAATCGACCCATCCCTACCCCATACTGCCAAAACCAACCCAACCTTACCCCACCCTGTCAAGACCGACACAATCATACCCCACCCTGCCAAAACCAACCCAGTCCTACTCCACCCTGCCAAACCCGACCAATCCTTTCCCACCCTGCCAAAAACCGACCCAATTTTACCCCACCCTGCCAAAACCGACCCCATCCTACTTCACCCGGCCAAAACCAACCCAATCCTACCCTACCCTGCCATAACCGACCCATTCCTACCCTACCCTGCCAAAACCAACACAATTCTACCCCACCTTGCCAAATGCAACCCAATCCTTGCCCACCCTGCCAAAACCGACCCACACCTACCCTACCCTGTCCAAACCGACCCAATCCTACCTCACCCTTCCAAAACCGACCCAATCCTACCCCACCCTGCCAAAACCGATCCAATCCTACCCCACTCTACCAAAACCGAGCAAACCCTACCCCACCCTACCAAAACCAACTCAATTCTACTCCACTCTGACAAAACTGACCTAATCATACCCCACCCTGCCAAAACCGACCCATCTCTACCCCACCCTGCCAAGACCGACCCATCCCTACCCCACCCTGCCAAAACCGACCCAATCCTACCCCACCCTGCCAAAACGGACCCGATCTTACCCCACCCTGCCATATCCGACCCAATCCTACCCCATCCTGCCAAAACCGACCCGATCTTACCCCACCCTACCAAGACCGACCCATTCCTACCCCACCCTGCCAAGACCGACCCGTCCCTACCCCACCCTGCCAAGAACGACCCGTCACTTTCCCACCCTGCCAAGACCGACCCATCCCTACCCCCACCCTGCCATAACCGACCCAATCCTACCCCACCCTGCAAAAACCATCCAAGTCCTACCCCACCCTGCCAAAACTATCCCAGTCCTACCTCACCCTGCCAAAACCGACCCAACCCTACCCCACCCTGGCATAACCGACCCAACCCTACCCTGCCCTAACCAAACTAATTTTATCTAACTCATTTTTCACTCTAACACTTTCTTCAGTTTTCTTCATTCTTTCTCCAGGCGATTTTCTTCAGCTCTGGAGAGGAATTTTGAATTTGAGGGGTTAGATACAGTCAGCATCAACCCCTTCTCTGTCAGGGGATCTCCTAAGTTGAATAAAATCGTGCGGTCAGCTAGGACAAAGTAAATAAATCGTTCTTGGTCTGAAGGGTTAAATGATTCTGTCCCGTCATCCTAAGAGGGTTTTCTGAAGCTGTAGGATATCATCAGAAGCTAGGAAAGTGTAAAAGTGACATCCGCGACCGGGAGCTCTGCGTCCAGCGCTCCGCCGTTCAAGTCCCAGAGGTGGACAGATGTTTTGACGTGTAGACGTTACCAGGGCGTAGTTTGGTGGCCTACCCTTAAATATTCTGGACTAATGGTGGTCAAGCCTCGTGCACCTGCGCTCCACCACATAAAAAAAATAAATATAAAAAGGAAAGCCAAGGGTCATGAATGAACTAAAGGACTGAACTAAGCGGGGAAGAACAAAAATCGTAGAGAAGATCGCCCCAAATCTGATGAGACACTGCAGTATAACTGAGTGAAATAGGCGTTGGATATGACGGAACTATTATGATTTGTAATTATAATATGGAGTCCTAACACCCTGTCCAAACCGATCGAATCCTACCTCACCCTGCAAAACCCGACCCAATCCTACCCCACCCTGCCAAAACCGACCCAATCAAACCCCACTCTGCCAAAACCGACCAAATCCTAACCCACGCTGCCAAAACCAACCAAAACCTATTCTATACTCTGTCATAACCGACACAATCCTACCTCACCCTGACAAAACTGACCTAGTCCTACCCCATACTGCCAAAACCGACCCAACCCTACCCCACCCTGCCAAAACCGATCCAACCCTACCCCACCATGCCAAAACCGACCCAACCTTACCCTACCCTGCCCAAAAAAACTCAATCCTACCCCACCCGGCCAAAACCGACCCAACGCTCCCCCACCCTGCCAAAACCGAACCATTCCTACCACACCCCGCCATAACCGACCCACTCCTACCCCACCCTGCCAAAACCGGCCCAATCCTACGCCGCCCTGCCAAAACTAACCCAACCTTACCCCACCCGGCCATAACCGATCCAACGCTACCCCACCCTGCAACAACCGTCCCATCCCTACCCTACCTGAACCAAACCAGTCTTATCTAACTCATTGTCCACATTAACATTTTTTTCCATATTCATCTTTCTTCCTCCAGACGATTTTCTTCAACTCTGGAGAGAAATTTCGTACTGGAGGGGTTAGATACAGTCACCATCAACCCCTTCACTACGAGGGGATCTCCTAAGCTGAATAAAATCTTCCGGTTACCTAGAACAAAGTAACTAAGTCATTCTCTGTCTGAAGGGGTTATTGTGTCTGTCCCATCATCCCGAGAGGGTTTCTTTAAGCTCCAGGAAATCGTCTAAAGGTAGCAAAGTGTAAACATGACGTCAGCACTTGTTCTAGGCGCCACAGATCAAGTCCCGGAGGTGAACAAAGGTTTTTATATCATATAGACGTTTTATATTTTATATTTTGCAACTTTCAGAGGCATTTACTCAGCTTTAGGAGTCTTATGGATAGGCTCAATCAAACGTATCGAACCTCCCATGTTAGAAAAAATAGCTTACAGAAATGCGTCCTCGTACTGAAGGGGCGGAATGGACAGATCGAGTGACTAAGATATTGAATTATGTATATGACTGGTTTTGTTGTTATTTCTATTATTATTATTATTATTATTATTTCAGGGAAATGTCCCAGGCTTCTAGACTGGCTGACTAGCGAATATTATTAAGTCTCCCGTGGCTCCGTGCTCCTTCCACTCAAGAGCCTGCACTTCACGCATTCCACGCACAAGATGGCGCCACCGCTGCATTCCTGCGAAGACGAGAGGTCAAGAGGACGACACTTGCTTTTTGTTTGTTTGTTTACTGTAATTGCTTAAAGCTGTGATCCCTCCAACTTGAATGCTCAGTTGTAACTATAGATAACTAGAATACGATGCTAGTCAAGAAGAAGGGCTATGAAAAGATACAGTGCTCGTAGTATTTTTTTCTTTTAACTAAAATACATGAAATAAGCTGCAAAAATACGAAAATACGAGCTTACTTAATGTAAATGAATTATAGTACGTTCAAGATGGAGGGAAGGCATTTTGTATTTTGTTTGTGATGTTATAGTGTCTCTCAGGATCCTAGGATCCTCTCTCGGCTGAACCAAATTGTCTGGCGTCAGCTGGAACATGATGCTAGAGTTATGTCGGTCGAGAGGGGGTTAATGGTGACGGTATTGACACTGTCAGGCTCCTATGACTCACTCAGTCGAATAAAATCGTCTGAGTCAGCTGAAATGGGGTACTAGAGTTGTCCCGAGCATCACTCGGGGTTAAGATTCTTAACCCTCTGGTGCTTGGGACAACTCTAGTATTCCATTCCAGCTGACAGACGATTTTGTTCGGCTGAGTGAGTCATAGGAGCCTGACAGTTACTACACTCACCATTAACCCCCATATGACCGGCATAACTCTGGTATATCATGTTCCAGCTGACGCCAGACAATTTGGTTCAGCCGAGTGGGTCTGGGGCCTGGGGGGCACTAAATGAAAATATCCAAAAAATATTAAAGGGGGGGCTATATCAATTTTTGCCACAGGAGGTATACCAAAATTGGACTTTTTAATAAAACCCCCTCCTCTCTCACTCCCTGTGTTTTGTATATGTCCCTCTCTGTCTGCCTGTGGTGTGTCTGGTGTCTGCCTGTGGCGTGTCTGTCCCACCCCCTCTGTGCGTGTGTGTGGTGTGTCTACTGTGTGAAGGTGGCTGTGGCTATGTACGTGTCTTGTGTGTATGGTGTGTCTACTGTGTGAAGGTGGCTGTGTACGTGTCTTGTGTGTGTGTGGTGTGTCTACTGTGTGAAGGTGGCTGTGTACGTGTCTTGTGTGTGTGTGGTGTGTCTACTGTGTGAAGGTGGCTGTGTACGTGTCTTGTGTGTGTGCGCATCTTGATGTGTGTATGTATGTACTAGTGTGTGTGTGTGTATGTATGTAGTAAGTAGTGTGTTTAAGTGTCTTGGTGTATGTGAGCTGAAGTGTTAGTATGGGGGCCTTGTGGTTTTAAGGAAAGCCTGCTACGCAAACTTCCCTCAGCCACATTTTAAAGAAACCTCTATCACACCGGGACTTGAACCCGGGTCCTCCTGATTAGCAAGCCAGCACTATACTGACCATGCTACCGCGTCCCTATAAAGATAGCGGCAAAAACTTCTACTGTATTTTATTTCTTTGTTACAAAAAATGGGAAACTGAACAACATGCATAGACTAAACTAAATTTTCATGTACCTATTAATGTCGCTTTAGGAGGAGATATCTTGAAATTTCCTGAGCTACTTGGGATACCTAAGCCTGCAGTTTAATGCTAATCATGAACAAGTGCTATGGAAAGAATATAGAGCAGTTGCTACTTATATAAAGGGAGAAAGTAAAAACTGCAACTTAATCTGCTATCGAACGGCAGGACTTAAACGATTAACCATATATTACATAAACTTAACACACTGAGTGACACAGAAACTAAACATATGATACAAATTCTTTAATGAAACTTATAATGACAGTACAAATGACAAAATATACACTGCACAGGAAGACAGTACAGTACTCATTGGTCATACCTTCCGTGCGAACTCAGAGAATGAAAGCCTATCTGTTGTACCGATTTATAAACGGAAGAGATGAATCGCTAAATTTGATCCACAGTAAAAAATAATAATAATAATAATAATAATGAATACATAAAACAATAAAGACAAACCATATAGACTACATGTCCACCCTAAACTGACAAAAACCTGGCATCTCTCCACCTTGAATGCTGAGCTGTTTCTAGAGATAAAGACTAGATTATCATGCAAATCACAATGAAGATCTATGGGGAGGATGCAAAACCATAATACTGTCTTATTCTGCCACTTAGATACAGGAACTAAGCAGCAGAAGGACTAAAATTTGTCAAGGTGAGCCAACTACAATGACACAGATGAAGTCTGAGATTATATAATGTGTAATCATGAACTGATTGCATCATTCAGTAAAGATTACAAAAGGAAAAGCTATCAAATCTGAAAGTGTAAGTACTATACAAGATATGATTAACCCTGTACATCCATATTCTGAGATATGCTTCCTATATAATAGCCTACACACAAATTCATCCCCCTCAACAGTAATGGTATATTCCTGCTGTCTCCTGACTTCCAATCAACTTATGAAACCTCTCTCCTAATTACAGTACAGTAATATGTTAATGAAGGCTGCTAGTAATTACCTTCAGTATGATAATTCTTATTTAAAGGTAGCAGCAATGGTTAATGAAGGATGTAAGGTATGCAGTCCTTCCAGTTCAATATACTATATCTCCAATCAGGCTTTATCCAGTGTCTCTCCTACACATGTTAAAGAATGTCATATGGGACTCTAAGTTTGAAAAGTCTCTCCTATGCTGATTAACATAGTTTAAAGGTAACAAGAATGGCTTAATGAAGCCTGTCCCTAACCCCTTCAGTCCAAAAGCTCTCCTATCAACCTTTAATTACTTTCCTATTGAACAGGTTCCTGAAGGTTGTAATGTGACCATTCCAGTTTGAAAATTCTTACCCAAGCTGAATAACAGTCTTAAATTAACAAGAATAAAGGCTAATCATTGGAGCAGTTTGTGCCCTGTAATCCAAAAGATGTAGTTATATTCTCATTTCACTATCTATTTCTACCACCAGACCATCATATCTAACTTGAGACAGACATATAGTACTGTATTAAAGGGATTAATGGAGGAAGAACAGGACTGAAGAGTATTGTATCGGTGCTGTAATAAGAAGGGGTAGATTGAATAATGGGGCATGTTGAAAGGATGGAGGATGGCAACTGGACACAGAAAATGGCTTGGAACAAGGTCATAGAGTGTGACATCAGGGATAGGAGGCTGATCACAGAGGTTGCCAGAGGACTAATCTCAACCAGCTAGGACCAATGGACCACATAGCTCTGAAGGGCAAGGAGAGACCTCGTATACGCTACCCTGGTGGGGGTTCGAACTGTCAACGTTATGGTTGTGAAGAGCAAGGGCTACTACTGAGCTACTGCAATCGAGCAGCATGGAAAGTCGCCATTAGGTGACCAATGCCAACGCATGCAAGCATGTTGGAACTTTCATAAATGATACGATATAACCCCTCCAGTTCAAAGTCTTTCCCATGCTGAATATCATCTGAAGGAAGCATGAATAAAATCAGTTCATCTTTCAAGTGTGTGGTTAAAACTGAAATCCATCCACCCATCCATCATCCAATCCTACGTTGCCCCATGAGGCGCGTAGGAGCCCGGGGCTAGGCAGTTGGTCCCGACATTTAAGATGAGAGTGACCAACCTCACTCATCCCTGAGTGGCATTACGTGAGCAATAAACCCCAATCATCCCTTGGATATGAACCTTCACCGGCTCAATCCGACTGGAGCACAATAATTACCCACTAAACCACCAGGCGCCAAAATTTGGTTATATGGTTACCACCCAGCGTAGTAAATGGTTTCCTGGTGTACAGGAAACCATTTGGCTTGTCACTCAGTGTAAAGTCACCCACAGGCAGAAGGAAGAGGAAAGAATGAAGGAATGCAAGACAGAATTGGGAGTGTAAAGTCACCCGTAGGCAGAAAGACGAGGAAAGAATGAAGGGGAACAAACTGAAATAAAATACTTAATCCATGGGTCTTTGCATCTGGTATTGTATTTTAATCCTGTTAATTCTAAGTAATATCATTCAGCTTAGGAAAGAGTACATGAACTGGAGTGGCTAAAGCCTTGATCAACTTCTTTACTACTTGGAGACTCTTCCAAAGATTAAACTTGCTTACTGGCCTAGTTCTACCAGAGGAAACAATGGCTAATGGGGTCTCTGAAGATTATCAAAACTGTCTACAAGTTATTTTTTCTAGCCTGAGAGATCTCCAACCCTTTCAGATTAGTTGATGGCAAGTGTGGCAAGACTGGGCAGATGATAAGACTAGTAACCAAGGAGATGTCATATGAAGAGAGAGAGTCTGAAGGGAACTCCTAAGGTGATCAAAATTGCCTACAGAGCATTAATTCTATCCTAACATAAATTCCTAATCTCTTGTAATTGAGCTGATGGCCAATTGTTGTTAGACTGGGTGTCAGTATGAATGGTAACCAAGAAGACTTACTCCTTCCTTACAACTATGACTCATTCTAAGCAACCACAAACTGGTATTTGAATTGTATGAGTGACCCAGGTCCCTCATATTAAAACAAGTTATGTAATTACAACCGTCTGAATGTATATGTGTGGGCCATTTCACTAACCATGATGTACTGCTGACAGTCCTTTATATTTTTTCATTTTCATTTATTTATTTTTTCTTACCTGTTGCTGAATCATACCTCACCCTTCTTTGTATTGAGATTTAGGTTCTGGTTGATGCTGGAGAGGGATGCCTTTACATGGTGGCACTAGTATCACCAGGCAATAGAGCTGGCTATATTTCAATTTAACAATAAAACTGACTTCTCTCCATCTCGACTATTGAGCCAGAAGGGTCATATCAACCACACATACGCTTTGAGGTAAAACAGGGTGAATTTCATGAATATTAGTAACTCAGACAGTACTATGATTATCTTATTAAATGCTGGAAGTTTTATGCAGGGGTTCATTGGCAAATTTTAAGGTGCAAGATTTTCAGGAAAAATGATGGCCAATATCATATTTAATCTACCATTATTCAATTATGCCATGGCCCCCCAAAAAATGAACTACATAACAAACTCCAATCGCCAAGTAATACAGGCCATGACACTGAATTATATAATGAAATGGCATCAAGAAGAAATGGCAATAAAAAGGAAACAGCAGCATGAAGAAATGTTACATAAAAGACATAAATAAAAGACCTTAAAATTGAACAGTAAGTGAAATACAGTCAGGAGGCAGAATGATTGCCTCAAAAATGTCAAAATTTCTGAAAATTGATATAGCTACATAATACAGTAATTCTGAAGGGCTTATGAGAAAATTCTCTTGTGGCCACAGGGAACGGGGTACAAGATTAATTGATTTATTTAACTCCTTCAGTATGATGGGACCCTCACTCTGATGGGTCAAGTCTCAAAGCCAACGCCTGGCAGATCTGATCTTCTGAATCACAGTGGCTTAATGAATTCTACTTGATTTAACATAATAGAATTAATATACTCATTCTAACTTATTTGCTTTAACCTACAACACTCAACTTATTGTACTTAGCTTAACCTACTAGATTTAACTTACTACATATAACATTTAATTTAACCAGCTCAATATTACCTCAGTTTAACCAATTCCAACTTACTTTAATTCTTATGGGGTACATGGGGTTAAGGGCTATAAATCTTATGAGGGATTCACAACAGACTTAGGATCAATTTCATCTCATAACTAAGAGACATGGGTTAAATTCAGTTCTCTCTTCTCATCCAACTTGAAAAAAAAGAAATCACAGCTATGGCAGAAAACTGATCATAAATCCATCTGAAAGTATATACTGTACAATTTTTTTATACTGTATCATACATTTAGCCAGTCCTCTCATAAGTCAGGGATCATGCTAAATTATCAGAACTTTTCCCATATCAGGCAGCATTGTTTGAAAATATTACAAACTTTTCCATTCAAATTAACAAATCCACCCTATCCCTAATGAACAGATTTTAGTTTTGTACAAGAGATATACATGTATAGCAGTCTTATCAAGTACTCTGACAACTGTGTAACTGTGGCTGAGGTCTCCATCTGAGATTGTTGTGCAAGGCCAGGTACCAGGATTCTGTTCCCACACCACTCACATGGTAGCACCTACCAGGGATAATGTTTCTAACCATCTACCACCTAACGAACTACCAAGTGGATGTCTAGTGGAACGGAACTATTATTCAAGCATTCAAAATCTTAGCTTCACCTTACAGTACAAAAACCTATAACTAAGACCTAACTGAACAACACTTATTGACTATCAACATCATGCCCAGTACAATGGGACAATCATTCAAGCATCCAAACTCCTAACTTCACCATCCAATGCAAAAACCAATAACTCAACCTAACCCCTTCACCATCAGGCTATTCTTCTAAGATGAATTAAATAGTTTGGAAACAGTAAGAAAAAATAAAATAGTAAATTTTACAAATGAATATACCTTTCAAGTACAGTATGAAGGCTGTGGAGATTTCCTAACACCTCTTCTTTAGCAATTATTCTATACACCTTAACACCCTCTTAAATTAGTTGATAAATTTTATGTGGAAAAAAAAAATAATATAAAATATATATAAGAATGTTTATATGTACTGTACTGTGCTAGCAGTATGTAAAGTATATGAGTAAGGAAGAGGTGCCAAGAAATCTCGTATGCACTAGTGTCCCCCAGTGCACTGAATTAGTTAGTTGAAGAACATGATGCAAACAGCCTAACTGCTTATTTACACATACAAATATTCATCATAACATATTCTAACATCACAGTACACTGTACAACTGTAATGTGATCCTTCCAGGGATAAGAGACTGAATAGGGAGGCTTCCAGACATTGAGAAGTGTGGAGAGCCACCATTAATTGGCCAAGGACAATGAATGCAAGCATGTTGTAGCCTTAATATATGATATGAAAGGACCAAGTGCCTGGTGGTTTAGTGGTTAATTATTGTGCTCGAGTCAGATTGAGCCAGTGAAGGTATATCCTAGGGGTGGTTGGGGCTGATTGCTCATGTAATGCCACTCAGGGATGAGTGAGGCTGGTCACTCTCATCTTAAATGTCGGGACCAACTGCCTAGCCCAGGGCTCCTATGCTCCTTATTGGGCAATGTAGGATTGGATGATAGATGGATGGATGAAAGGACTATGGGCTATGTTTGGTGTCCATTGTTTAGTAACTCTGCAAATGTATTCTGATCATTACTTGTTCACTTTAACACAAGTCTGCCTAAGGAGTCTTTCGTACTGTACACATGGTGCTAAGAGGGACTCCTTCGTGTGGTGGGACTGATATAATCATGTGGCTTAACTACAGTACAAGGTAATACAAAATTATGTCCCTCACCACCCTCTTTTTCCCCCAGACCAGTTTTGGCGCCAGCAGTCCACCAAATTCACATTCAGATAAGCCTACGGTTATTACTGCTGGTTCAGTACAACCTCCCAAATCCGAACATCCAATTTCCAAAATATTTTTTCATGATATAGAGGGGTGTTGATATCATGTCCTCACACATTCAAGGTATAACTGAAGACTGAGTTCTTTTGTGGACATGTTTAAGAGCAGATAATAAGTTACTAATGCAAGTGCTTCAGTTTACTTATTGTTCTCAATTGCCTTGACTACATTATTTGTTTCACAAGTTCATTTCTCACAGCTGCCATTATGATTCCACTTTCCAAAATGTTCCATTTTGCATAAAGCCTTTGGACCTAGGCATTTTGGATCTGAAAGGTTGTACTGTACACCTACTACTACTGTTCTTCTTAGATGGATACAATAGTTTACATATCTATTATCATTATCATAAAAAATACAGTCTCATCATACTTCTTTCACGGTGTAGGATCCTGTGGCTAGGCTAACCTAGTCCAATACATGTAAGGGTAGATTACCTGTCTACATCCCTTGGTGGTGTTAAAAAAAAAAAAAAAAAATCCAGTTGCTTCTCAGGGACAAAGCCATGCATGGATGTCATTCTGACTGGGCGTTCTAACCCCTAGATGTCCTTTTCCGGCCGCATGCCCTTACTGGCACCAACCTGTGTCATTGTAGGGTATGGGGTGTGATGCATAAAGTGCACGTATGGTAGTGAAGAGCAGGTAGTTATAAAAATGTTTGGCAGAGTATGCTGGCCTACCCTCTATGTTAGTGACACTGAAAAATGTCAAAGGGGAGCTTCAGCTCTCCCTATCACCAGCTTTTCCACCTTCCTTGAGAGTACAGTACTGCCCTCACAGGCTGGTACCATACTACAGCCTGCTCCCGATAATAATTATTTAATAATAATACAGTAATTATAACAATAATAATAATAATACTAAAAATAATAATAATAATAATAATAATAATAATAATAATAATGCAGGTGGGGAAGGCACCAGGTGTGTCTGGGTTGACTGTTGAAACACTGAAAGCCTCAGGAGATACAGAAGCAAGGTTAGTAACTGACCTGATAAATGCGATTATAACTGAGTGTGTTGTCCCAGATGATTAGCTGAAGAGTGTACAGTAATTGTAAATGTCTACAAGGGGAAGGGTGATGCCCTGGAAAGAAGAAATTATAAAGGCATAAAGTTTTAGACCAGAAAATGAAGGTAATGGAGAGAGTTCTTGAAGGTATGTTAAGAGAAAATGTGAATATTGATGAGATACAGTTTGGGTTTATGTCAGGCAAAGGGACCACAGATGCCATATTCATTGTTCGACAGTTTCAGGAAAAAATATATAGGAAAGAAAAGGGAATTGTACTTTGTTTTTGTTGATTTGGAGAAGACCTTTGACAGAGTCCCTAGAGAGGTGGTGAAGTGGGCAATGAGAAAGCCTGGGATCAAGGAGTGGCTGGTTAGGGTGGTTATGGCCATTTATGTGGGTGCTCACACCCAGGTAAGTGTGAATGGAAATTTGAGTGACAAGTTTTCCAAGAATGCTGGTGTGCACCAGAGGTCAATTTTGAGCCCCTTGTTGTTTATCATTGTACTTGAAACCCTCTCATGTGACTTCAGAAATGGACTCCCATGGGAGATGATGTATGCTACTGATCTGGTGTTGACTACAGAGAATGAAAGGAAGGCGGAGGAAAGATTTGGGAAGTGCAGAGATGGTATGAAACACAAGGGCTCAAAGTAAATGCAGATATTACTAAAGTGATGATGTATAGGGCTGGTGGCAGTACTGTCAAAGAAGAGGGAGAGTGGCCATGTGAGATCTGCCACAAGGGCGTGGAAAGTAATTCCATCTTGTGCAGTCTGTGATAAGTGAGTGCATAAGATATGTAGTGGTACTAGAGGTAGACTGCGAGATAATGCTGATTTCATGTGTGCCGTGTGTCGGGGAGAGCAGGTGAAGATTGTCAGGCATGGAAGGACTGACCTTGTTGGTGAGTCTCTCGAGTATGTGGAAGAGTTTTGTTATTTGGAAGACATGTTATGTGCTGGAGGTGGGGCTGAAGCTAGCTCTGTGGCTAGAGTGAGGAGTTGTTGGAAGAAATTCAGTGAGCTGTTGCCTCTCCTGACACTGAGAGAGCTTTCCCTCTGTGCTAAGGACCTCTGTATGTGTCATGTGCCAGGAGTGCAATACTGTATGGTAGTGACACTTGGGCAGCAAAGGAAGAGGATATTTGCAGGCTTAAACATACAGAAATGACAATGAGTGGGTGGATGTGCAGTGCGTCCTTGAACGCGAGGCCTTGGGAGGCTAGGTTTATGACTGAAGAGTTGAGAGCAAGGATGGGACTGGAGTGTGTTCTTATGATGAGGAGGTGCTGACTGAGATTGTCTGGACATGTGGAAAGGATAGGAGCTGACAACTGGGCGCAGAAAGGGATGTGTAAACGTTGGGGGTAGGGTTGCGAGAGGCAGACCAAAGAAGAGCTGGGATGAGGTCAAAGAGTGTGACCTCAGTGATAGGGGACTGCATAGGGAAGTTGCCAAAGATCTAGCAGCATGGATATCGCTAGCACTCAGAAATTTTATGCTATCCTTAACCATGCTATACCTAGATCTAGGTTTGGCTGCAATTATTTGGAGAGGGAACAAAATGATGAAAATTCCAAACCTGAACACTGACAGAAGAGCCAAACCTTCCTGTTTTGTGCCCATTTTGGGCCTGTCTGAACCTGAATCCCAGGGTTACCCACAGCACACCCTACCAACTCAGTTGCCTGGCCAAAGCTACAATTCCCTACATCGTCATCTGGGATCCACTGGTACATGGCTTTGGTACACCACCTGCTCCAATGTGCCATTTCACTCAACCTGTGAAAAAAAATATCATTAATACCATCATCACCATTTGGGATTCATCTGCTTAAGGTTTTGGAATAACAGGTACACCTAACGTGCCACAGCAACAATAATAATAACTATGAGGCATTGACATCCTTGTAATAAGGTTTGCTAAAATTACAAGCAAATTCATAAGCAACAACAAATGATAAAGTAAAAGGAAGTTGTGGTGCTAATGATGATGTGCATGAAAGCATTAGGAGGAATACTCTTGAGATGGTCTGGCCATGTGGAGGAGCAGAAAGTAAGAGACTGGCTGGAAATGTGCATGTGTGGGAGGGGAAGGGGGAGACTGATGATGAGAAGGAAGGAGGGAATGAAGAGAGATTTCAGAAAAGGTGTAAACTGGATGAAGGGCAACCAAATGGCAGAGGACATGGTAACACAGAGGTGATCCATTTGTGGTGATCATTTACAGTATTAAGATATCTCGAGACAGACAAATAAATAAATAGCTAGACTGATAAATAAACAGAGAGAGAGACTGACAGGCATACAGATTCATAGTCTTGCTTACCTCACCTAAACTATGTACATTTGGTGCCCTCTCCCCCACCCATCCCACAGCCTACTGATGATTTCTCTAGCACTGCACTATGCTCACTTTAACTTGACCCAAAATTGCCCTCTCCCCACTCTCATTGTTGTTTTAACAATAAGAGGAAACTACAAAATTACACTAGTCATGAAGAAATGCTGTGAGAGAGAGTGTGGGGCTGTAGCAATGTCCTACTTTGCCACTTAGCTTCACAAAACAGGCCCAGGGCTAGGCTACTGTAGTCCAGTACATTTAAGGGTAGATAACCAGCTAGCTTCCCTTGGTGGCATTACATGACTAAAAAGCCTCCAGTCACCACTTGGGGACAGAACTTATGCAATTCTGTCACTCCATATGGGGCATTCTAACCTCTAAACCACCACATACCATAACTACAAATAAACTATGCTTAACCCGTTGATTACGCATTTACCTTTCTTTATCCCACCCATGGTGTGGAAGAAAAAAAAAAATGTTTATTATAAACTTGGAGATGAACATCCAGGGCATCACCTGGTGAAAAAAAAATCTCTCTCTCTCTTTCTATTTCTGCATAGCACCATGCATAAGTCTGCATAGGGGGAGTGCAGTGAAAAAATTTAAAAAAAAATTTAGTTTTTGTTTATTATAAACTTGAAGAGAAACATCCACGCCATCATCCAGTGAAAAAGAAAAACTCTCTCTCTCTTCGTCTTTGCATAGCGCCATGCGCAAGTCTGCATGGGGGTGGGGTAGTTAGCATTGATGCACGGCCACTGGAAGGTTAGCACAGCCTGAGCTGTGGCTTGCAGTCCATGGGTTAATTATACAATACCCTTTTACTCTAACTCAGTCTAAAATTTCCATCATTCCATCTTAAGCACTGACCTGTAACAAGATATCAATACTAAAAGATGATGCTAGTCACAAAGAAGTGCTATGGAAAGGATGCAAAGCTGTAGCATTGTCTTACTGTGCCAGTATGTTATGTGAAGTAAGCTGCAAAGGGACAAAAATCTGGGCCAAGCTATGGTAAAAGGACTGGCTTTAATACAGGTCAATACATTTTGAAAGGCAATTTATAAAGACCACAATACCTTCCTGATCTGATGCTTGAAGAGAAGATGAATAATGTGCATGTCTTTGTATTCCAGTGAAGGGATGGACCTCTTCAATTTACTGGGTTGCACTTTGGAAACCAACACTAGTCTCGCACAGCACACTGGTACTGTCCTCTAATCCTCTTATCCTCAAGCTTTAACATCCAAGTACAGATCTGTAAGGAAAAATACCATATGGTACTTAAACCCTTTCACCTCTATGACATATTTCAATTTGAGATTATTTCATTCAGCACGATTAATATAGCCTTCATCAATACAGTCCCTCATACCACCTCAGCATAGTCCTGTAATCCTCAGGTTTTAGCTTCTGATATGATGTCAACATGGAAAGGTAACAAACTTTAACGCTTTCTGTTTTACCAAATATTTAAATTTGTCTTGAGAGACTGGTACAACCCTGCACAATAGTCTCCCACAGGACACTAATACAATCCTCTAACCCTCTTCTCAAGCTTTAACATTCACCCTCAGATCAGTAAACAAAAGACAGCAAATCAAACCTAACCCTATCAGCTCCACCATATCTATTGATTCAGTAAGATTTTATTCAGCTTGATTCGTATACCCATCAACAATGCAGTCTCTCAACAGCTTCTTATTCAATCCTCTAACCCTCTAATCCTAAGACTTTACCTCTGAAGCTTCACATACATAGAAAAATCATTCAAATTTAACCCTACCAACTCCATTACATCTTTTAATTCAAGATTAGTTTATTCAATGTGAGAGACTGATATAACCTTCGACAATACAGTCTCTCACAAAACACTGGTTAAGTCTTTTTACCTCTAATTCCTCAAGGCATTACCTTCTAAGATCAGACCAGTAGTAAAGCAATAAAACTTAACACATTCTACTCCACCACACTGATTAATTCAAAATTATTTACTCTGCTTGAATGAGTATTATAACCTTCCAATAATACCATCACTCAATAGCACCTTGACATACTTCTCAAGCTCTCTAATCCTCAGGCTTTGCCTCTGAAGATCACAACTATAAGGAAAAATAATCAGGGGAAAGATTTATGAAAAGTTGAGATCGAATGGGATACAACGGTTTGAGAGTAAATACGGATGAAACAATAGTGATGATGTCTAGGGCTACTGGTGGTACCGTCAAATCGGATGGAGAGTGGCCAGGTTCGGCTCACCACAAGGGTATGGGAAGTAACTTCATCTTGTGCAGTATTTGTAATAAGTGGATGCATAGATGTGGTCGTATTTGAGGTGGACTGCGAGATAATGCTGATTTTGTGTGTTTGGTGTGTAAGGGAGAGCATGTAAATTATCAGGTATGAAACAATTGATCTTGCTGGGGATTTTTGAGTGTGTGGAAGAGTTTTGTCATTTGGGGGACATCTCATGTGCTGAACATGGGGCTGGAGAGCTAAGGCAAGGAGTGGCTGGAGGAAGTTCAGGGAGTTGTTTCCTCTCCTGCCACTGACAGGGTTCTCCCTCCACACTAAAGGATCTCTGCATGCAGCATGAATTAGAAGCATAATGCTATATGGGAGCAAGACCTGAGCAGTAAAGGAAAAAAGGGGATTAATCCCCAAGCTAGACTCATCAGATCATATAGCCCTGCTAGGGTTACATGAGAGCGCTACCCCTCCCAGCACAGCAGCCACTAGGCGGGGCGCGAACTCGCAGCCTCACGATTACGAGCCCAACACCCTACCACCAAGCTACCGCGCTCCCCGAGCAGTAAAGGAAGAGGGCAATGATTAGATGGATGTGTAATGCATCACTGAATATGAGGCATGGGGGGACTAGGTTTAAGACTGAAGAGTTTTGTTTAATGGACCAGATGGTATATTGTGAACTGCCATTCTGTGTATATTTGTCAAACATTATGGCTATATTAATTTAAATTCACTGTCATACCCACTGCAATTGATCAGGGTGTGGTAATCCAAGAGGAAACCCACCTTTTAGACCCGCAGCAGCAAGGTGGCTACGAGGCCTCACTCATAGAGGTGTTTAATTGACCAGTTGGTACTCTGCCGGCTGAAAGAAATTAAATACTGTACATTACTTCTTCAAGTTTTTCTTTTATACCATATTACATGAAAAACAAAATGTGGCAGGTGTTAGGGATGAAATTCATGCATTACAGTACAGTCATGCCTACATAATACCCAATCCTCTAGCATGAAACTCACATAACACAGGAGGCAAAATTTTATTTCCAAATTTAGTCACAACATGAAAATGATAGACATTATGCAAGCAGAGGAAGCTGCCCATTTATTCTGACACCTTACTATGTGGTGAGGATTGACATGTTGCGGCAAGAGGCCCCAAATTATCGTTCATATGGTCATAACACGGCAAACTCGGGTCATGACATGGTGGGAACAGATACAACGCGGCCAGTGATCATCACAGCACAGGTTGCATCAGCCTATGACGTATAGCTGTCATGTGTCTGCGTGGGGTGTCGTCACAGCCGTCTGAGCATTCCTACCCCAGTTGAGCCTACCCTCTCCCCGCACTCTGGCTGCACTCATGCTCTGTGTGATCATTATGTCCAGTAAGAGTCCTGCCCTGCCTCGGGACCCCACTCCACTTCCCTCTAGCAAGCCCACAACCTCTTCCATTCAAGGTAAGGAATCCTCCAGTGTTTATATGTACAGTAATCCCTCAATTAGCTTGATGTCCATTATCCAGACCCTGTGATCTGGCTATTCAAAACCAATAATCGTACATTTTCCATTTTATTCGGACAAAATGCTTGCATCCAGGTGGAAATTATGGCTGAGCAAACATTTTCCCCTGGCAGAGCCATTTCTTTTTCATGTAACTGCAAGGTATGTCCCTGCAGTGGCGATTGCTTGTCTGCTTGATGAGTCTGTCTGACCATGGTAATTGCTTGGCTGTGGTTTATAGGTCTCCTTTACCAGACAAAGTAATGTAAAAAAACAGAAATTATATAGTGCTGTACAATGTACGGTACTGTTGTGGCCTTTTCCAATAGCTCTCAAAGTTAGGGTATGTATGAAGGGGGGCCAGGGGAGAAGTCCATTATCCAGAAGGATCCACTATCCAGACATGCCCTTGGCTCTATTACATCAGATAACCGAGGAATTACTGTAGTGATGTCTTTATTAGGTATGTAAATGTCTTGGGGGAAAAAAAAAAGAATGAAAATCGCCCCAAATGGAGAACTTGGGGCTAGCTTAGGTAACATGAAACCCTTTAACATGTAAACATATGGCCTGATAAGGTGGAATTCTCATAAAGCAGGAGTTTCAGGGTAAAGTACTGTATATCCGCATTATGTGAGTGCTCGCTGTATATGCAAATGGACTATATTTCCTCACTAGATTTGTTAATTTCTATCTACCTACCTACCAGCAGGCAAGGGTTAATACAGTATAGTATACTGTATAGCTGAAACCACAACTGCAATTACAGTACTCTGTATTCTGAAGCATTGTTTGTCTCATCATTTGCTGACATTTTTTTTACAGTATAAGCCATTTCTGTCACAAATGCCCCCTGGGGACATTGATGAATCCCCCTGGGGGCATCAATGACTCCCCTTGAGGATTAAATGATCCAAGGAAGGAAGGAGTTAATTGCAAACTGAAATCTCATAGAAGAAAAAAAATCAACAAATGGTGAGATATAAACAGAAAATACCTCAAAATACAGTGCTTGCATTCCAGATGTGGTTTCTGCTAAATACTCACATTTACCGTTCTGACTGGGGCAGCGGCTGACCTGGAAACGTACCCCTCAACAGCTAGATATCATGATCCCACCAAGGTGACCACAAGCAAATCACCTCCATGTCACCGTCTCCTCTGCTATCGGGCACTGGAATGAATATTTTCTTTTTAATACTTTCAGTCTTCACTAGTTTAACTCACAGAGCAGAGATTTTTTTTTTTTTTCATGCCATCTCATGATTATATTTAGCTTTGTATAGACTTCTGGAAGCGTAGGGGTTAGGCACAGCCTCACTGAACTCTTGCAATAGCAGAGACTTTGCATAAGTTGAATAAAATTGCCTTCTGGCACTATGAATAAACTGAAAAGGGTATCACCGGGATTGCAAGAGTTAAAGGGACTCGCGGAGTTTATATCCCCGATGTAAACAAACTACCCATTAGTTTTTACACACATCCCCTCATTTTTTCCAGGCAATTAACCTACTATGCCTGCCCATGTACAGGATCACATTCGACCTTAAAACCTAAACAGATGGTGTGAATATCGGGGGATTTAAGTAGCACTGCTTACTCGAGTTTAAAGGGACATCTTGCTCACCTGGAGATACACACCGCCGTATATCATCCTTATAGCTAATAATTACAACTTACATCAGTCGACTACACCTCTCGATAATGACAGCAAACACTGATAAACACATGGGCATAAGAATTACCATAATAAGAAGTAGACTAACACCGTAAAGAATAAAATCTTCACTCACCTCCAGCATCTCTCAACGTTGCTCCCATAATGCACCAGTGACGTCACACTTCAAATTAAACATTTACTTATTAAATTTTAAGAAGAAAATTTCGTGAATATATTATCAGGCTTTTAAACATTAATTTTCGTGCAAACTGAATAGAGAGGTAAGTAAAGTGTTTCATGTTAAATTAAAGATAACCCCATGAATCAGTGGCATCATCATCTCTCTGAAATTCCATACAGAGTACCAGAGTAAGATCACTATTTACTGTCCTGCCGATATATCTCTACAGTTTTACAAGGGGATATTAAAATAAACGGCCTGGTGGTGGTGGCATGGGATAAAATTTTGCATATACCAGTCTCTAATCTGCTGCCATTCCCAACAGAACCTGAGCATAATAGACGAGAAATTAGCCCAGGTTGATGCAGCAATTCTTAACCCAAAACTGCCCCGGGAACAACATTCTGAAGTTTGTCAAACATTTCATGCAACACCCTGTATGGGAAATTTGGATAAAATATTAGTGATATAATTCCCTAACTGTGTGCCATTCCCAACAGAATCTGAGCAGTCTAATGAGTCCATGCTTTGAAGGTTGGGTTGAAACAGGGATGTGTCATGTCTCCATGGTTGTTCAATCTGTACATGGATGGGGTAATAAAAGAGGTACAAGGTAGGGTAGTGGATGTTGGAGTGGCCCTGGTGAGAGAGGGTAGTGTTTGGAAGCTCCCTGTACTGTTGTTTGCAAATGATACTGTGTTGTTGAGTGAAGACGAAGGAGAGCTGGAAGGCTTGGTGGATGAGTTTGGGAGAGTGTGTAAGAAACGGAATCTAATGGTGAATGTAGGGAAGAGTAAAGTGATGGTTTTTGAGAGAGGTGAAGTCAGTGAATGTACAGCGAGGTTGGATGGTGAGGAATTGGAAAATGTGAGTACGTTTAAGTACTTGGGTAGTGTGATGAGTAAGGATGGAGGTTTGGAGGGTGAAGTGCTTGAAAGGGTAAAGCAGGGAAGAAAGGTTGCTGGTTCCTTGAAAGCAGTGATAAGAAACAGGAAAGTGAGCATGGAAGTGAAAAGTTACTACAAGACAGTATTGTGATACCAACTCTAATGTATGGAAATGAAGCTTGGACGTTGTTGGAAGAACACAAGTCAAGAGTGAGAGCAGTGGAAATAAGTTATTTAAGAGGAGCCTGTGGAGTCACAGGGAGAGACAGGCTGACGAATGAGGATATAAAGGAGCGTTGTGGTGTGGATATGGATGTGACAGGAAGCGTTAGGAGGAATACACTGAAATGGTTTGGCCACGTAGAGAAGATGCAGGGTGAAAGACTGACGAAGAGAGTGTATGTGAGTGGGGTGGAAGGGGGAAGAGGGAGGGGGAGGCCGAGGATGAGATGGAGGGATGGGGTGGAGAGGTATATGAGAGAGGGGGTGTGAGTTGGGAGCAGGGCAGTGAAATGGCGGGGGACAGGGCGACGTGGAGGTGATTTGTTTGTGGCCACCCCAAACGGGATTGAGGCGTCTGGCAATAGATAGATAGATTGTGTGTGTGTGTGTGTGTGTGTGTGTGTGTGTGTGTGTGTGTGTGTGTGTGTGTGTGTGTGTGTGTGTGTGTGTGTGTGTGTGTGTGTGTGTGTGTGTGTGTGTGTGTGTGTGTGTGTGTGTGTGTGTGTGTGTGTGTGTGTGTGTGTGTGTGTGTGTGTGTGTGTGTGTGTGTGTGTGTGTGTGTGTGTGTGTGTGTGTGTGTGTGTGTGTGTGTGTGTGTGTGTGTGTGTGTGTGTGTGTGTGTGTGTGTGTGTGTGTGTGTGTGTGTGTGTGTGTGTGTGTGTGTGTGTGTGTGTGTGTGTGTGTGTGTGTGTGTGTGTGTGTGTGTGTGTGTGTGTGTGTGTGTGTGTGTGTGTGTGTGTGTGTGTGTGTGTGTGTGTGTGTGTGTGTGTGTGTGTGTGTGTGTGTGTGTGTGTGTGTGTGTGTGTGTGTGTGTGTGTGTGTGTGTGTGTGTGTGTGTGTGTGTGTGTGTGTGTGTGTGTGTGTGTGTGTGTGTGTGTGTGTGTGTCTGTGTGTGTGTGTGTGTGTGTGTGTGTGTGTGTGTGTGTGTGTGTGTGTGTGTGTGTGTGTGTGTGTGTGTGTGTGTGTGTGTGTGTGTGTGTGTGTGTGTGTGTGTGTGTGTGTGTGTGTGTGTGTGCAAACATGACACCATAACATCAATATTGGTAAAAACAGAGGGGAGGTGAAGGGGGGAAGACACGTGCCTGTCCATCACTGAGCTGAAAGGCACGTGGCATCCCCCCCTCCCCTCCCCCCCTCTCTCTCTCTCTCTCTCTCTCTCTCTCTCTCCTCTTTGCTTTAGCATCGTGTTCTTCATATAACAAACAAACAAGACAGGGCCACCTAAGAAGGGGCGCTGGAGAGGGACGCCTTCACTTGGTGGCACGGACATAACCAGAAGACTCCACAGCCTGGGTATACAAAAGTTCCCCCGCTCCTTCCCTAGCCCAGAAAAGGAGGATGGTGGACTGCAGGGGAAGGGCAACGCAGTCTGCAGTCCACCGAGTTTATGCCCCAATAAGCCTGAGGTGAAAACAACAGCTAGAAAAGACGGTAATTCTGTGTGGTGTGTGTGTCTGTGTAACCTTCCCTTCATTCACCCCCTCCCCCTTTCCCTTCCCTCTCCCCCTCCCCTTTCCCTTCCCCCTCCCCTTCCCCTTCCCCCCCTTTCCCTTCCCTCTCCCCCTCCCCTTTCCCTTCCCCCTCCCTTTCCCCTTCCCCCCCTTCCCCTTCCACCCCACGACATCTCGATCTCTAGTTTCTTTTCTCCATTTCCTCTTTCTCTTTTTCTTCTTCCTCCTCCATCTTTTTCTTCTCCTTCCTCCCCCTCGTCCACTCTCCCTTTCTTCCTCCTTCACCCCGTCTCTCTTCCTCTTTTTCTCTCTCACCCTACTTACCCCCCCCTCCTTCTCTCTTCCCCTCCTCCCTCCTCGCTTTCCTGTACCATCTCTCTTTTCACTTCTCTCTCTCCCTTCTTCCTCCTGCCTCCCTCTCTTCTCTTCCCCTCTCGACTGACACTGTCTTCCTGTGTCTGTCAGTCTCACTCTACATATATATAAACACGTACATACATACACAAACTTTCACACACACACACACACTGATACATACAAACAGATAGATATACAGACAAGTAAGTAGATACAAAGTTGGATGTACTGTAGATAGGTAGATATATAGACAAATAGACAGACAGACAGACAGCCAATTAGACTGATCAATATGGCTAGAGAAACACACAGGGACAGTTGAATATAAAACACAGACAGACAAAAGGAATTGATGTCACTGGCAGCAACAACCCTTCTCCCTTTAGTTCTTAATCACTCCCTTCACTTTAGACTCTTTCTCCTCCCTTTTCTCCCTCTCCATTATTTCCTCCCTTCTCTCTTTCCCTCACCTTGTCCCCTGCTTACCCCTTTCGTTCGTTTTCCCTTTTTCACCTGCTCCCTCTTCCCTCTTAGTATCCTGTTCCCTCTTTGTCTTTCCTTTGCCCTCCATATCTTTGTCCCTCCTCTTTATTCCTCCTCTCTCTCTCTCTTTACCTTCCCTTCTCTCTCCCTCTTTACCCTCCCTTCTCTCCTGTACCCTTCTCCCTTGAATCCTCATCTCTCTTTTAGCCTCTCTTACTTTCCTTCTTTCCTCTTCCTTCTTCCCCTGCTTCCCTCTTTCCTCTACCTCCCTAGTAAAAATATTCCAATATTATTAAAAAATACACAGTAAAGGATGCATGACATTTATTAGAATCATATAAACACGGTCATGAAGAAATACTGGACATGCAGACAAAAAGTAGATTCACGTCAAAGGATATTATCATATTCTCCATTATTATGTGTACAGTTGGGGATAAGAATATAGCTGACACTATTACAAAACAACTCTGGTAGATGGATGGTGACTATCAACCCTGGGAGATCCTATCATGAGTGAAATGAGGCTACACACTTGGTAACTAGTCACAGTCATCACTCTTAGGCAGAGAACACACAGCCATAAGTAGTCACTCGGTAATCTCTACTGAGTGACCATACATAGTCAAGGTCCAGGATGACTCACACACTGTTACAACACTTATCACACATCTCAAATTTTTTCTTAACAAGGCATATGGGCCTGATGGGGTCCCTCCTGTTGTCCTCAAGAACTGTGCTTCTGTGCTGACACCCTACCTATGTAAACTCTTTCGCCATTGTCTTTCAACTGTACCTTTCCTTCTTGCTGGAAGTTTACTCTCATTCAGCCTGTCCCAAAGAAAGATGAACAATCCAAACCCTCAAACTATCATCCAATTGCTTTAACATCGTGTATCTCAAAAGTTTTAGAGTCTACTCTTAACAGAAAAATTTTAAGGCATCTTTCCTATCACAACCTTCTTTCTGATCGTCAGTATGGATTCCATCAGGGACGCTCAACTGGCGATCATCTCACCTACCTTTCAGGCTCTTGGTCATCCTCCTTTTGGGACACTGGCGAAAGCTTTAACACTGCACTTGACATCTCAAAGGCTTTCGATCGAGTCTGGCACAAATCTTTAATTTCCAAACTGTCCTCTTACGGTTTCTATCCTTCCATCTGTGCCTTCATCTACAGCCTCCTTTCTGGTCGTTCTATAGCCGCTGTTGTAGACAGCCATCGTTCTTCTCCTAGATCTATTAACAGTGGTCTTCCTCAGGGCTCTGTCCTATCACCAACTCTCTTCCTTTTATTCATCAATGATCTTCTAAGCTGTACATCTAACCCTATTCACTCGTATGCCCCTACGCGTGATCCCGTGGCCCCTGAACACAGAGGCCCTCGGCGAAACCCGTCCCTGTCAATAGTGAGGCTGGGTCATCTCCGCCGTCCTTGTACCTGACCATCATGACGCTCTGACCCAAAGGGAGTGACAGTGAAAGTATAGTCAAGGCAGAATAGTGCATTCATAGTGTAAAGGAAATCATTGAGGAATTAGTTACAATGTAAAAGTGTCGTGGAATAAGCAAGGTGACAGTGAAACAGTGAATATGGCAAGACAGTGAAATACGGGTCCATCACAGTGACCACGCTACCAAACAATAACGCCACACCGTACTAAGGTCATATGCAGGCCCTAGTGTTAAAGTAGTAATTACCCACAGTGAAATAATACCATCAGTTCCACCAATATACCAAACTTGGACTTCCTACAATGATAGTGCATAACCCCTCTGCCCTACGTACTATTCACCATACCCGACCTTGACCTGAGTAGTATCCTGAGCGATACTAGCAACCCATATACAGTACAATACCAAGAATTATGATTGTCCAGTATCTCTGTATTCGTGACATCTACCCATTCCACTGTAGAATTTAGTAATACATGTGTAAGGTTGTTGCCTTGAGTTTTTGTGTCCTGCCTCTCTCCTATTTTTCTAAGTTCCAGTCTAGAAAGAGAACCCAGCTACACACTAGGCGTTAGAGTGACGGGAAGCCGACTCTAAAACACCTAGCATTACATATCTACCTCTACCAGTCAGTAATTTACTTCTCCATCAAGGGCGTATGGATCCAAAACTTGGTTATAGATGACAGTGACCACTGTGTATGTAGCATTATGTGAGCATTACACCTCAACCATCAATGGATGGGAACCCTTTCCTGCCATGTTGTAGTTGGAACACCTCAACCCACTAGGCCAGTGCTCTGCAACTACTTTTACTTGATGGCACATTCAATTTGCTAGCACCTTGCACCACACTTAAGAAATATTTGTAATGATGTGTCATTATTGATTTTTTTTTTCCCGAAAAATTATGAACGGAAAACAACTGTTAGGTGTACAGTACCGTGTATATATTCCAAGGTAATGAATTTCTTAGTAAAAATGTTTTCAAACTTATGAAATTTGAGATTATTTTGAGTGCATACGATGATATGCAATCGCTTAACGCACCCCACCCCAGCAGATTTATAGCCAATGACCTCATTTTTTTTTTTTTTTTTTTTTTGCTAACACCTCCACTTTTTATGTGACATTGAAAATTCATAGAGAAATAGCTCACCTGAGCTTAAAAAATGCGAGTACAGGTAAAAATACCCTCACCTGACTGTGTTCTCTATAGGGCCTGACTCCAGAGAAAACGTGTTCTATGGGGGGGGAACCTATTCCAAACCACTGATGTGTTCTATGGGAGGGGCATCTATTCCAAACCACTCATAATAGGTATTTATATATTTAATTGGTACGAATTTATTTGTAGTACAAGAGTATATTGTTTTTCACTCAGTACTGTAATACAGGTGATAACAGAGTTGTTCACTCACCAAACACATCAACATACCGAACCTTTTTTGGCGACATTACCTGATCATCCTTTCTGACTGTTTCTTCCTCTAACGCCACGTAAACTTTATCTTCCACATTGTCATCGACTGGGGAATCACTCTGGCCTTGAAATTCATACCGTGACACGACATGTCTTTACTGGCCAGGTCACTGGTAACAGGTAAGTTGCTGAGACAATGGCGTGAGGGGGGGTGGAGGTCACGCGGGGTAAGGTATTGTCCCTGCCTGGCATCAGGTAGAGGAAGATGTCCTGTGCATACGTACCAAAAATCACACACGAAATATGAAAAATGTGCAAATGACGTACCTTGCAATAGCAGCACACTTATAAACATCAAAGGGAGTCACAGTGACAAAACGTTCAGGTGCCTATTTACGTCAACGGAAGTCGGCGGGTTAATCCACAAGGGATAATTGCTCAAAATAAAGCATTTCTTCAAGAGATAAACTCACGCTATTTTACAAAGGCAGGTTATTAAATGAACATACATATATACCAAGACATGTATTTCCAGGACCAAGTGAAATAATTTTTGTTGAAACTTTTTGTAATAATTATAAATAAAAATGTGTTCTCCAGAAAAAAAAAAAAAAACATTTTAGATGAATATTAACGAGAAACTTCTGACTGTTTTGAAGAACACGTGTTTAATGCCTGGTTCAGTTATATAAAAACCCTCACGAGATTCCCTGTCTAGTGACTTTAGGTATGATATCGCTTTATTCTTTGTATTGTAAATGTTAATGCGTAAAAGCAACACAAATATGTTGCAAATGGCAACAGCACATCAGCATTACACTAGGAAATAGTTGGGAAAGGTCTTTTCAGCTGTGCCCAAATATGAGCATGTCTAAGGGTATATTCTCATTCTACACTGAAATTAAATTTGAGGCTATGATCAGTCTTGATATTCACAAGCTTCTTCAGCGCATTCAGCAGACATAACCGACTGATGCGTCAGTAGCTGAATAAAAAATATTACGAACGGAGTTACAGTGTTCTGTATAGAATTGTTTCCTACTACGATATTGCTTCTGAGTGAACAGCCCAATGTCAGGATGAACTCTTATATTGCTATTACTGAATGAATTCTGATAATGCTGTCACTGAAACATAGCAACCATTGCTTCGACATGTGCAAGAGTCTCAAGGTCCAAGGTGCACCACACTGAATGCTTCATGCACGCACCCCAAAACGTTTTACCTATGTCCAGACGAGACAATTCCTGGTGACGGTTTCGTAAGTAACCTACTCATATTACAAAACAAATATGAAAATGAAAAGTGAACTTACAGTATACATCAGCTTATTTTTTTTTAATTTATACTTCCTATGTTCATCTGTAATATTAATCTGCCATAACTGTTGCAACTGTTTTACCTCGGCACACCAGGAAGCTTTTTGTGGCACACCAACGTGCATGGCACACTGGTTGCAGAGCACTGCACTAAACTGCTATGCCAGTTTGGGAACTCTTTCCGGCTACATCCGGTAGGAGCACCTCAACCCACTAGATTGCCATGAGTCAACTTAGTTATATGGTTACCACCAAATGTAATGAATGGCTCTCTGGCCAACAAGAAACTATTTGCCATGTGAGTCATTGTACATTCACTAAGGTAACAATCTTAGTGGCTGCCTCTGAATACCAGCACTACTGTTAGATGGCAGTGGTTGCTGTGGCAGCTGCTGCTGCCACTGCTACTGCTGCTGCTGCTTTTAAAAAGTAATAATAATAATAATAATAATAATAATAATAATAATAATAAAAATAACAAAAATAACAATGGAAAAAAGTTTATTATTGATATTATTATTATTATTATTATTATTATTATTATTATTTTATTATTATTATTATTATTATTATTGTTATCATTATTATTATTAAATGATAATAAAATTAAAATAGTAATAAATAATCATATTACTGGTATCTTTATTATTATATTTATTATTATTATTATTATTTTTATTATTATATAAAATAATAATAATAATAGTAAAATTACCAATATTAAGAAGAAATCACCATATTCACCGTTAACCCTCCTGCCTATTTTTCTCACTCATGTGGAGTGAGGTACGGGCCAAGAAGCAGGACAAAAAAAATGACAAGGGGAGATCTAATCAACAACATGCCCAATAAAATGGGACAAAAACTCACTCAGCATTCAAGCCCCAGCAATCCTGACTCCACGAAATAGTTAAATCTATCCAGCAATATTGGCTTCATATTGCATGTAAATTAATCTGACGACTACCATGTTAAAAAGGGGAGCAAAACCCTTGATATTCACTCCCATGTACAAATTTCATCCAGCCATCTACGACCAATATCTGTTCACTAACCTTCCCACCTCCAGTCCTTCCTGCCTTCCTGTCTGTAACCTCGTCTGCCTGCCTGTCTGCCTGCATGTTTACCTGCCTCGTCTACTTTTCTTCCTGGCTGCCAGCCTACAGGGGTGGGTTGTGGGACAGAGTTTGGGATGAGCCATTGGTAGAGATGAAGGTAAACAGAATAAAGGTAAGGTTGGGGGATTAAGGCAAGGGTAGAGATGAAGGCTTGGGCAAGGATGAAGCCAAGAGTAGGGATGATGGCAAGGGTAGAGATGAAGCCAAGAGTAGGGATGATGGCAAGGGTTGGGATGATGGCAAGGGTTGGGATGATGGCAAGGGTTGGGATGATGGCAAGGGTTGGGATGATGGCAAGGGTTGGGATGATGGCAAGGGTTGGGATGATGGCAAGGGTTGGGATGATGCCAAGGGTTGGGATTAAGGCAAGGGTTGGGATTAAGGCAAGGGTTGAAACTGAGGCAAGGGTTGAGATTAAGGTAAGGCCAGGGATTAAGGCCAGGATGGGGATTAAGGCAAGAGTGGGAGTAAAAACATGAGTGGGAGTAAAGGCAGGGTTGGGGGTTAGGCAGAGGTGGGAGGTGAAACAGGGTTGGGAGGTAAAACAGGGATGGGAGGTGAAACGGGGGTGGGGGTAAAGCAGGGGTAGGAGTGAAGTAGGGATGGAGGTGAGCGAGGGGTGAAAGTGAGGGAGAGGTGAGGATGAGGGAGGGGTGAGGGTAAGGTGGGGGTGAGGGTGAGGTGGGGGTGAGGGTGAGGAAGGGGTGGGGGTGAGGAAGGGGTGGGGGTGAGGCTGGAGTGGAGGTGAAGCAAGGGTGGGGGTGAAGCATGGGTGGGGTGAGGGAGGGGTGGGAGTGAAGCAGGAGTGGGGGATGAAGCAGGGGTGGGAGGTGAAGCAAGAGTGGGGGGTGAAGCAAGGGTGGGGGATGAAGCAGGGGTGGAGGGTGAAGCAGGGGTGGAGGGTGAAGCAGGGGTGGGGGTGAACCTGGGGAGGGGATGAAGCAGAAGTGGAGGTTAGGCAAATGTAGGTGTGAGGCAGGAGTGGGGCTGAGGAAGTGATGGGGCTGAGGAAGGGGTGGGGGCATGGCAGGGATGGGGGTAAAGGGGTGGGTTGAGGCATTGGTGGGGTTGAGGCAGGGGTGGGGTTGAGGCAGGGGTGGGGTTGAGGCAGGGGTACGGCTGAGACAAAAGTGGGAGTGGCCGAGGTGGAGGTAAGGTGGATGCAAAGCCTGGTGTGGAGAGGAAGAAAGGGGTGGGTGTGAAAAGTGTAGGGCTATGATAGGGGTGGGGGTATGGAAGGGGAGGGGGAAAGGAAGGGGAGCGGGGAAAGGAAAGGGTGCGGCTATGGAAGGAGCAGGGGTATGGAAGGGATGGCTGTATGGAAGGGGTGGGAGTGAGGTTGAAGTGGGAGTGAGGTTGAAGTGGGAGTGAGGTAAAGTTTTGGAGGTTGAGGGGACGGTGGGGGCTGGGAGAATGGCTCGGATGGGAGGAACGGAGGGGTTGAGAGTATGGCAGCGGTGGTGATAAGGCGGGGGTGGTGATAAGGCGGGGGTGGTGATAAGGCGGGGGTGGAGGTAAGGCGGGGGTGGAGGTAAGGCGGGGGTGGAGGTAAGGCGGGGGTGGAGGTAAGGCGGGGGTGGAAGTAAGGCACGGGTGGAAGTAAGGCACGGGTGGAAGTAAGGCAGGGGTGGAAGTAAGGCGAGGATAGGGGTAAGGCAGGGGTTGAGGTACTGTATGGCAAGGGTGGGGGTAAGGCGAGGGTGGGGGTAAGGCGGGGATGGAGGTATGGCAGGGGTGCTGGTATGGAAGGGGTGGGGGAAAGGCGGAGGTAGGGGAAAGACGGAGGTGGGGGAAAGGCGGAGGTGTGGAAAAGGCGGAGGTGGGGAAAAGGCGGAGGTGGGGGAAAGGCGGAGGTGGGGGAAAGGTATGGGTGAAGTGAGGTAATAGGGGTGACAGTGGTAGGGGTGAGATAAAACAGGAGAAAATAGGATGCAGAAAAAAATAAGAGACAAGAAACATTGAAAAACTGAAGACAAGCCAGTAGGCGACGATAGCCAGCTCTAAGCGGACCAAGATTTGCCTGTGACCGCAAGTAAGTTTTGACACAAAAAGTCATCTCCGTATGAAGGTACTCCAGTGCAATATTCCAACCAAGATTCATGGCACTGGCTTCATAATCCTCGGATCTTAGCATTTCGCGAGAACATAGTCGTGATTTTGGTTATTTTCACTGCTTTCATATTTGATGACCTCTGATACCTGACCTGGCCAATGTAGCGTATACAAGTACTGTAGAAAGCTGTAATACTAGTCAATGTCTATAGGCATGCAAACTTTCATTCAGTTCCATCTAACCACAGGGGAAACCGATATTGGTTGCAAGGGATGCTGAGGCCAATTTTCGCAAGGTTGCCTCTCGAAAACTAGAGGAGAGAGGGGAAAAATGGATGGCACACTTCCGATAGGGAATGACTATAGTATACGTCTAAAGAAGTCAGAGCTTCCTACGCCTATTAGTAATGCTTCTGCAACTCACAACGTGAGAAGTACGAAAACAGCTGGTTTCCGACCATTGCTAAGCAACGAGTAGCTGCCTAGCAAATAAATCCTTGCGAATAATAGGCTGGTCATTTTGTCTAGGTTAGGTCGGAATCAGTTTATTCTGAAGGGAAGAAGTGCCTACCACAATTAAGCAAGAAAGAATACAAGAAAGAAAATGCGACTAACAATAAACGTAGCATGGAGCTGGCAAAAAATTGTTATATCATCTGATACAAAATGCTGACTCCTACAATACAATGCCTTATGATTTGATAAATAGGAAAAAAAAATAAATGGTGTCGATAGTAATAAAAAAAAAAAAAAATCAAACCAAATGCCAAGAATGCCGGAAGTTTATAATATACCAACAATAACAGTAACAGTAATAATAATAATAATAATAATAATAATAATAATATTATTATTATTATTATTATTATTTTTATTATTATTATTATTTTTATTATTATTATTATTTTTATTATTATTATTATTATTTAAAATGTCAAAAGTGATTATGATATTAAGTCTGCATCAACTCTGGATTCCATGACAGACTTTCAGTTTATTCCTGCTACCCCTGTAGTACTTCATTAATATCAGGGGAGACATTATATTGAATGGGTTACTGAAGGCTGTCTAACTTCCAAGTCTGTCCTAAACTTTCAATCTTTGGCGGTATAGTAGTACAAACAGCCTGGGACATAACAGAAGAATAGCTTATTTTTAAGTCTTGAATCAACCAGACCATCCTAGGTAATCCTAAAAACTCACTCCTCCAGTTGTCTATTTTAGTGTCATGAAATATTCAAGTGAAAAATATACTACTTTCATCTTAACCTGGTCCAGAATTTCACGCATTTCCTGTTTATTACACGTACTCGTGGTTCAAATTAAAACTATGTTGCTGTACATCGTTTTCATATTTTTTCTTGACCAGCATCATTCCAGCTCACGGAGGTCAGAGACAGTAAGGGATATCTGACCCCTCCAGTTCGAAAACTCTCTGCTATGCTTAAGAATAATGTCTGAGCCATCGTGGTGAAAGAAATATTCCCTTCAAATCTTTAATTTATATCGTATTTGATCCTTACTGTTGGCAAACGATTTGGTTTATATTAAAGTGCATTTGGAAGTGAAGTTGTCATAGCATTCGTTCAGCAACCATGATTCCAAAGATGAATAAATTCGTTTGGAGGTAGTGACATACGTCCACGGGTGGAATGGGTAAACGAAAATCATTCCAAAACTCCAATTACAATAAGCGTGTGATGGTAACAGGAATAAAAATTGTAGATAATTAGCCTCGCTGTGGGAAGGCTAGATAATCTGGTGGGTGGGAAGGCTAGATAATCTGGTGGGTGGGAAGGCTAGATAATCTGGTGGGTGGGAAGGCTAGGTAGCCTGGTGGGTGGGAAGGCTAGATAATCCGGCGGGTGGGAAGGCTAGATAATCCAGCGGGTGGGAAGGCTAGGTAGTCTGATGGGTGGAAAGGTTTAGTAATGTGGTGATTGGATAGGCTGGGTAATTACTACAGTAGGCAGTCTTTTCATATTCCAGACCAAGTTAACTTGTATGGAAATATTAACCCTCTCAGTACGAGGACTTTTCACAATTCTAGGTGCCGCCAGACAACCAAATCAGATGATGGCAGAAAACCAGTTATGAAGAACCTTTACATATGACTGTCAGTTCACAGGAAAGTAACACGGGATTTGTAAAAAAAAAAAAAAAAAAAAAAAAAAAAAAATGATGGATTGTGTGTGTGTGTGTGTGTGTGTGTGTGTGTAGATAGACATGCAGACAGGTACAGTTATAAAAGTGCTAATAATCTCTGGTAATTACCTCTTTGGGACAGCACAGGTAAGACACGCCTGCATTACACACGAGGGCCATCTTGTCACGGTTCTGCCAAGTCCAATATCGCCATGCTGACAGTCCTGTCAATGTAATGGCTATGTCAAGCTTACGGTAATATGACTAAAAAAAAAAAATCGCAATGGCCCACAGGAACACCGGTAATGTAGTTTCTCAACTACCATACAAGGTCACTGTCTAGGAGTACCTGTGCATATAAATCTATTCTTCATTTCAAACCACTGGGTCTAAGTACTGTACTTTATCTTTCCATCACTCAGTCTATCATGGCTTTGCTATGACACCTCAGAATAAAGCAACACTTCCTCTTACTCAGCAGTAATATATGAAAGCCGGAGCAAATCATGAAACCATAATCCTCCTTTTGATAACAACCAGTATTACCTGATGTGTGTTTTTGTATGAAGTATCTTAATATATTATTCTGAGTCATAAGAGTAATATAATATTCTGAGTCATTAAACAGAGTAACTTAATGCTTTAACATCCTTACCTCACTTGCCCTATCAGCCAGAACATCCAATCCCTCTGTACACCAGCGGGAGACTGACGCTGGCTACAGGGCCCACAGTGCTGCAAAACAGAAATTATAGGATATCGCTAGACTGGATTCAGAAGTAGTAAAATTTCGCCAGACTGAGAAATTGAGTAAAAACCAGTTAGATAAGTCTTAAAAAAAAAAAAAAAAAACTAAGTTAAATCTAAACCTTTCCCCCAAGGATGGTTATTAAAACCTAGATTTAGCGGAAAGCCACTAAACTGGCAACACTGTGTAAGGACAGGGGTTTACAGGGTTTCAAGGTGACCAATGAACCCAACACGGGATCTCGACCCGTGGACAAACGAATCAGTAACTGAAAACACTTCAGCTTGGAAAAACCTAAATGCATTATATTACGTCTCTCAGACACCAGACACATTTACTTTGCTTCTACAAACAAGGAAAAGGGGGGAGGGGAGCGCAATTAAAGTAAAATCAATAAAATGAAATAAAAAGAATCACATTAACCACCGAAAAAATAAACCTTGAACTTATACCAGCTTAGACAAACGAGTGACTTAGTTTCCTAGAAACTTGCTGCGGCCAGAGAGATAAGCATGGTCGGCAGAAGCTGCCGCCCATCCGAATCTCTGTGTCCGATCACTTTTCTCGAATATTGTTGCCCTCTCTTTAAGAGAAATTATTAAATGATGAGGCATAACTTTAATAGACTGAACGCCGTCACCACTATAATTTCCCCGAGGTTGTGAGTATACGAACTGTGTTTAAAGGACTTAATGAATAATTACGAAGGAAAAAAGAAACACACAATTCGTGTAATACTCCTTAATTAACAAACAACAATATAAACACATTTACGGTGCCTGTTAAATACGTACACATCAATATACTATTTAGTTATAGCATCTACCATTTGTTGTACAGCACTGATATTTATACAACCTCCTTCAAGGCCGCCATAGACTATCATTCATGCATGTGCAAACAAGGTGAATGTGCAGTCAGTATAATTTGGCACACACTGGCAGGAATATTGCGCAGTCACCAATCGTCGACCGAGATTCATAGGGGTGAGGCATGAGGACTAAACTGGCCTGTGTAGGGGTAATCCTGGCATTGGCAACGATGAAAGCCAGGAAAAACAAAAAAAGGAAGAGAGTTTGGATGAAAGAGTGGCACAAAAGAAGGAATACATTCACCCATGAGGCCCTTCTAAATGAGTTAGCACTGTCATCTCCTGTAAACAGTTTCTTAGCATTGACGAGGCAACATTTAATGAATTACTGACCATGGTTACACCCCTTATCCGAAAGGAAAACACACAAATGAGAGATTTAATTCCAGTAAGTGAGCGGCTTTCCAGCACCCTGCGTTTTTTAGCAACAGGACATTCATATGAAGATTTAAAGTTCACAACAGCAATATCTGCACAGAGCCTTGGATACATAGTGATGGACAAATGTGCTGCTATAATCTCTGTGCTGAGTGACAAGATTAAGGAAAGAAGGGGATAGAAATACGGCTCTGTATAAATATATACAATATTTGATTAAAACAACCAGCAATTGTACATGTTTAACAATATGTTCACCATTTAAAGAGCTAGACATAATACACATGATGAAATCATTGGAAAATATAATTACGTTTTCCTAACAAGTAATAGGTATGTACAAATTCTACGTGGGAAAAAATAGATTTCTTCAGTTATTACGGGTTTCAGGAAATGAAAATAAGTTAGACCAATTTCTTATAGTAATGTATGTAATAATTCACATACGTTTTATAACATGCTAATAAACATATCGGTATGACAAATAATAATACATAGTAGAAACGATAATGGGCAAATATTTCAATGTTTTGGAGGTTACTCCACACTGTATTGCGGATCAAGTAGCAACTCATTGATAGATGCGTATTGATGCGCCTCATGACTCTGTAATGGAACGGTTCTAACCATCCTCCGTGGTGACATACTAGACATGGATGTGTGTGGAGTTTGGCCACTGATGTTCTTGCCACTTGGGATGACTGAAATGGCCGTGTGTATTATTGGCTGTGGAGGTATAGGTTCATTTATTTTAACTGAGTTACAGTGTAATTTACCTAAACGACCTTCATAAAGTAGATCATTGATTGCCTTCCATGCATGCATTTGTTGATCAGCACTCATTTTCTTGAACTCTTGAGCCCATCCTTTCGCCAGTATCTCACTGTCATCCTCACTCTGCTGCAGATAAGTACATGCAAGTGACAGTAGTTCATTGCGCTTAGCTTCTGTATCAATGTTCCTCCTTTTCGATGATTCTATTGACACACGTTGCGGTCCTGCTGGTCTTCGACGTTTTCCAGAAGTTCCCGCTTCCTATGATAAACGAAAATAGAAAAAATATTTATGAATATGACAGCAGCATTCGTTTGGATCCAAGAAATAATACACCGAGCCGTATGCAAGTGCAGACAATCAATAATAAATAGTACTTTTTGTAACCCAGTGTATGCATTCTCTATTACCAGGTATCCCGGACAGAAGCCGAGTGGAGGGAGGCAGCGCACTCATTTGAACGCATCTGGAACTTTCCCCACTGTACAGGAGCCATAGATGGCAACCAAATTGACATTAGAAAATCAATGGCCTCAGGATCCTATTACTATAACTATAAAGGGACCTTTAGTGTAGTACTAATGGCCATTGTCAATGCCAATTATGAATTTATTATGGTCGATGTTGGAACCAATGGTAGGGTTTCTGATGGAGAAGTGTTTGGGAAAACAACATTTTGTCAAAAGCTGAAGGATAAATCACTCCACATACCAGACCCACAGACACTTACATGAAGTAAGTATCATATGCCATATGACCTCGTCGGTGATGACTCTTTCCCTTTATTAGAAAGTTTAATGAAGCCATATGCATAAGGTAACCTTACAACAGACCAGCAGGTATTTAATTATAGCTTATCACGAGCCAGGCGTGTTGTGGAAAACGCGTTTGATATCTTATCAAGTAGATTTAGGATTTTACAATCTGCTATACAGGTCTGCCCAACCAAGACCTCAATAATAGTGTTGGCATGCTGCTACTTACACAACTATTTACGTAAGAGAAACATAGGAGGATCTGTACAGGATGCCGACACTAATGATATGACTGTAGACAGTCGTCAATTAATGCCAATATCTGTTCATGATACCCTACATCAGCTAAGGACATTATAGCTAAATTCTGTCAATATTTTAACAGTGCAGAGTCGGTATGTATCTTTGCTTATTAAATAAATGTAATTCTTGCCTTCTCAGTGGATTACCTGTCTCCTCCTGTATGTTATCTTCATCATCATTCCCCATGCTCGACACTCCATCCTCTTGACATTCTTGATCCCGTAGAAATGTCAGATGTATATAGTACCAGAGGGATGAAACATACAGGTCATCCGTCCCTGCTCCAGACTTCTCACTAACTATAACTTTCTTCAGCTCCCTCCGGTAGTTTGAGTGAAATGTATTTATTTTCTTTACCACCATGTTCCTGGTTGCAATTGGCTCGATTTTGTTTAGTTTTTTTTATTAATACTTCGAAACAATCTCCATTCAGTCTTCTGTTTTTATATGCATCACTTTTCACTTTCCATAATGATGGCATTCCTCTGTAAAGTTCTATAAACTGGAGCCAGTATTCCTGGGAATCTGTTACGCTCGCCATGGTTGCTGATATCAGACTGAGCAAGTTTGCGCATTCAGTCCCACACATAAACACGCATCGCTGCACAAGCGTCTGATTGACGAACTCCTGTTCAGTCATCTGCGCAATCCTTCCATCACACCCACACACGACGGTTAAGCCTGCACAACCACCCGCTTTTCACAGGCATGAATGATAGTCTATGGCGGACTTTACACGTAGCATACTCATCCTTCGTGATGAGTGCAATATTTATAGGGACATTTGTAATCGGTTTAGGTTAAAAGTTCAATTTTACGCGATTTTTCGAAATTTCCGAGTACCGGATGATAAAAATCTACGCATCCGAATTCATGGTTTGTTTTCTTTCTTCCGACTAGGAGAAGCATTTTCCGATGAACGGCATCCCTGGGCCAAAATGTGATGGGAGACGATCAGCGGTTCCAGGGGTTCACAGGATTCGAAGTCGGGCAATAAACCCGAGCAGGGAGCGTTCAAACCCCTGACAGAAAGCTTCACAAGAAGCTCTGTAGCAACTTTTTCATTGCGATTACTCTCTCTCTCTCTCTCTCTCTCTCTCAATCTATATATATATATACATATATATATGTACATATATACATATATATATACATATATACATATATACATATATATATATATATATATATATATATATATATATATATATATATATATATATATATATATATATATTGTGTGTCGGAACAGAGAGAGATAATGAACACTTCAAGTGAGAAAACTAAAATCACTACTGTCCCGCAAAGTTCCAGGTTCAAACCAGACTTAGGTAAAATTACAATTTAAAGTTTAATGCTCATACTAACAACTAAACATTCAGGACTCATAAGGATAATGTAATGGCAAAACAGGTTACATATTATGGTTAACTGCAATAGCCTCTGTTAACATGAATTTAGCAAGAGCAAATTTATCTAAGTCAGCCCTGATAAATGAGAAGACCGGATAATGCTCAGTTAAAGCAAGATATATTATTACAGATACAAAATATTAATATTGGCTGACATTAAAAACTCTACATGAATCACAAAAAAAAAACACCAGGCCTACGAATCAACGCCCCAGGCCACACAGTACAAGAAAAATGGTAACAACACCCACACTCAAATTATACAGCAGCTAGATGGCTGGAGACCTCCTGAGCACTCACAATAACAACACACTACACAGGGGAGGACAGAGATGTGAACAAAATGAGGAGTAGATCTAAGTGGCCCTAATGCAGAGACTGAGCTCATTATATAGGGGCCGGCAGAGCTTGATTCAACTTGCAAGAAGGACGCGCAAATGAGGGCACAGAGAATGAAGAGTTGACAATCCTGCTCTGAACAACAGAAAGAAAGACTTACTCTACTTAAAGGGAAGCCACGAGGCGAATCGTGATCAAACATGCAGAATACTGTAAGTTAGAATTACACAAAGGATGATGAAATCATAGGCTATGTAACACCTCCCCACAAAGAAAAGAAATTTACAAAGGAAATTTGTTATTACTCTAAAACAATCTGTCTAAAGTCTAGATAAGCAATCTGCAATAACATTTTCTTTCCCCTTGACATGTTGTATGCCTAATGAATACTCCTGAAGAAGTAGACTCCATCTTGTCAATCTCTGATTTTTATCTTTAAACTTACTAAGGAATTTCAGTGGGTTATGATCGGTATAAATGACTATGGGGTCAAAACCAGAACACAAATAAAATGAAAAATGCTGTAAACCCAAAATCAAGGCCAAAAGCTCTTTCTCAATAGTTGAGTAGTTCTTTTGAGGTGGAGTGAACTTCTTACTGTAATAAGATACAGGGTACAAAAACCCACACTGGCAGACGAAAAAAAGATGTATTCCAAACAGTTTCGGCGACAGCTGTCGCCCTCTTCAGTGGATCTACAGACCAAGAGTGGTACATACAAATGCCGAGAAGCTGCTTATATGCAGGGTGAGGATACGTTTTCCCAACCACACCTGATGTGACCTCACCTGACTCTCCCTCTACTCTGTCCACGACCTGAGTGAGGGATTACAAGGGGCGGCAGGGACCTTGCCACTAATCCTCTCATCACTGGATCTAATTTATACATTCCTTCACCATGGTTAAAATTATTATATCTCTCTATACATACAGCTTCCACAATCCTACGTTTCTTATAGTTACTACATTTGTACAATATTTGGCTAGAATTCCAGTCGATTCTATGGTCGTTTTCCGAAGAGTGAACGTACACTGCGTTATTTATGTTCCCTATCTTACAAGCATACTTGTGTTCCTTAATGCGAGTGTCCAAATCCCTTCCCGTTTCACCAACATAAACCAAATCACAGTCTCTACATGGAATTTTGTATACCCCTGCAGTTTTGTTACTAATTGGTTTATTCTTTACCAGCATTGATCTTAAGGTGGAAGTATATCTAAATGCAATGTTTACATCCAAATCATGACTCACAGACTTCACCAAGCTAAGATTTGACACATACGGAACCGTGATGTATGCCTTATTTTGCCGACTTTGTGGCGTTGATCTAGGTACAAAAAAGGCTTTTCTGGCTTTAAAATACGCTTGCCTTATAAACCAACTGGGATATTTTAGATCTAAAAATATTTTCCATATCTTGGCGTTTTCCGTATCCAGATGTTGGGGACTACTAATTCTGAGTGCTCTAAGGAACATAGAAGAAATAACTGACATTTTAGTGGAACTGTGGTGATATGAATAATAATGTATATACAAATTGCACTGGGTCGGTTTCCTGTATACAGAAAAGCTAAGTGTCCCAAGTTCATCCCTGTGCACAAATACATCTAAAAATGGAAGGGAACCATTATTTTCCCATTCAACTTTAAATTTAATCGAGGGAACCAGTGCATTTAATTTTGTAAGAAACTCGTCAAAGTTAGCGTATACGTCTGGCCAAAATGAAAACACATCATCAACATACCTATACCAAATTAAATTTTGAGGAGATATGGTGGTAAGAAGGTTGGATTCAAAATATTCCATGTACAGGTTACTAACAATTGGAGAGAGGGGCGAGCCCATACCCATACCAAACTTTTGCATGAAAAACTGATCACCAAAAGAAAATGCATTACACTGCACACAAAGGCTAATAAGTTGGAGAAAGACATCATGTGGCATGCCGAGATCAATGTTACAATTAGGTAATTTTTCTTCCAAGAAACTAATTACATCTTCAATAGGGACTTTAGTAAAAAGCGAGTCTACATCAAAACTGACCAACCTGCCACTGGAGAAACTGAGAGACTTAATCTTATCAATAAAATCAGTAGAGTTTTGGACATGGGATTTAGAGTATGTGCCAACCAATGGTGCTAATTTGTTCGCTAGAAATTTTGAAAGTTTGTAAGTGAATGAGCCACACTGTGAGATGATAGGACGAAGGGGAATCTGTGGTTTATGGGTCTTTGGTAACCCATAAATGTAAGGTAATTTTGGATTAATTTGAGTGAACTTACTTGCATCAATGTTTGGCACATCCTTTAAAAGGCTTTTGACTTTCTTATTAAAGTCTGTGGATAACCTCTTGAGAGTGTGACTCTTCAGCCGTCAAAGATACAGGGTGTTCAATACCCTGGTCATCCTCTTGCAGCAAAACAGCCCCAGCTCCTGTATCACTTGCATCAACAGCCATCTTAAAAAGCTTGGCAAAATTTGGAGTAGCGAGCACTGGCTGACTTAATAGGATAGCTTTAAGTTTACTGAAAGAGGATTCACAGTTATCGGTCCAGACAAATTTAACTCCCTTTTTCAGTAGGTCTGTAAGTGATGATACAAGAATTGAAAAGAACAAATCTCCTGTAATAACCTACCATTCCCAAAAATCTATGTAGCTCTTTCCTACTTTTAGGTCTGGGAAGATCACTTATAACCTGAACCTTAGCTCCTGGTGGTGCAACGTGTCCATCACCAATTACGCACCCAAGGTACTGAACTTTAGCTTGACCAAACTCACACTTTGATAAGTTAGCTACAAGATTGGCCTGAACCAAACGCTCAAGAAATTTACTGACATGGCATAGGTGATCTTTCCAGTTGTCACTGAAGATCAATACATCATCAATATAAACAACACACCCCGCCAAACCCTCTGTTACAACATTCATGAGCTTCTGAGAAGTGGCTGGTGCATTCTTCATACCATATGGCATTACAGAACATGCAAAAGTCTTTCCTAGTGTTACAAAACATGAGATCTCCCTAGCACATTCAGTCATAGGTACTTGCCAGTATCCCTTTAACAAATCAAACTTATTTATGTACCTAGCCTTTCCGATCTTGTCTATGCAATCTTCCACGCGAGGGAAAGGGTAAGTGTCTGTTTTTGTTATCTGATTAACACGTCTGTAGTCGATGCAAATCCGCTGTGACCCCCCTGGCTTAGGGACTAGAGTGACAGGAGAACTCCACTCGCTCTGACAGGGCTTAATCATCTTGTGGTCCAACATGTAGCCAAGCTCCTTCTGGATGAGAGGAACTTTCACTGGGTTCACACGGTAAGGAGGCAGTTTCATTGGCTCTGTGTCTCCAACATCGACATCATGCATCAACACAGTGGTTCTTCCTGGAGTGTCACGGAACACTTGCGGGTACTCCTGCATTAATGCCGAAAACTCCTGCCTTTCCTCGGGAGCTAGATGAGAAAGCTTAGTCTGGAGATCATTCATGATATCAGGATTCTTCCCCAAACTGTCACTCAGGCTCATGCTGCGTGGGAGAACTTCACTTGGAGACTCAGGTGGAACAGCTACAGTGCAGATTGTCCCGCCTGTGATATAAATTTAGCATGTTAATGTGACAAAGTTGCTTGTTCTTTCTATGATGACATAGTTGACATCGCTGAGTTTCTTCACGAAATAAGGACCACTAAACTTGGCTTGAAGAGGTTGCCCATGCACCGGTAGCAGAATCAAAACCTGATCTCCTGGCTGAAAGTGGCATAACCTGGACTTCTTATCATAGCAAGTCTTCATCTTCTCCTGAGCAGCTCCTAAATTCTCTCTCGCCAGCTGTAAAGTAGTGGACAGCCTCTCTTTGAACTTCATCACATACTCCAGCAGGTTGACGTCATCTTCCTCCGACAGCCAGCATTCCTTGAGTAGCTTTAGGGGTCCTCTTACGTCATGGCCAAACAGTAGTTCAAAGGGTGAGAAGCCCAGTGATTCATTTCGAGATTCTCTTGCGGCAAATACAACGAATGGAAGACCTTTATCCCAGTCTTTCTGATGTTCCAAACAGTATTTCCTGAGCATCGATTTGAGTGTTTGATGATATCTCTCCAACGCTCCTTGGGTCTGGGGATGGTAAGCTGAAGACGTGATCTGGGTGATGCCCAACTCTTTCAGAGACTGCTTGAAAACATTTGACATGAAATTACTTCCCCGGTCTGACTGTACCTCCTTGGGCAGACCAAACTTGGTGAAGAACCCCAGCATTTCCTTAACCACGTTCTTTGCTGAGATATTTCTAAGTGGAATGGCTTCAGGATAATGAGTAGCCATATCAATCAGGGTCAACACATAAGAAAATCCTGAAGAAGTCTTAGGAAGAGGGCCCACAATATCCACCAACACACGGGTGAATGACACCTCAAAAGGAGGAATGGGAACTAGAGGTGCAATCTTTTCGGTCTGATTACACTTCCCCACAACTTGACAGGTGTGACAAGACTTACAATACCAGGAAGCATCTCTGAAGATACGTGGCCAGTAGAATTGTTTCAAAATGCGTGCCACAGTCTTCCTCACTCCAAGGTGTCCTGCCAAACTGGAATCATGAGCCACTCTAATGATATCCTGCCTACAAACACGAGGGATGACAACTTGATGTACAACCTCCCATTCACAGTCGGCTGATGCTGTTGGGGGTCTCCACTTTCTCATAAGTACTCCTGACTTTATATAATAACAAGTAGAAGCACCAGCTGACTCTTCCTCACTGCAAGCAGAGTTAGCTAGACCTTTCACCTCAGGGTCACTAACCTGCAACTCAACCAACTCTTGACGAGACAAATTATCAATACTACGGGGTACTGCCTCATCTGGTGAGTGGTCCAAATTACGAGTAGCAAGAAAAGTGTCAGCTAGGATAACATCATCATCATTATCCTCTAAGTCACCAGTAACTTTAGACTTAGCCCTAGTGACAGCACATGCAGAGAACACGTCAGGGATATCACAATCCTGGGTCGCAGTCACTGGTTCACTAGACAACTGAGGAGCTGGACACACTTGACTTCCACCAATATCATTTCCAAGTAAGAAAGTTACATCTGACATTGGGAGTGTCTCAACCAACCCAACCATAACAGAACTATTAACAAAACCAGACTCTAAATTCACTCTGCACAGAGGGACAGAGAAGTAATTATTCCCTACACCTTGTAAGATTACAGTTTCATCAGAGGAATTAACATTAGAGCCTAGAACACTGGTCAGCATAAGGGATTGGCAAGCACCTGTATCACGATATATTTCAACTGATTTCCTGTCATTACTGTCCAGAGGTCTGACAAAACCATCAGACAGGAAATTAGCACATGAACTCTTGAGAGTGTCACCCACGTTACTGCTCAAAAGAGGAGCTTCATCATGCGAATTTAATTTACCCCTCAAAGCAGGTTCAGTTAACTCGGTTAAAGAATTCTGGGAACTCTCAAGGGTGGACATTAGAACAATTGACTGAATATTTAAAGACTCCTTTTTGTTCACATCACGCTGTCTCCTGAAACATTTCTCCGTAGTATGACCAAGCTTACTACAATAAGTACATTTACTTTTCTGAAATCTAGAGGTGAAGCTGGTATTTACTTCCTGAGAAACATCATCCTTATTCTCTTTCCTGTTACCTGTACTCTGAGTAAAGGCAACGTACTTACTCTCAGCTTTCCTTTTTTCTCTAGAATATCTCTTGTGAGTGAGAACATATTCATCAGCTAGAACTGCAGCATCAGACAAATTATCTATTCTTCTCTCATCAAGATATAGGCTTACATCTTTATAAATACACCTTTTTAAGTCCTCCAGCAAAATCATCTACTTAAATTTATCAAAATCAGAATTTACATTCTTAGAATTTAACCACTGCTCTAACAGATCTTCTTTGATTTTTGCATACTCAACATGGGATTGCTTATCTTGCTTATAAGTTGTCCTAAATTTTACTCTATAGGCTTCAGGAACAAGCTCATAAGCCTTAAGAATCAAGCTCTTAACTACATCATAATTATCAGATTGATCCCGAGGCAAAGATGCATAAGTTACTTGAGCTTTACTGGTGAGATCACTCTGTAGGAGTACTGGCCAATACTTTTTGGGCCAATTAAAACCTGTAGCTACCCTCTCAAACAACTGAAAATACTTTTTTAAATCAGATTTATTAAAAGGAGGGACAAGTTTAACATCAAAATCATCGGAGCTAGATGATCCAGTTCCACTTTGTTTCATGCGATACTCATGGTCTGCCTGAATCCTAGCAATTTCAATTTGTGCCTGTGCCTCCTGAATACGAGCCTGAGACTCAGCCTCCTTAGCACGAGCCTCCTGCAGGGCTAGCTGTAACTTAGCTATTTCAATCTCCGTTTGCTCATCTGGAGGAGTTACATTAAACAAGCTTTTATTAATCATGTCAACAATTTGATCTTTAAAATGATGAGAGCGAACAGCAATTCCAATTGTTGAGCAACAAGCTTAAGTTCATTCTTTGTTCTGTTTTCTACATCACACACTGTTTGCACATTTGACAAAAAATCTTTGGCTTCATCAAGAGTAGTAATAGTAGACATCATGAATAAATCACAGTCACAAAATATCAAGCAATATCCTTATGATAATATCCTGAATATCCTGATAAGAGGTCGCCAAAATTATGTTACGGAACAGAGAGAGATAGTGAACACTTCAAGTGAGAATACTAAAATCACTACTGTCCCGCAAAGTTCAAGGTTCAAAACAAAAGACTTAGGTAAAATTACAAATTAAAGTTTAATGCTCAAACTAACAACTAAACATTCAGGACTCATAAAGACAATGTAATGGCAAAACAAGTTACATATATGGTTAACTGCAATAGCCTCTATTAACATGAATTTAGCAAGAGCAAATTTATCTAAGTCAGCCCTGATAAATGAGAAAACCGGATAATGCTCAGTTAAAGCAAGATATATTATTACAGATACAAAATATTATTAATAATGGCTGACATTAAAAACTCTACATGAATCACAAAAAAAAACAAAAAAACACCAGGCCTACGAATCGACGCCCCAGGCCACACAGTACAAGAAAAATGGTAACAACACCCACACTCAAATTATACAGCAGCTAGATGGCTGGAGACCTCCTGAGCACTCACAATAACAAGAACACACTACACAGGGGAGGACAGAGATGTGAACAAAATGAGGAGTAGATCTAAGTGGCCCTAATGCAGAGACTGAGCTCATTACATAGGGGCCAGCAGAGCTTGATTCAACTTGCAAGAAGGACGCGCAAATGAGGGCACAGAGGACGAAGAGTTGACACTCCTGCTCTGAACAACAGAAAGAACAACTTACTCTACTATAAGGGGGAGAAGGGGGGAGTGAGGTAGAACACGCAAGCCTGGTCACTATGGAAGCCACGAGGCGAATCGTGATCAAACATGCAGCATACTGTACGTTAGAATTATACAAAGGATGATGAAATCATAGGCTATGTAACAATATTTTATATATATATATATATATATATATATATATAGAGAGAGAGAGAGAGAGAGAGAGAGAGAGAGAGATATGGATATAGATATATATATATGTATGTATATAGATAGATAGACAGATAGATATAGGTACAGATATATATATATATATATATATATATATATATATATATATATATATATATATATATATATATATATATATATATATATATATATATATATTGTTACGGAACAGAGAAAGATAATGTACACTTTAAGTGAGAATACTAAAAATCACTACTGTCCCGTAAAGTTCCAGGTTCAAAACAAAAGAGTTAGGTAAAATTACAAGTTAAAGTTTAATGCTTAAATTAACAACAAAACATTCAGGACTCATAAGGATAATGTAATGGCAAAAACAGGTTAAATATATGGTTAACTGCAATAGCCTCTATTAACACGAAATTAGCAAGAATAAATTTATCTAAGTCAGCCTTGATAAAATGAGATACCAGATAATACTCAGTGAATGCCAGATAAATAATTACAGATACAAACTATTATCAAAAATGACTGACATAAAGAACCCTACATGAATTACAAAACCTCACTAGGCCTACAAATTAAACTTATGCTATACAGTACAAGAAAAAATGCAACAACAGTTATACTCAAATTACACACAGCTGCTAGATGGTTGGAGACTTCTTGAGCACTCACAATAATAATATCTGTACAGGGGAGGACAGAGATGTGAACAAAGTGAGGAGCAGATCTAAGTGGCAATGATGCAGAGACTGAGCTCATTATATAGGGGCCAGGAGAGCCTGATACAACTTGTAATAAGGACGCGCAAATGAAGCGATGGGGACAAACGATCGACAATCCCGCACTGAATAACAGAAAGGACGACTTACTCTACTATAACGGTAGAAGGGGGGGACTGAGGCAGAACACGCTCGTGATCAAACATGCAGCATACTGTGCGTTAAAATTACACAAAGGATGATGAAATCATAGGCTATGTAACACCTCCCCACAAAGAAAAAAGAAATTTACAAAGGAAATTTCTTATTACTCTAAAACAATCTGTCTAAAGTCTAGATAAGCAATCTGCAATAACATTTTCTTTCCCCTTGACATGTTGTATGTCTCATGAATACTCCTGAAGAAGTAGACTCCATCTTGTCAATCTCTGATTTTTATCTTTAAACTTACTAAGGAATTTCAGTGGGTTATGATCGGTATAAATGACTATGGGGTCAAAACCAGAACACAAATAAAATGAAAAATGCTGTAAACCCAAAATCAAGGCCAAAAGCTCTTTCTCAATAGTTGAGTAGTTCTTTTGAGGTGGAGTGAACTTACTGTAATAAGATACAGGATGTTCAATACCCTGATCATCCTCTTGCAGCAAAACAGCCCCAGCTCCTGTATCACTTGCATCAACAGCCATCTTAAAAGGCTTAGCAAAATTTGGAGAAGCGAGCACTGGCTGACTTAATAGAATAGCTTTAAGTTTGTTGAAAGAGGATTCACAGTTATCGGTCCAGACAAATTTAACTCCCTTTTTCAGTAGGTCTGTAAGTGGTGATACAAGAATAGAAAAGTTAAGAACAAATCTCCTGTAATAACCTACCATTCCCAAAAATCTTTGTAGCTCTTTCCTACTTTTAGGTCTGGGAAGATCACTTATAACCTGAACCTTAGCTCCTGGTGGTGCAACATGTCCATCACCAATTACATACCCAAGGTACTGAACTTCAGCTTGACCAAACTCACACTTTGATAAATTAGCTACAAGATTAGCAAGAACTAAACGGTCAAGAAAATTACTGACATGGCATAGGTGATCTTTCCAGTTGTCACTGAAGATTAATACATCATCAATATAAACAACACACCCTGCCAAACCCTCTGTTACAACATTCATGAGCTTCTGAAATGTGGCTGGTGCATTCTTCATACCATACGGCATTACAGAACATGCAAAAGTCTTTCCTAGTGTTACAAAACATGAGATCTCCCTAGCACGTTTAGTCATAGGTACTTGCCAGTATCCCTTTAACAAATCAAACTTACTTATGTACCTAGCCTTTCCGATCTTGTCTATGCAATCTTCCACGCGAGGGAGAGGGTAAGTGTCTGTTTTAGTTATCTGATTAACACGTCTGTAGTCAATGCAAAGCCGCTGTGACCCACCTGGCTTAGGGACTAGAGTGACAGGAGAACTCCACTCGCACTGACAGGGCTCAATCATCTTGTGGTCCAACAGGTAGCCAAGCTCCTTCTCGATGAGAGGAACTTTCACTGGGTTCACACGGTAAGGAGGCAGTTTAATTGGCTTTGCGTCTCCAACATCGACATCATGCATCAACACAATGGTTCTTCCTGGAGTGGCACGGAACACTTGCGGGTACTCCTGCAGTAATGCCGAAAACTCCTGCCTTTCCTTGGGAGGTAGAGGAGAAAGCTTAGTCTGGAGATCATTCATGATATCAGGATTCTTCCCCAAACTATCACTCAGGCTCATACTGCATGGGAGAGCTTCACTTGCAGACTCGGGTGGAACAGCTACAGTGCAGACTGGATTATTTTCGTCCCGCCTGTGATATAACTTTAGCATGTTGATGTGACATAGTTGCTTGCTCTTTCTACGATCTGGTGTGGCGATGACATAGTTGACATCACTGAGTCTCTTCTCCACGAAATAAGGGCCACTAAACTTGGCTTGAAGAGGTTGCCCATGAACTGGTAGCAGAATCAAAACCTGATCTCCTGGCTGAAAGTGGCGTAACCTGGACTTCTTGTCATACCAAGTCTTCATCTTCTCCTGAGCAGCTCCTAAATTCTCTCTCGCCAGCTGTAAAGCAGTGGACAGCCGTTCTTTGAACTTCATCACATACTCCAGCAGGTTGACGTCATCTTCCTCCGACAGCCAGCATTCCTTGAGTAACTTAAGGGGTCCTCTTACTTCATGGCCAAACAGTAGTTCAAAAGGTGAGAAGCCCAGTGATTCATTTGGAGATTCTCTTGCAGCAAACACAACGAATGGAAGACCTTTATCCCAGTCTTTCTGATGTTCCAAACAGTATTTCTTGAGCATCGATTTGAGTGTTTGATGATATCTCTCCAACGCTCCTTGGGTCTGGGGATGGTAAGCTGAAGACGTGATCTGGGTGATGCCCAACTCTTTCAGAGACTGCTTGAAAACGTTTGACATGAAATTACTTCCCGGTCTGACTGTACCTCCTTAGGCAGACCAAACTTTGTGAAGAACCCCAGCATTTCCTTAACCACGTTCTTTGCTGAGATGTTTCTATGGAATGGCTTCAGGATAACGAGTAGCCATGTCAATCATGGTCAACACATAAGAAAATCCTGAAGAAGTCTTAGGAAGAGGGCACACAATATCCACCAACACACGGGTGAAAGGCGCCTCAAAAGGAGGAATGGGAACTAGAGGTGCAACCTTTTCGGTCTGATTACACTTCCCCACAACTTGACAGGTGTGACAAGACTTACAATACCAGGAAACATCCCTGAAGATACCTGGCCAGTAGAAGTGTTTCAAAATGCGTGCCACAGTCTTCCTCACTCCAAGGTGTCCTGCCAAACTGGAATCATGAGCCACTCGAATGATATCCTGCCTACAAACACGAGGGATGACAACTTGATGTACAACCTCCCATTCACAGTCGGCTGATGCTGTTGGGGGTCTCCACTTCCTCATAAGTACTCCTGACTTTACATAATAACAAGTAGAAGCACCGGCTGACTCTTCCTCACTGCAAGCAGAGTTAGCTAGACCTTTCACCTCAGGGTCACTAACCTGCAACTCAACCAACTCTTGACGAGACAAATTATCAACACTACGGGGTACTGCCTCATCTGGTGAGTGGTCCAAATTAGCAAGAAAAGTGTCAGCTAGGATAACATCATCATCATCATTATCCTCTAAATCACCAGTAACTTTAGACTTAGCCCTAGTGACCGCACATGCAGGGAACACATCAGGGACATCACAATCCTGGGACGCAGCCACTGGCTCACTAGACAACTGAGGAGCTGGACACACTTGACTTCCACCAATATCATTTCCAAGTAAGAAAGTTACACCTGACATTGGGAGTGTCTCAACCAACCCAACCATAACGGAACCATTAACAAAACCAGACTCTAAATTCACTCTGCACAGAGGGACAGAGAAGTAATTATTCCCTACACCTTGTAAGATTACAGTTTCATCAGAGGAATTAACATTAGAGCCTAGAACACTGGTCAGCATAAGGGATTGGCAAGCACCTGTATCACGATATATTTGAACTGATTTCCTGTCATTACTGTCCAGAGGACTGACAAAACCATCAGACAGGAAATTAGCACATGAACTCTTGAGAGTGTCACCCACGTTACTGCTCAAAAGAGGAGCTCCATCATGAGACTTTAAGTTACCCTCAAAGCAGGTTCAGTTAACTCAGTTAAAGAATTCTGGGAACTCTCAAGAGTGGACACTAGACCAATTGACTGAATATTTAAAGACTCCTTTTGTTCACATCACGCTGTCTCCTGAAACATCTCTCCGTAGTATGACCAAGCTTACTACAATAAGTACATTTACTTTTCTGAAATCTAGAGGTGGAGCTGGTATTTACTTCCTGAGAAACATCATCCTTATTCTCTTTCCTGTTACCTGTACTCTGAGTAGAGGCAACGTACTTACTCCCAGCTTTCCCTTTTTCTCTAGAATATCTCTTGTGAGTGAGAACATACTCATCAGCTAAAACTGCAGCATCAGACAAATTATCTATTCTTTTCTCATCAAGATATAGGCTTACATCTTTACTAATACACCTTTTGAAATCCTCCAGCAAAATCATCTGCTTAAATTTACCAAAATCAGAATCCACATTCTTAGAATTTAACCACTGCTCTAACAAATCTTCTTTGATTCTTTCATACTCAACATGGGATTGCTTATCTTGCTTGTAAGTTGTCCTAAATTTTACTCTATAGGCTTCAGGAACAAGCTCATAGGCCTTAAGAATCAAGCTCTTAACTACATCATAATTATCAGACTGATCCTGAGGCAAAGATGCATAAGTTACTTGAGCTTTACTGGTGAGAACAGTTTGAAGGAGTACTGGCCAATACTCCTTAGGCCAATTAAAACCTGTAGCTACCCTCTCAAACAACTGAAAATATTTTGTTAAATCAGATTCATTAAAAGGAGGGACAAGTTTAACATTTTTAGCCACATCAAAATCATCAGAGCTAGATGATCCAGTTCCACCTTGTTTCATGCGATACTCATGGTCTGCCTGAATCCTAGCAAGTTCAACTTGTGCGTGAAACTCAGCCTCCTTAACACGAGCCTCCTGCAGGGCTAGCTGTAACTTAGCTAATTCAATCTGCGTTTGCTCATTTGGAGGAGTTACATTAAACAAGCTTTCATTAATCATGTCAACAATTTGATCTTTAGAATGATGAGAGCGAACAACAATTCCCAATTGTTGAGCAACAAGCTTAAGTTCATTCTTTGTTCTGTTTTCTATATCACACACTGTTTGCACATTTGACAAAAAATCTTTGGCTTCATCAAGTGTAGAAATAGTAGCCATCATGAATATATCACAGTCACAAAATATCAAACAATATCCTTATGATAATATCCTGAATATCCTGATATGAGGTCGCCAAATTTATGTTACGGAACAGAGAAAGATAATGTACACTTTAAGTGAGAATACTAAAAAATCACTACTGTCCCGTAAAGTTCCAGGTTCAAAACAAAAGAGTTAGGTAAAATTACAAGTTAAAGTTTAATGCTTAAATTAACAACAAAACATTCAGGACTCATAAGGACAATGTAATGGCAAAAACAGGTTAAATATATGGTTAACTGCAATAGCCTCTATTAACACGAAATTAGCAAGAATAAATTTATCTAAGTCAGCCCTGATAAAATGAGATACCAGATAATACTCAGTGAATGCCAGATAAATAATTACAGATACAAACTATTATCAAAAATGACTGACATAAAGAACCCTACATGAATTACAAAACCTCACTAGGCCTACAAATTAAACTTATGCTATACAGTACAAGAAAAATGCAACAACAGTTATACTCAAATTACACACAGCTGCTAGATGGTTGGAGACTTCTTGAGCACTCACAATAATAATATCTGTACAGGGGAGGACAGAGATGTGAACAAAGTGAGGAGCAGATCTAAGTGGCAATGATGCAGAGACTGAGCTCATTATATAGGGGCCAGGAGAGCCTGATACAACTTGTAATAAGGACGCGCAAATGAAGCGATGGGGACAAACGATCGACAATCCCGCACTGAATAACAGAAAGGACGACTTACTCTACTATAACGGTAGAAGGGGGGGACTGAGGCAGAACACGCTCGTGATCACACATGCAGCATACTGTGCGTTAAAATTACACAAAGGATGATGAAATCATAGGCTATGTAACAATATATATATATATATATATATATATATATATATATATATATATATATATATATATATATCTGTCTATCTATCTATATACATACATATATATATTAAAACATTTGCAATAATATATATATATTAAAAAACATTTGCAATAATATATATATATATATATATATATATATATATATATATATATATTATTGCAAATGTTTTTTAATATATTATTGATGTCTTTTGATTACTGGAAACAGAATATTCGGTTGAAGTATACAGAAAATAAAATTTGAAGAAGAGATGCTTGAGAACCTTCCAAGCCAAAGAGAACTGGAACAAACAGAAACATAAATCAAAAGGAACTGGATTGATCGCTCAAGAAATTAAAATGAAATCACTTTTTGGACTTATGCTATACGTCAGAGTATCTGCCTTCACTCTTTCCATAGGGACGGTCAGGGTTGCTTATTACTATATCTTTAGCCTAATGGTGGTAGGTGGTGGCGACCATCATCCACTCACTTGTAGCATTTTTTTTTTTTTTTTGCGAAGAAGAAGGAGCCAAAGGCCATGAGCCCGCAATAACAGTTCCCTCCAAGAGAAAAACAAAATACAAGAGAGAGCCAAATTCAAGATCCAGAGGGGGAACAGTTTCAGAGCTCACCTGTTGCAAAAATGAAGGACTGGGAATAACGGTTAACTCTTGCATTAGATAGTCGGACAGAAAGGGGATGAGAGTTTGTTGCTAGACTGGCGATGCGCAACCGTCGAAGAGGTGGAGGGATGCAAGTAGACAGTTCAGAGGAGCCGAGACCATTGAAATAGCGACAGAAAAGAGATAAAGATGCAACAGTGCAGCGAAGAGAGACGTTGATGGAAGCCAGTGAGAGGAGGAGAGTTGATGAGACTAAAAGCCTTTAACTCCACCCTATTAAGAAAAGCTAAAAGTGGGGAGCCTTCCCACACATGAGAGTTGTACTCTAAACAGGGGCGAATAAAACCAGTGTATAAAATCAACAACTGTTCAGGGGTAAAGAAGGTACGGAGTCGGCTTGGCACACCTAATCTCTTGGAAGCAGATTTTACAAGAGATACAATATGATCTTTCCATGGTGACCAATAAACACCACTCCACTAGAAACTCGCCTGACGGTTTTCTGTGATATGGGGGCATCTGAGTCTGCTAGTGTGGACCAGGGTGTTGCAGTGAGTAGGAAGTGGATAAGTGACACAGGGTAGATACAAATAACGCACAGCAAGCCGTCACCATAACACACAAGAAATCCCCCGCCGGAGTGGAAGAAGAGCGTTATACATGGACCACCCGGTATAAACCACAGGGATCTCCCGGGAGTAAACTGGGAACTGACGTCAGCAGGTAAGGGTAGCAATGCGAGTCCGCTTACGAGGACCAAAGGTCTGAAACGGAGGTAATATATAGGACATGGTAGCCTATCCTAAAATCACCATCTCTCCTCATCAGTGCTGAGCTGTAACAGTTGAAAACACTAGAATATCATGATGTTAGTCGCGGAAAAGTGCTATGGACAGCGGCACGTATCCTTGTCCCAAAATAAACAGAAAAGAAAAAAAAAATACTTGGCTTAGAACTGCCTTTATTCACCCTTGCGCTGTGTCAAAACAACAGATAACATTCTAATATGGTTGTAGTCACGAAGTGTTATGGACAGGGACATTATCCTAGTCAGCCTGGGAGTCCTTAACAACTCTTTCATACTATACTCGTTTTCCTTAAACTTGGCCACTCACTGACATCTCATATCTTCAATAACTATATGTAACACTAGATTAACACTAGACCATGATGCTATACTTCAATCATTTTAACTTGGCCGAAATGCACCTTTTGAAGCGTACTTCACTAAACGCAGTGGCAGTGAAAGACAATACTTATGAGGCTCTACATTGTTTCTGTAGCAATTCTCCGTAACTGGCATCATACTCTGGTGTTGATCTATTGTTTTGAGTTAGCATTCAAGATGAAGGGATGGCCATTCTAGGTCAAGGTATAGTGACCAGAGTATATAATAACGACGGCTTGCTATGGCCTGGGTCATGTAATTTCGTCAGCTTGCTAACACCTCTTCCCTACCACAGGCTACTCATTTTACATCAATTTAGCCTAAACTTGTAATCATCCATCTTCAGTAGCCATTAGCAATAAATTAAACTAGAGTATGATGCCAGTCACGAAGAAGTTCTATGGGCAGGAGGATGCTTCCTCGTCAGCTTTCTAACACTTCCCCATAATACTCTTATTTTAACCTGGTCTAAAATTGCTATAGCTCATCGTAAGTGCTCAGTTATAACAATGGATTAGCACTAGAATATGTCGGTAATCAGAAAGAAGTGTTATGGACTGGGGCACTTTTCCTCGTTAGCTTGAGAGACTTTATAATACCTTTTCTTTACTTTACTCATTTTTTTTTTTTACTACAACTTGGTCTTAAATTGTCCTCTGTCTTTTTCAGGGGCGAGTTGTAGCAACAGAATATCAATGGAATATACTGCTAGTCACTAAGAAGTATTGTGGAAAGGATGTAGAGCCGTTGTAATGTCGTTTTCTGCTACTTATCTGCGTGAAGATAACTGGAAAAGGACGAAATGCTGGACCAAGTTACGGTAATAGGATTATAGATCATCTCTTCCTATGACACGTTAAAGCTCTAGTACTCAAGTCTCTTTCACTATCAGCTAACGCCATACTAATTTCTTCTGAGAGTGGTTCATCGAAGTTTGGGAAGTAATAGTTACCATTAACCTTCTCATGACTGGGAAAAGTATAATATTTCTTACAGTATAACCAAAGTCAGATATTTTATTCAAGTATAAGTCGTACGAACCAAAGACTTGACACTCTTGTATGGTATTTATGCAGTCTATGTCACTGTTTAAAAAAAAAATATATATATATATATATATATATATATATATATATATATATATATATATATATATATATATATATATATATATATATATATATATATATTTGTCGTTTATATAATAAAAGAGAATACTGGGGGTTATATCTCGTTCAGGAAAAATCACTAGGGAAATTTTTTTTATACTTTATTTCCACTAACTTGGACCACATTTTCTGTCCTTTTGCTACTTATTTCATGTAGCTCTGGCAGAGAAAGACAAAATCAGCACTTTACATCATTTACATAGCACTTCTTCCTGACTGGCACCATATTCAAGTTTCAGTCTACTGTCACATCTCAGCATGGAAGATGGCGAGACTGCAAATGCAGGACAGGTTAGAGTAAAAGGAGTATTGAATGCCACTTAAGAATACCGGCCAGACTGTTAGGTTAATTCCGTGGGACCTCGTTTAATGTATTAGCGCCGTAAATCCGGTGAATAACAGAATTATTTACTATTAAGTGAATCCTCAAAACTCGCAATAGAAGGAACGATGTTCCGTATGGTCAAACAGAGATGTAAGTACGTAATATACAGAATATATAAACTAAATCTAAACGGCCCACCAAGGGTTAATTGATTGTTGCTGCCTTAAGCAATGATATGAGGACAAACATGTTCACAGAGGAGTGCATAAAGATGGGTAAGTGATATGAGAAAACAGCTGTATATTCTATATGGAGTCTAGGGCTACGTACAGTACATCAGAAAAAAGAGTGAGAGCGTCCCCTGATTATCAAGGTGAACAAAGAAAAGCATTTTTTAAATCTTATAATATACCAGGGAGTCTAAAATGACAGCTAACTATAATAATAATAATAATAATAATAATAATAATAATAATAATAATCTATCTATCTATTGCCAGACGCCTCAATCCCGTTTGGGGTGGCCACAAACAAATCGCATCCAAGTCGCCCTGTCCCCCGCCATTTCACTGCCCTGCTCCCAACTCACACCCCCCTCTCTCATATACCTCTCCACCCCATCCCTCCATCTCATCCTCGGCCTCCCCCTCCCTCTTCCCCTCTCCACCTCACTCACATACACTTTCTTCGTCAGTCTTTCACCCTCCATCCTCTCCACATGGCCAAACCACCTCAGTGTGTTCCTCATAACGCTTCCTATCACATCCACATCCACACTACAACGCTCCTTTATATCCTCATTCGTCAGCCTGTCTCTCCATGTGACTCCACAGGCTGCTCTTAACTCATTTCCACTGCTCTCACTCTTGACTTGTGTCCTTCCAACAACGTCCAAGCTTCACTTCCATACGTTAGATAATAATAATAATTCATATTTTACTATAGGTACTCAATCAATTACAACTCTCTCAAATTTTCTCTTTATAGAAAATGGAATAGTTGAGACGGCAACACACAAAATATGGGAGAAACTGAAGAAAACATAGACTACGTAAATAGGGATAATTAAAAAAAAAAAAAAAAAAAAAAAAAAGGAGAATCTTGATCTGCGTACCGGTGCAGAATGTCCCATTAGAGTCACCATTCAGCACTATGACAACTACCGTGGCGTGAGACACCTATGACAAACACCCCACCCTCACCCGCCGCTGTGATGTTGCCGTCGCCCGCATTTGCCTTGGGTATAGCAGCTTAGCAAGATTCTTTAGACCTTGGTTAGAATTCACCGGACGACGGCAGCCAACAGGCCATGTTATCTCTGTTAATATCCCATCACATCGTTAACTGCCCGGCTATTGCCCCTCTTTAGACCCACTGGGTTATTGTTTTCTGCTTTGTGTACTTAACTTCATAACAAATCTTGATGTACTCAAAAACATTCTCACCCTTCGCCCCGACTTCCTTTCATTGTAATGCTCTGGCACTAGGACAATGATGGAACATTTTAGCATTAGAGAGAGAGAGAGAGAGAGAGAGTACTGTATATATGCAAGCCTGTGTGTGTGTGTGTGTGTGTGTGTGTTGTCCACACACGTGCATGTATTGTCCTTGCGCATGGGTTTTGAATCAAGAGATAACCTTATAATGCGTATCGTTTCTGTTTGTCTATCTACTTCTGTACGTGACTATGTATATTTATCTGTTTAGAGTATATGTGTAGACATGTCTCCCTGTATACTGTATATTACACACACACACACACACACACACACACACACACACACATAAGCAACGTTGGGTCTGGATAGTACTTGGATGGGTGACCGCCTGGGAACACCAGATGCTGTTGGTATCCCTACGTGTCAAGTGGGGTTGGTGGAGGATTAGTGCCCCTCCCTGTAAAACAATTAACTCTAAGCCCTTGGCCACCCCGTTTGGGATACATGGCGTCTGGCAATGAATATATATATATATATATATATATATATATATATATATATATATAAATATATATATATATATATATATATATATAGCGTATGCCCGTCTGTAAACATACCCATATCTTTATACATGAGTATCTATCCTGTACAGTACATACAGTATGTCTGTGGCTACATGTGCGTGATTATATACATATATGCATAGATATATCCGTATATGTATTTGTGCATGTGTGCCTCTTTCTGCATACGTATGTACATGTATCAATGTATCCCTTTGATCATTCCTAAATTTATAATGAAAATTGCTGCAACAACTTTATACCACGTATGTCATTGTATCTCTGATCATTATTGTTCTTCAATGATAATTGTTTCTATACCTTTGATGTCATATTTGTGTCACTGTAACCCTTTGCTCTCAAGCACCCTTCACTGCTTGGCCTTCAGCGACAACGTTCCCCAGAGTGTCGGGGCTTGTACTGAATGGTAAATAAAAAGAACATTAAAAAAAAAAAAGCATTCCAGTTATTATACTGTATATGTTATGCAGTTGTTAAAATCATTAGCTTACAGAAGAATATCAGGACAAATATGAGGGAAATAGTAATCCAAGATAATAAGACGAAAATACGAGAGAACTATTCAATGAGTAAAAGCAAAAAACATAAATAAGGGACAAAGAAACTTTTTTAGTGGTTGATACATTGAAATGTTTGATGAACCTGTGAAACGGACAAAGGGAGATGCCTCGATACCGAAAAAAAAAAAAAAATGTCACTCACAGGTGACTATAATCAAACTGGACTGCAAATAAATGCTATATATTATGAACATAAAAATAATAATAAACTGATTAATTTAAAAGGATCAGCCTGTCCACAGTACACACTTCTTGTCTGAGGGTATGGATAAATCTCGAGGAATGAAACGATGCTAGAATGACAGTTGGAAAGCATTTTTCATAATAATATGACAATTATAGCTAAACTTAAGAGCAAATGGCTTTAACTGTACCTAAGTAATGCTCGTATGCCAAAGTGTTCTAAGAGACTTTAGAGCTGTGATAATGTTGGAGAGAGAGAGAGAGAGAGAGAGAGAGAGAGAGAGAGAGAGAGAGAGAGAGAGGAAGGAGAGAAACTGTGATAAGTCTGGGGATGTCAGTAACACAATGTGATCGGAAGGGGAGAATAAGTAAGGAGGAGGTGGACGTGCCACAAAAGGCTGAAATGGTTAGAGCTCAGTGAACAAAATAATGTACTGCAAACCAGAGAGGAATAACAGAGTATAATGGGAGGTGAAGACGGCAGAATTTCCTCTTCTCAGTTCCCTTCCCCTAATCTTATGCTCCACGTCTCTTTACATATAATTATTGCTACTACGAGATAACTTATTCAGGTCTGAAGAGCCACCTTTACTCTACCTCATAGACAAAGGGAGACAGTTCCAGAGTTGACCTTTTGCATAAATAAAGGACTGGAAGTAACGGTTAACTTTTGCATTAGAGAGATGGACAGAAAAGGGATGAAAGTTTGTTGCTAGACGGGTGCTACACGCCCGTCGTAGAGGTGGAGGGATGCAGGCAGACAGTTTAGAGGAGCAGTGACCATTGAAGTAGCGACAGAAAAGAGATAAAGCTGCAACAGTGCGGCGAAGAGACAGAGGTTGAAGGGAGCCAGTAAGAGGAGGGGAGTTAATGAGATGAAAAGCCTTTGACTCCACTCTGTTGAGAAGAGCTGTATGTGGGAACCTTCCTTACATATGAGAGTTGAACCCTACACAGGGGTGAATAAAACCCGTGTATAAAGTCAACAACTGTGCAGGGGTAAAGAAGGTACGGAGTCGGCTTAGCAAACCTAATCTCTTGGAAGCAGATTTACATGAGATGTAATGTGATCTTCCCCGATAAATCCCGAGAGAATGAAACCCCAAATATCTTTAAGGATGATGCAGGATTGAGCTGGATATTAATATCTGTGGATCAATACTTTGAAAGGTAGATAACCAGCCTGCTACTAGTAGTGGCAATAACCCTCCAGTTACCTCTTGAGGATTCAGCCTAAGGAAGGCCATGACTCTTAAGGAGACGCCTATTTTCTTCCCTTCCTCCTAACTCAGGTAAAATGTAATGAAATGAATTTTAAAAAACTTTCCAAATGCAGACATACCAGCAGTAAAGAGAAAAAAAATATACATTGGTTTTGTCGGTGTTCTCGCTGATCATCAGATTTTCTCCGTTTTCGTCGTCCTTCTCGTCGACGCCTTTATTGGCGGAAAAAAAGAAAAACTGGGGCCCAATTATGGTGCCAGACAGGAAATTGATCAGATTTGTTTGGATGGAAACTAACCACACAAAATGGACCATAACCTCGTGGACTGAGGGACTTTTAACTGGGACGTCCTTTTTGTTTTACAGTTTTTTTTTTTATTATTATTACCGGCTGAAGATTTAACTCAAGAGACGTATTAAACTGGGTTAAGCCGATGGTTGAGAATTGGTCTGCTGTTCCAATAGACGAGGGTTAGAATCCCGGTTGGGGCAGTAAATAGCTTAAAGGATTTGAATACCGTTAGACTATCACACCCCTGGACATGGTAAAACAGCCCCGCGGACACTAATACATCAGTCCTATATGAGGCAATCCAAGCATATATTCAGTATGGACGGTGGGTGTTAGCACCAAACTGGTGACTTGTTGAGGTATAACGTACGTTAGGAGGGCTGCTGGGCCTCAGGGAAAGGGCTGTTGAAGCATATGTCAGTCGAACTCGTTAAAAAAGAAAAAAAAAAAAAAAAAAAACGTTAGCCCATTCACTAACCTTGGTCTACCATTAGATGAATAAAATCATCGGAAGGCGCCAAGAATGTCTGAAATACGGACACAAATGACAAGACATGCAGATATTTATCACTGTATACTTGTAACCATGAGGTGTTTTTGTTCGTCATGATTCACTTTTCTAACTAGTGGAATAAGACACAACCTTCAATTACCTCTACATTGGTACTCTGGGAAATTAATATAATAATGCCGTCCTTGGGTTAAAATGATTATTTACTTCTTACATGCTTTTGTCATCATTTTTAGCATCGATAGAGTTTAAACAGTTACCTTTAACGGAAATATAGACGTGATAAATGTATAACTAACATGGATGACCAGTTGCAATGGAGTCTCCTGATATGGCATGAATACAAAGCAAGACTAGGATTCATGATGATCCACTTCGAATCCAGGTTCAAGTTTTATTCTTCATTCCAGTGATGACTTTTATATTTTATTCCCACTATAACCTGACAGTACTATCAGCCAGGGAGAGTAGTATCATATTAGAAGGGTTAGACAGAGGCTTCATTAGCCGCCTCAATACGAAGGGCCGTTCCGAAATTCAGTAAAAAAAGCATTTGGCAGCTAACAAATATATGAAACTGCCATAGCCACAGCGCTTGCCTAATGGATCCTATTGTCTGCTTAGCTTTCACGGGCGCGTAGGGTGGTTGTCATGTGTCAGCTTAGTTTTCACCGGCGTGGAGGCAGTCAGTCATTTGGTGAATTTTTTCGCGCTTCACTGCGAAGCACAGGATGGGTTTAAGAAACTAAAAATTGCATTGCCCGGTTAGCCAGACTTTTCTCTTCAATTTGGTAGGGGGGGATCGATTTTCGAAATATGAAGAAAAAGAAAATGGTGTCGGGGCAGGCCACTGAGCAGTGAAGATATCTGGACCCACGGCTGTTAAGGGGTTCAACCCCCTACCCATCCCAGGGCGTTTGACCGATTTTGATGAAAAACAATTGGCTTCCAAGGTTAATGGATATTTGTCTTCTGATTTTTTTCCCTATACGATTGGCTCAAAATTGTGACCTTAAGAGCAGACAAACAAACAGACAGACAGACAAAAATACAGAACTAACAAGCTTACGGTAGGTAACAAACAAAAATACGTCAGCGTGTTATTGAGGTTAAGCCGTCTCTTTCCTATCCTCATCAATACCCGATTCCAAAATATTCAACTCCTATTATTTACCGCATCCACAGAGCGGCCAAGTACAGTGTGTCCTAAATGTGTCACTCACTAACTCACTCACTGAACCTTTTTGAAAAATAAAATTTAACAATTTGCAACCACACAGTCTTATGAGCACCACACTTATGTGGTGTGTGCTGAGGGGTGGGGGTATTGGTGGTGTGTCTGGGATATGTCTGAAGCTAATATGGTGTGTATCAAGGTGTCGCCGAGGTCGCTGAGTGGTCAGCATCGCTGACTGCAAGGCTGCTGGCCTGTTAGCGCCAAGGTTCTAGTCTTGGTGCGGGCAGCTAGCGTCACTCGACTCTAGTGTTCATCCACCCAGTGTGGGTTGGTAGGTAAAATGAGTACGTAGGGTAACACCTACAGGGGATTTAACTGTGACAACCTGGATGATGCAGTGGCTTTGTATCCCAGGCTACTGGGTGAATAACCCGCCATAGGCCTTTGTTGCGGAGATGAGTACCACAGCAAAGCGCCTCATGGCGTCTGCCACCACATTTACTTTTTACCTTTAAGGGTGTGCTTGGAGTGTGCCTGAGGAGTATGTCCAAGGGCAAAGGGCATCACTTGTGAGTTTTGGTGGTGGATATGACTGAGGTGAGTGTGGCTATTTAATGTCTTCTTTCATTTTTCTACCCATATCAGTCTCTGTTCCATAAGTCACTACAGGTCGAGGCAATTTTTTTTTTTTTTTTTTTTTTACGTGTCCGACTCTGGGCAAAGGCTTCAGGGCCTATTCCAAAATCCCAGTGGTCCTCCTTGGGGCACAGTAGTCCTCCTACATCTCCTCATGTCATCACTTCGGCGCTAACACCCACCATCCATATTGAATACATGCTAGGGCATACAGGACTGGTGTACTGGTATTAGCGGGGGTACTTTTATGACATGTCGGTGGGTCATCTGGTAGATCAGAAAAGTCTGCTTATTATGAAATGCAAATCTTTAAACTGTTCCCTGTCCCAGCCGGGATTCGAACCTGGGTCCATTAGGACTGCAAGCAGCCTCTCTACCGATTCTGCCACCGCCTTCTATTACAGCTAACGCCAAGCAATTTTATTCAGCTGAGGGTAAGTCTCAGGAGGATGGAAGAGCAAATTTTGTCATCACTGACCCGTTAGAGGCTGGGAAAGCTCTAATGTCCTGTCACAGCTAACGCCAGACCAGCTGACTGCGACTAGGTAGTGTTTTTCTTGATACTGCAACTTAGCTGAGAATTTGACAGAATATAACTGGTATATAATTCTTTAGCATTTGATCCCGTCTGATGTAAAACCACCCACCCACAAGTGGACATGGAGACAGGACAATACGAGCATTGCTCAATTCCTGTTTACTACAAATAGGTAAATGCACACACACACACACACACACACACGAAATCGCTTATTCTGGCATTCATGCTGACAATATCTCTCCCAGTTTCAATCACTCTCACTCTCCCTAACAAAAATATCATTCATTCTCACGCTCCTCAGCTCTTTTATTCCCACACATTCTCTTTCATTTGCACATTCTCATTCATTTGCTGTCACTCACTCGCTTGCTCATACTAATTTTCTCAAACAAACTCTCACAGATCTACATCAGATTACATTTTCTCTCTCTCTCTCTCTCTCTCTCTCTCTCTCTCTCTCTCTCTCTCACACACACACACACACACACACACACACACACCATCAAGTGATCCTGACCGACCCGGTGAATTACACACAGAAGGTCACAGCCTTGCCCTTAGATCGGACTATATGAGCTCTCAGCTCTCTTACGGGAGGGTAAAAGCTGACGATCACGACCATCAAGTGATCCTGACCGACCCGGTGAATTACACTGCGATAAGAGAGTTTCAAGAAAGGACCATTAGCTCTACATCACAGACTCTCTGGGTCAAGAGTGAGGAGGAAGTAAATTGTCTGATGTGAACAGGTCGAGAAGACTGCAGTCTCACGGATGATAAGGATGACAGAATGAAGATGGAGGCGACGGTTGGAACTGACTGAGCTACGGGTTGCAGACGCGTTCGTTGTTGGGGTCGACGTATCTATCGCCATGAGTATGAAATTTTGGAGAAAAGCATTATGAGAACATTTTCATCACAGCTGTTATTTACGAGAGTGCTGCATAGCTATAACCGGGAGTTCGTTGATCCTGTTCAGATCACGCCGCCTACTGTCGAATGAACTTTTCTCAGCTCACTCTGCTATTGTATGATTATTAATGCCTTTTAAAGCAAAATAGTAAACACACACGAATATATATATATATATATATATATATATATATATATATATATATATATATATATATATATACTGTATAATCAGTGAACCTGTGACCAACAAAACTGGTAAGTTCCCTCAGTATTCAGTCTCCTACGACTGGGTATAGTTGTCCGTTGTTGGCTGGAATGAAAGGCACCAATATTAATACACTACTTTCAGTTTCATATACTCACTCTCGACAGAATAAAATAATCTGCCCTTAGCTGGAATGCAATAGTAATTGTTCCGACCATCAGAAATTTATGGGAAGTTCTTCATTATATATGCTTCCAATGTCCTTCGTTTCACACAACAGAATCTGATAAATATATATCATCATATATGAATGCTAGAGTGGGAAATGTAGCAGTTGAAGGCGTAGTTGGTATGCATGGTGTGCCTGGAAGAAATGAAAATGGGGAACGAATGATAGCGATGTGTGTTGAGCGAGAGATGGTGATTGGGAATACGCTGTTTGAGAAGAAAGATATTTATAAGTATACATGGGTGAGACAGGAGGGTGGAAGGGTTGTTGATAGAGCCTTGATGGACTATGTGGTTGTGTCTAGGAATGTAATAGGAAGATTGTTGGATGTGAGAGTTCTGAGAGGGGAGGGTGGAGGTATGTCTGACCACTACCTGGTGGAGGGAAAGTTAAGAGTAGGTAAGAGATGGGTGAGAGCTAGGAGGGTTAGGTGTGGCAGGGAGGTTTTGAAAGTGAGTGAGTTGGATAAAAGAGAGAAAAAGATAGAGTCTCAGGAGAAATTGAAAGATGAGTGGAACGCAGCGAAAGATCGGGAAAATGGCAGCGTGGAGGAGGAATGGCAGTTGTTTAAGAGTGCTGTGGTGGGGCATGCAGAAGAGGTGTGTGGTGTGAGACGTGTGGGTGGTGGTGTAAGAAAAGGAAGTGAATGGTGGTGCGAGGAAGTAAGTATGGCTGTGGCTGAGAAGAGACGGGCATATGAAGTGTGGCTGCAGAGGAAGGATGATTTGTCATATGAAAGGTATAAGGAAAAGAGGAATAGAGCGAGAAGGGCTGTGCGTGATGCTAAAGTGGCAGCAGATGAGAGGTGGGGTAGGCGGCTGACAGAGAATTTTCAACAGAATAAGAAAATGTTTTGGAAGGAGGTGAAAAGGGTGCGAAAGGGAGAGTCTGGGAAGGAAGAACGAGTAAAAGCAGAGGATGGAAGGATGTTAATTGAGATGGATGCAGTAAGGAAGAGATGGGCAGAGTATTTTGAAAGATTGTTAAATGTAGAGGAGGAAAGGGTGGCTGAGATTGTGGCAGATGGAAGGGTGCAAGGAATAAATGTGTTGGGAGAGTTGAATGATTCTTTGATCACGAAGGAAGAAGTGGAGAAGGCAGTAAAGGATATGAAAACAGGGAAAGCTGCAGGTATGGATGGGTGTGCTGTGGAATGCCTGAAGGGTGGTGGAGTGACTATTGTTGACTGGTTAGTAAGATTGTTGAATGTGTGCTTTGAGAAAGGTATGGTGCCAATTGACTGGGCAAGTGCTTGTGTGGTCCCGTTGTATAATGGCAAGGGTGATAAGTATGAATGTACTAGCTTTAGGGGTATAAGTCTGTTGAGTGTTGTAGGTAAAGTGTATGGTAGAGTGTAAATTGTGAGAGTTAGAGAGGGTACAGAGGGAGTGATTAGTGATGAGCAGTGTGGCTTTAGGAGAGGGAGGGGATGCGTTGATCAGGTGTTTGCTGTGAGACAAGTGTGTGAAAAGTATTTAGCGAAAGGCAAGGATGTGTTTTGGGCATTTATGGATTTAGAGAAAGCGTATGATAGAACTGATAGGGAGGCTTTGTGGACTGTTTTAAGATTGTATGGACTTGATGGTAGGTTACTAAAAGGGGTGAAAAGTTTTTATGTAAATAGTAGAGCGTGTGTAAGAGTGGGAAATGCTGTGAGTGATTGGTTTCCCGTGAGAGTGGGGCTGCGACAGGGATGTGTGATGTCGCCTTGGTTGTTTAATATTTACATGGATGGTGTTGTAAGGGAGGTTAATGCAAGAGTTTTAGGTGGTCTGAGTCTGGTAAATGTTGATGGAGGAGAGTGGAATCTGAAGCAGCTGCTGTTTGCAGGTGATACTGCACTGGTGACTGATTCAGAGGAGAGATTGAGACAGTTGGTAGAGGAGTTTGGAAGGGTGTGTGAAAGGAGGAAATTGAAAGTAAATGAGAATAAGAGTAAAGTGATGAAGTGTACGAGGTTGATAGATGGTAGGGGGATGAATATAGTTTTGAATGGTGAGTTGCTTGAGGAGGTAGATTGTTTTAAATATCTAGGGTCACATGTTGCTGTGGATGGGAGAATAGATGCAGAAGTGAAGTTTAGAATAAATGAAGTAGGAAAGGTGCTGGGAGGAATGAAAAAAGTGTTTAAATGTCGTTCGCTTAGAATGGATGTAAAGAGAAGGCTGTATGAGGGTGCTGTGGTACCAACTGCATTATATGGGGCTGAAACATGGAATGTGGGTGTAGCAGAGAGGAAAAGTTTGAATGTAATGGAAATGAGATGTCTGAGGAGTATGTGTGGAGTGACGCGTATGGATCGAGTGCGAAATGATGAAGTGCGAAGGAGAACTGGAGTTGTTCGGGAGATGGCTGGTAGAGTTGAGCAGAGGGTGTTACAATGGTTTGGGCATATGGAGAGAATGGATAATGAACGATTGGTGAAAAAGATAACTAGATCTGATGTGAGAGGTGTAAGGCTGAGAGGGAGACCACGAATAGGATGGATGGACAGTGTGAAGAGAGCGCTGGATGCGAGAGGGATGTCTGTTGAGCAAGGAAGAGTGGCTGTGCGTGACAGAAATAAATGGAGAGAAATTGTGAATGAATAAGTGATGACGCAGCCCTGAGGGGATATTCTCCCGCATTTGGTCTGATCAGCTAGTCAGGTCAGGTGCGGGTAAGGGGATGGGTCTGTTATGATGTGGCAGGGGTAAACCAGTTCTGCTGTCGGGCCCTGCTGCGGATGTCACTGATTGCATTGCGCAGTTGACCCTTGTGCGGTGTGATGCGGTGAGGATCTGTCCGTTCTCCCCTTTGGGGCTAAGATGCGAATGAATGTGTTTGAATGGATGAGTAAATGGAGAGTGAGTCGTCCTGTCTTGGCTACCTCCCTTTCCTTGGGGGAAGCAGCCTAGGTATATAGATAGATAGATAGATAACATTTCGCCAAAACAGAACTGCAAATCACGAAATCCAAGACAGCATGATTATCAAAGTATACAGGTCACCTCATTTCTCACCCCCTTGATTAGGAGCCACGATCAGCACTGGAGAATAATTAACGATGACCACCACATATATATACATTTTCCTTCGGCAAACACGATGTCCTTTCTCCGGTAAATCGTTGTCCGTGTAATGTGCCACTGTCATGATGGAATGGAGTAACAGTGACTCCTTACTGTCGTGATTAAACAGAACTTTATTCCTGTCATGATGTAATGTCGCAACAGTGAAGTGACTTTGTTTTACGATGTTATATAAACTCAGTAGAAATTAATCATTTTCTCCCTTATATGGTAAACTTTTTTGTTGTATATAATGAAAGCTACTTTTATTTCTACGTCATGCCGAAACAAAGTAACTGAAAACTCTCCGGTGCCATGACGCAATAGTGAATTTTTTTTCCTCCATTTTATGACGGAATGCAGGAACAGTTTCTTTCCTCTTTCAAGACGGAGAAAGTAACCGTTTTTATTTTTTTTTATCGTGACAAATTAATGCAATAATTGTTTCAGGCGATAACGAGAAAAATAACAATAGTTTTTCCTGTGTCAAACACCTTTTTTTTTTTTTTTCTGCCATGCCTGAAGACGTTAACAGTGGATTTTTTTTTTCTGTCATGATGGAAAAGGTGCATTTTTTTACTCATGAGTAAAGAGAACTTGTTTCCTTATGCCAAGACAGAACAGTCTTTTTATACGTGTCATGACACAGGATTTTTTTTTTTTAAATTACGTCCAGTAATAACACAAGTGTCTTATAACAGCTTTTAAAAAATTATAATATACCGTATGTAATTTTCTTCCCTTTTTCATGTACCAATTAATTTGTTTTACTTATATAATTTCGCAATGTTTTTTTTACTGTAATGAAATAGATTTTTTTTTTTTCTGTGAAAAATTACTGTAATAAATTCTTGTCAATATTTTCTGCCAGGACGGAATATATTAAAAATTATGGAATCACATGTCAAGTAACATTTTCTCCATGCCATGTCAGAATAGATTATTGGTATCTAATGTTATGATGATCTACAATATTGTTTATTCCTTTGGATGTTGACAATTTTACTGTCCCATTGATAGTATTTATATATTTTTTCCCCGTCGTATCCATAAGCATTTACATAATTTTCACAAATACAAAAACAACCAAAACATATAATGTCAGTGGTGCACGTTGCATCTGGTAATGTAATTATTCGCGCAGCAGAATTAATATTACACCATAAATTAGGGTGAACATTCAATTTGGTGATCCGCGTGCTAATCCCGACCCAGCCACAGCACTGGTCTGGTCTATTATCTCAGTGTACTGGTTCAAAATTTATTGAGGCACCATGTATGTATTTCATTTATGTAGTTTTATGTGGATTCTTGCAGGCCTATGATTATTTTATTACTTCATTAACGCCCGCCTAGTGAGGCGATAATGCAACTGTGTGTGTGGGTTTGTACGTGCGAACATGCATATGCACATGTGCGTGCGTGCTTGCGCACGTGGGCGGCCGAGTAAGTACAACAGGCACGGTATGTGGCATGTTTGTAGGAGGATGTGTTTGTATATGTTATAGGTGTAAAATGGTATTGTTGTATACAATAAATATACTGAAGTAAACGGGGGTGTGTAACTGCTCGTAGTACAGTGAGGGATTCAAGCTGACCTACTGTTTCCACTGCGTTTAGTAACACTTGGGGCATGTCCATTACTTCTCTGAAGCATGTCAGAGAGATTTATCCATGCACATAGCAACATACCAAGCCTGTCTGTGTTTCAGACTATTAGCCAGCACGAGAAACTGGAAAATGTAAGACGTGGATCGATAGGTGAATCTTGGTTCTCCGACTATACATGATTAGGGTAACATTTTCGTGAATAGAATTATAAAATATAAACCAGTACAGAACCATTAAGAAGTGTGATAATATATAAATTCCGGATGTTTTCTGTGCGACACTAAATTTTTTAGCACGAGGATGTATTTTTTTATTTCATTCGTGCTCTCTCGAGATTTTCATACCCAGTTTAGAGAACACTTTCCCAACTGGAAGAATTAGATCTCGCCTTTATTTTACCATTCACCACGAGAACATTTTCCTGTACTGAGTAAAATCACCGACAGAGAGCAAGAATTTGAAAGAATTACATCCACGTGTTGAAAGGGCTATACCACGATGCCCAGTATCACCAGTCTTCGTTTTGCTTCGTCCCTCAATTTTCATTTTCTCTGTTTTCCTGTATGTTTTATAGCGTGAGAGTCAGGAGTTTAGGAGAGACAGAACCTCCTGCTGTGCTGTATTTTGCTTATAGGTCTGTCTAAGGAGTAAGCTTTTCTATTAGTATTCTAGCCATAACACTACTGTCAGGGCAGCACGAAAATCTGTTTGGTGTAGTTATATTGTACAGTACAAGTAACTACGGTATGTAACACACACACACACACACACACACACACACACACTCTTTCTCTCTCTCTCTCTCTCAGAATAGCCATCCAGTATATCGAGTAACGAGGGACTGTATGATGTACTTAATGCATGAATTGATATTTATGGAACACATCCAGTGTTTAATTATTAACATGATACTTATGATTCCATAATTTAATTTTTTGACTCCGGTGAGCGTTTTTTTTTTTTTTTAATTTCCACATTTTTCTTTTATTAGACTGTTAGCTCTTTCCGTTTTGTTTTTTCTGGTCTCCCTCTCCACCTCATTAATCTTCAGACTTTTTCCCACTGTGGGAAATATTGTAGTTTTGTCCTTATTTTACACTCAGCCATTACAACATAATTGTTTCGGTATTTCATTTGTAATATTACAATACTGCCTGTAATTGTACGGTACTTGGTGTTCAGTGACGGTGAGGTGAATTAATGTGAAGCTGGAATCTACCTCTTGAGTTTGGTGACGTCATTACATATTCAGCTCTTGTCGCCGCCTGACGCTTTGATTCAGTTTATGGGTCACTTATCGAGCTGATCAGGTTGGATATAGCCTGAGTGGAATGCCTTCAGTATTAGTCTTCTTGAGCAAATTGAAAAGAAGCAGTACATAATGAAAATGAAAAAAGGTACCGTCGTGGAAAGAGCGCTAAGGATAATACTGTTTGTTATTAAATCAGTTTTAGCCACCGCATTTTCATTTACCTGATGTGACTAATAACACGACAGACACGTAAAGATAATATATATTTTTTTTAATACTCTTTGCTTTCTCTGTAGAATTTTGAAGAAATAAGCTATATATTTAACCTTTGTTTAATATAGTATGGTAGGGACACGAAGCCTGACCCTTTCACTGCGGTGACATTCTGTATCGGGTTCTTGTTACCTCCAGACGATTATATTCAGAGTCGATGTTACTTTGTATATTTTATATTTTGCTTGAAGAGATTAGATATACGTGTAGTCTTCTTTAACCTCTGTACTGTAAAATGTTTTTCTATCTATCTATCTATATACCTAGGCTGCTTCCCCCAAGGAAAGGGAGGTAGCCGAGACAGGACGACTCACTCTCCATTTACTCATCCATTCAAACACATTCATTCGCATCTTAGCCCCAAAGGGGAGAACGGACAGATCCTCACCGCATCACACCGCACAAGGGTCAACTGCGCAATGCAAGCAGTGACATCCACAGCAGGGCCTGACAGCAGAACTGGTTTACCCCTGCCACATCATAACAGACCCATCCCCTTACCCGCACCTGACCTGACTAGCTGATCAGACCAAATGCGGGAGAATATCCCCTCAGGGCTGCGTCATCACTTATTCATTCACAATTTCTCTCCATTTATTTCTGTCACGCACAGCCACTCTTCCTTGCTCAACAGACATCCCTCTCGCATCCAGCGCTCTCTTCACACTGTCCATCCATCCTATTCGTGGTCTTCCTCTCAGTCTTACACCTCTCACATCAGATCTAGTTATCTTTTTCACCAATCGCTCATTATCCATTCTCTCCATATGCCCAAACCATTGCAACACCCTCTGCTCAACTCTACCAGCCATCTCCCGAATAACTCCAGTTCTCCTTCGCACTTCATCATTTCGCACTCGATCCATACGTCACTCCACACATACTCCTCAGACATCTCATCTCCATTACATTCAAACTTTTCCTCTCTGCTACACCCATATTCCATATTTCAGCCCCATACAACGCAGTCGGTACCACAACACCCCTTACACAGCCTTCTTTACATCCATTCTAAGCGAACGACATTTAAACACTTTTTTCATTCCTCCCAGCACCTTTCCTACTTCATTAATTCTAAACTTCACTTCTGCATCTATTCTTCCATCCACAGCAACATGTGACCCTAGATATTTAAAACAATCTACCTCCTCAAGCAACTCACCATTCAAAACTATATTCATCCCCCTACCATCTATCAACCTAGTACACTTCATCACTTTACTCTTATTCTCATTTACTTTCAATTTCCTCCTTTCACACACCCTTCCAAACTCCTCTACCAACTGTCTCAATTTCTCCTCTGAATCAGTCACCAATGCAGTATCATCTGCAAACAGCAGTTGCTTCAGATTCCACTCTCCTCCATCAACATTTACCAGACTCAGACCACCTAAAACTCTTGCATTCACCTCCCTTACAACACCATCCATGTAAATATTAAAACAACCAAGGCGACATCACACATCCCTGTCGCAGCCCCACTCTCACGGGAAACCAATCACTCACAGCATTTCCCACTCTTACACACGCTCTACTATTTACATAAAAACTTTTCACCCCTTTTAGTAACCTACCATCAAGTCCATACAATCTTAAAACAGTCCACAAAGCCTCCCTATCAATTCTATCATACGCTTTCTCTAAATCCATAAATGCCCAAAACACATCCTTGCCTTTCGCTAAATACTTTTCACACACTTGTCTCACAGCAAACACCTGATCAACGCATCCCCTCCCTCTCCTAAAGCCACACTGCTCATCACTAATCACTCCCTCTGTACCCTCTCTAACTCTCATAATTAACACTCTACCATACACTTTACCTACAACACTCAACAGACTTATACCCCTAAAGCTAGTACATTCATACTTATCACCCTTGCCTTTATACAACGGGACCACACAAGCACTTGCCCAGTCAATTGGCACCATACCTTTCTCAAAGCACACATTCAATAATCTTACTAACCAGTCAACAATAGTCACTCCACCACCCTTCAGGCATTCCACAGCACACCCATCCATACCTGCAGCTTTCCCTGTTTTCATCTCCTTTACTGCCTTCTCCACTTCCTCCTTCGTGATCAAAGAATCATTCAACTCTCCCAACACATTTATTCCTTGCACCCTTCTATCTGCCACAATCTCAGCCACGTTTTCCTCCTCTACATTTAACAATCTTTCAAAATACTCTGCCCATCTCTTCCTTACTGCATCCATCTCAATTAACATCCTTCCATCCTCTGCTTTTACTCGTTCTTCCTTCCCAGACTCTCCCTTTCGCACCCTTTTCACCTCCTTCCAAAACATTTTCTTATTCTGTTGAAAATTCTCTGTCAGCCGCCTACCCCACCTCTCATCTGCTGCCACTTTAGCATCACGCACAGCCCTTCTCGCTCTATTCCTCTTTTCCTTATACCTTTCATATGACATCTCATCCTTCCTCTGCAGCCACACTTCATATGCACGTCTCTTCTCAGCCACAGCCATACTTACTTCCTCGCACCACCATTCACTTCCTTTTCTTACACCACCACCCACACGTCTCACACCACACACCTCTTCTGCATGCTCCACCACAGCACTCTTAAACAACTGCCATTCCTCCTCCACGCTGCCATTTTCCTGATCTTTCACTGCGTTCCACTCATCTTTCAATTTCTCCTGATACTCTATCTTTTTCTCTCTTTTATCCAACTCACTCACTTTCAAAACCTCCCTGCCACACCTAACCCTCCTAGCTCTCACCCATCTCTTACCTACTCTTAACTTCCCTCCACCAGGTAGTGGTCAGACATACCTCCACCCTCCCCTCTCAGAACTCTCACATCCAACAATCTTCCTATTACATTCCTAGACACAACCACATAGTCCATCAAGGCTCTATCAACAACCCTTCCACCCTCCTGTCTCACCCATGTATACTTATAAATATCTTTCTTCTCAAACAGCGTATTCCCAATCACCATCTCTCGCTCAACACCCATCGCTATCATTCGTTCCCCATTTTCATTTCTTCCAGGCACACCATGCATACCAACTACGCCTTCAACTGCTACATTTCCCACTCTAGCATTCAGATCTCCCATCATTACCACATTCACATTCGCTCCAAAACTCTGCAGACACTCATCAACATCATTCCAGAAAGACTCCTCTCTTGTTCATCCCTTTCACTACCAGGCCCATATGCACTCACAAACACCCACAACTCACGTTCAAATTTCTGCTTTCACCCACATCAGTCTCGATGACACCTCCTTCCATTCAATCACACACTGCTGCACTTCCGACTCACTAACAAGGCCACACCTTCTCTTGCCCTTCCTCTATCAACACCTGACAATCTTCCATTCACACTTCCAAACATATATTCCCCCTTCCCTTTCATCTTCGTTTCACTCAAAGCTAACACATCCAACTTTCTTCTCACAAACATTCTCCCAATCTCCTCCCTTTTAGCCTCAATTGTACTACATCCACGCACATTCATAGACCCAATCTTCAGGGTACGGGGATAACTCCATCCCCCGTCCCTTTCTCTGGCCTGTCTCTTTTTAGGAACTAAAAAAACAGAGGAGGGGGTCCCTAGTCCCCTCACCCCGCCCCTTTTAGTCGCCTTTTACGACACGCAGGGAATACGGTGGCAGTATTCTTCCTAACACAACCCGGCCGCAGAGTAGTAGCACCACCCCATAGCAGTTCACTGGACAAAATCAAATTAAGTAAGAATACCAGAGCTGAGAAGTGAAAAGCGTACTGCATCTGACCTTCCTCCCTATTCATCCTCCCATTTTACTACTTTCCCACTGTCTTCTTCGCTGCATTTCCCCAGCATCGTCCCCACACCATTACAAACTCTTTTTACCCCTGCCCTCCTCCCCGTCCATTCATATCTTCCTCCGTCCCCCTGCCTTCGTCCCCACTCACCCCCCCCCCGTCCCTCTAACTTCTTCTCTACCTACTTACATACTCCTCCGTTTCTCTCCGCTTCCTCCCAATCCCCTCAAACATTCCCCGTCTTTCTGCCTTTCTCCCCATCCCCTCACACATTCCCTCGTTTCTCTTCCTTTCTCCTCACCCTCTTTTACACACATCCCACCTTGTCAGACGCTGCTCTGTCCCCTTCTTTCTTACCTCACACCTCCTCACCCCCCCCCCCCGTGCCCACAAGCTCATCTGTCACCCTATCATCTCACTCCACGCTCTACCGTTTTGCTTTGAGCTGTCCATGCCCTGGCTCGCCACTAACACCCCCTTCTTACCATCTCACTTTTTGAGCCCTTAGCCTCTTCAGCCAGAGTGCATATTTTTATTTCAGTCTTGCTGCCACCAGACAATTATATCCAGGATATGACAGCCCGCTATTAACGAAGAAATGGCTCTGTCTAACACTTTGAACTTCAAGAATATATCTCAAGGTGTAGAGAATCATCTGCGGGCAGTATGAATATATTTCAAATTACTCCCTCGGATTGAAGTTGTTAATATCTGCACCAAATTTCCGCTTCTTTTCACCCTGTGATAATCTGTTACGACACTCGTCCAGTAAAAAATAATAAATTTTATTCAGTAATACTGTACAATAACGACTACAATCAACAAAACTGGTCATCAAAAAGGGCATAGTTACTACAAGCTACTTAAGTCAGTCACATGAAAGCATGTCCTGTAGAATTTTTAACAGACTCGGCAACTCAGTAAAAGTTTGTGTGTGTGTGGGTATATATATATATATATATATATATATATATATATATATATATATATATATATATATATATATATATATATATATACCTAGGCTGCTTCCCCCAAGGAAAGGGAGGTAGCCGACACAGAACGACACACTCCCCATTTACTCATCCATTCAAACACATTCATTCGCATCTTAGCCCCAAAGGAGAGAACGGACAGATCCTCACCGCACTACACCGCACAAGGGTCAACTGCGCAATGCAATCAATGACATCCGCAGCAGGGCCCGACAGCAGAACTGGTTTACCCCTGCCACATCATAACAGACCCATCCCCTTACCCGCACCTGACCTGACTAGCTGATCAGACCAAATGCGGGAGAATATCCCCTCAGGGCTGCGTCATCACTTATTCATTCACAATTTCTCTCCATTTATTTCTGTCACGCACAGCCACTCTTCCTTGCTCAACAGACATCCCTCTCGCATCCAACGCTCTCTTCACACTGTCCATCCATCCTATTCGTGGTCTTCCTCTCAGCCTTACACCTCTCACATCAGATCTAGTTATCTTTTTCACCAATCGCTCATTATCTATTCTCTCCATATGCCCAAACCATCGCAACACCCTCTGCTCAACTCTACCAGCCATCTCCCGAACAACTCCAGTTCTACTTCGCACTTCATCATTTCGCACCCGATCCATACGCGTCACTCCACACATACTCCTCAGACACCTCATCTCCATTACATTCAAACTTTTCCTCTCTGCTACACCCATCTTCCATGTTTCAGCCCCATATAACGCAGTCGGTACCACAGCACCCTCATACAGCCTTCTCTTTACATCCATTCTAAGCGAACGACATTTAAACACTTTTTTCATTCCTCCCAGTACCTTTCCTACTTCATTTATTCTAAACTTCACTTCTGCATCTATTCTTCCATCCACAGCAACATGTGACCCTAGATATTTAAAACAATCTACCTCCTCAAGCAACTCACCATTCAAAACTATATTCATCCCCCTACCATCTATCAACCTCGTATACTTCATCACTTTACTCTTATTCTCATTTACTTTCAATTTCCTCCTTTCACACACCCTTCCAAACTCCTCTACCAACTGTCTCAATCTCTCCTCTGAATCAGTCACCAGTGCAGTATCATCTGCAAACAGCAGCTGCTTCAGATTCCACTCTCCACCATCAACATTCACAAGACTCAGACCTCCGCCTAAAACTCTTGCATTCACCTCCCTTACAACACCATCCATGTAAATATTAAACAACCAAGGCGACATCACACATCCCTGTCGCAGCCCCACTCTCACGGGAAACCAATCACTCACAGCATTTCCCACTCTTACACACGCTCTACTATTTACATAAAAACTTTTCACCCCTTTTAGTAACCTACCATCAAGTCCATACAATCTTAAAACAGTCCACAAAGCCTCCCTATCAATTCTATCATACGCTTTCTCTAAATCCATAAATGCCCAAAACACATCCTTGCCTTTCTCTAAATACTTTTCACACACTTGTCTCACAGCAAACACCTGACCAACGCATCCCCTCCCTCTCCTAAAGCCACAATGCTCATCACCAATCACTCCCTCTGTACCCTCTCTAACTCTCATAATTAACACTCTACCATACACCTTACCTACAACACTCAACAGACTTATACCCCTAAAGCTAGTACATTCATACTTATCACCCTTGCCATTATACAACGGGACCACACAAGCATTTGCCCAGGCAATTGGCACCATACCTTTCTCAAAGCACACATTCATCAATCTTACTAACCAGTCAACAATAGTCACTCCACCACCCTTCAGGCATTCCACAGCACACCCATCCATACCTGCAGCTTTCCCTGTTTTCATATATATATATATATATATATATATATATATATATATATATATATATATATATATATATATATATATATATATATATATAGATAGATAGATAGATAGATAGATAGATAGATAATTAATCAGATAAGTAGGTGTAAACATACTATTCATAAAGAAAAATTATGGAAAGCATATTAGGTCTATTTGTTAAATAGAAATAAAAAATGATACCGCCTCGATATAATCAGCAAAATGCCTTTGTTGGCGAGGTACGAGCGAGGGCATTTCAGTCCGAAATCAATGAAATGTCGCCTTACACCCCGAGGATGCCTAGAGTATATTGATAGCTATCTACCTATCAAGCTTCATGCCTTTACGACAAACTGTCTGGCTTGTGGCCCTCTAAGATTTTCGACATGCTGCACTTGGTTCGTGTCACGTGCCACGTGCACTGCGTGGATGTGATGAAACATGTCAAAAACAAATCGTAAAGAATTTGTTCACCACTCAGTGATCGGCCCTGTGGTTGCTAAGATGTGATTTTCTCAAAAGCTTTACGGTCGGGCCAGATCGGGCCTGGCCGGGTTCGGCTGGGCTGGGTCGGGCTACTCATATGTGAGAAAGTGCCACTACTTGACGAGAAACTTGCGAGGGCTTCGCCCTCGCTAGTATTGACAAAAGTATTCATCTCCATGTTGTGAAAAATACCTTACTGGAATATACTCGTAAATTGCCAAGTGTGGTACTTTTACACTGTGTCCTGTACTCTAATATATCGGGAAGTTAAACGTTTTTCCAAGAGGTAGATTGATAAACACGGTGATATACAGACATTTAGTAAGCAAACAAACGGTCATTCTATTTTTTGATTTACAGATAATGAAATGGTTGCAGCTCTTGAGTTAGGAAAAGTACCATATTCTTCTCGTTTCGTACCCATGATGCGCTTTCACTACAATTGCAATGCATAGGTGGAAACATACATTTCGTTTTCTCAGACTGATATTGCCACTGGCTCCCCACCCGGCTTGACATAATCTTCCATTCCTACCACCTCATGGACACTCCTTTCCCACCATTGTTGTCTCGGCCAAGAGGTGAGCAAGGAGTCTTGGGTGGCAAAAGGATGTCGTAACTCCCGGCCTGAGTGCTGAGCCGACAACAGGTGCAACGGAGGGTCTGGCTCGGTTATGGGCTCAATGAAAGTCAAGTGGGTAAAAACCTACATAATATATTTTATGATGGCAATAAAGCAGGCGGTGCGTGTAATGTGGTTGGCCAGTAGGAGGAAACTTACGGCATCACCATGATACACTCGCTTCGCTGCTTGGCTTCTTGGTGGGTAAGAAGGCTGGCTGGGGGACGGCGGCTGTGGCCAGGTGGTGGTATGGTGTTGATAGTGTTGGCAGGTGAAAGTGGTGGTTGCCAGCAGTTGGGGATTGTTGGCAAGTGGGGGCAGTTTGATTTTCGGATCTTAATGAATGTTAGCTGATTGGTGTTGTTGAGAAAAATTAGTGTTCGAAGGTGATTAATGCTGGTAGAAGGTAACGGTGGTTGTTGGCAGGTGGTGGTGGTAGTGGTGGTTGCGACTGGGGGGTACTTACAGGTGGTGGTGATAAGGGATGATAACAGGCAGAATGTTGGCAGATAGGGGGTTGTGGTGACTGTTGGCAAGTGGGAGATGTTGGCAGGAGATCAATATTGGATGTACAGTAATAGGTATTGGCAGGTATTGGGTGTGGTGACAAGTGTTGGATGTTGTCAGGCAGGGAGGGGTGGGAGTTGGCAGAAAAAGGGTGCCAATAGAAACTGGTAAGTAGTGGCTGGTGGCAGGTATACTGTGCCAGTTATCTGGATCGTAATGGGTGTTGGCAGGAAAGTGATGGTTGCTGGCTTTTGGTAGGCACGCAGTTAGTGGTGTGAGAGATGGCCTTCAGCGGGTAATTGATGGCTGGGAGGTATTTGCTGGGTTGTTACGGAGGTTGTTGGCACGTCCTCGGTAATATTTGTGTGATGGGAATTGTGACATAATCTGAATTGCCGTGAATCGTGTAAGCAGAGCGATTAAGCCAACAAAAGGAAATGTTATTTATTGGGGACATAGCCTACTGTACACTAATTTAATCCAGACTTGGAGCGTTTTCATGTATCATTTCCGTCCGAGATGGATCCTCTTCACGAATAACAGGGGGTCCAAGTCGAGCCGATACGATTTGGATTATACTCGCTAGACCAGTTGATCATCCAAGAGGCTGTCCTAATGTATTTTGACAAAAGTTGGCTAAAGGCCAAGGTTATGTGAAAGGTCAGCTTAAACAGTTTTTATCGGATGTAAACTAAACTTTTGGAAGAGTTCAGGTTAAAACAAGGACTAAGATGTTTGAATTTAAGAAAAGTCAGTGATCAAGGTCACAAGGAAAGTTCAAAGATTAAGGTCACAGGGCCAAGTGAATTGAAATAGTTCCGATGTGTACTGAAAGAAATTTGGTGGAAGGGTTAAACGTTTGGCGAGAATAATTTCACTTTGAGAATACTGTGTTGAAAGTCCAGATCACAGGGAAAAGCGAAGTATTCAGGCCATACACCAGTTGGTGGGCGTGGATTTCGCACTTTACGAAATATTTTCTTTCTTTTGTTTTAATATAATTTCATTACTCGTGTCAACAGGTGAGGGTGGCAACTATAACTCACATGCTTCAGTTTGTTTTGACTTACGTGGATAGCAAACACAGCCACCAGTTCCATCAGATAACGAGTGAACGATGTGTACTTTCTTCCGCTCGTCACTCCTCGTTTCCTTAACACGGCAGTAACGGTCACTGATCATGTTGTCATACGATGTTCTTCTGCAATATGTCGCTATGAATTTTCTTCAGACACAAGTAACAGGTCATCCTTCACACTCTAGCATCTTTTGTGACATCACCGTAACTGCCAGAAATGACTTACGGAGCAGCATGGCTGCCAAACATGAATGATCGTTTAGGTATGCAAAATTGGAACACTTTCATAACGTTATTGAAAAAAAAAAAAAATCGCAGAACAAATAACATATCCAAACAGTTCGTTTACATCCTGTATAATTTAATCGAGATTAATAAATTAAGTTAGCCTTTAAGGAACTTGCTTTTACCACAACTTTTACTTCATATGAATTTTAATAAGAATGGACTAATTATAGGTGTTAATGTGGACACACTGAGATTGTATATCATTTGCTGCAGTTGATATAAATTTTAACTCATTGCATCCTGTGAGGCAATTGTAATGAAATTTGTGCTACCTCCGGATAATTTCCATTAGTTTATGAAATTTGAAATTTATAAGATACATTTAACCTTTATATAGCATCCACTTACCATTTTTCTGTTTGGGTGGAGTCCTGAGTTGAATAAAATAATCTGGTAATTGTAATAATAAATTGAATATTACGTAGGAGGATAGAAAGGGTTTATCATAATATGCTATGAGTTCATTCCTGGGAAACAGAATTAAGGGATGAAGTAGGTGCTTCCTTTCCCCACAACTTACTTAAAGATAAATAGCTGAGGAAATGCAAATGATATCGGTCAAACTCCCTTGACACTCTTAAGCCTTATCACCACACTGATTTTGACCTGTCCTCCTAACCGATCCAGGCGCCAGTCATATAATAATATGGAAACATCTTTGGCGTGAAAAGCAGTATATTGACACTATGATCTTGGTATTTAAGTTCCAATTCTAATTTTATACATTCAAAACAAATATATTTTATTAGCTTATGTTTCCTAAACTACAGCACCTGTGAAGTTTGAGGCCAGTCACATCCATAATACTGTATTAGCACGAGCAAAATTATACGTTATTCTTCTCGAGAAATTTATTGAACACTTGATATTCTGGCAAAAAAAAACTCCCGCTGGAGGGTTACCTTAGCTGATATATTTTCTTGAAAGCTTTGAGAAAATACAGTAACTGACAGAGTCGAAGTTATGGTCAAAGGACAGTTCTGAACACAAAGTACACTTTTCTCCATTGAATTTCTAACTTTTAAGTTAATTTCATGAAACTGAATAAAAGCGCTGTAAACAAGGGAAAAATCTATTATCATATCTACATGTATTTATTTAAACATATCGTTTGTTCCGTATTCTGGCATGCGTGATACTCATTTAGCTTCAAGAAAGTAGACTAAACTGGCTCCACATATTTTAAAATGAAAAGGGCCATGTCAAAATAAACATGAAATATAACACTTTTTGATGGGATAATTAAGTGTTTTTCATGGTATTGTTATTATACTCATTATTTCTTTCGTCACACTCGTAATCCGTACCACTGATGCATTATCCTTTTCATGCCACAGAATTATGTTGGTTAGTCAAACTCAGTTCGAGGAACTTCACTCTTTTAAAGGCAAGAAGATGTTCAAGACTGGGTGGAGGGTGTGAGTAGGGCAGTGGTGTGGGAGGGAAGTGGACAACAAGCATCACTGGACACAAGTTTGGCCTCAGTAGGATCGGGGTAAGTTGACCTCCCACGAAAGCAGGCCCAGTGTTTGCCCAAAATATATTTGGACGCGACTGACCCGCATATTGCTGAGGCCAAAAGCTTTGCAGGAGTGGAGAGGTAGTGGGGCTGGAAGGTGACCCTTACCCTTTCACCAATATAGCATTGTTATTTGTTGGATTCATGCTCTTTCCAGAAGATTAGATTCAGCCTCGGAATTAGTTTTCTGTTGGGGGAGTTTATAGTTTTCCTTCCCTTTGGCATGAGAACATGGAGCATCTCACTCACGGTCGGTCTTAAAGGCTATGTGTACATTACCACGTTCTACGTTATTTGTAATTGTACTTTTCACACACACACACACACACACACACACACACACACACACACACACACACTCTCTCTCTCTCTCTCTCTCTCTCTCTCTCTCTCTCTCTCTCTCTCATTTATACGAAACTCATTCTTTAAGTATGAAAATCTCACATCTCATCTCATTGATTTTACAAACTTTTCACGATGGTAGCCAATATTCCTACGGAAGCTGGTAACGAAGAGAAGAAACGCTAATCCTCATGTTGACTGGCTTTATTGCTAGGAAATGACCTGGAATAGGCTATCTGTATATTGATGGGTGTGAGAGATTGTTGTCAGATTGGAAGGGGAGGCCTAGAGGACGTAAGTGGAAAACACGGGTGGCTCTTGTGATTGGCTGAAGACTAGGTTACAGGGAATGTATTTAGACTATTTATAGGGTTGCTGATGATTACACTGAAGTTTCCGCCACAAAAGTGCTTTGCCAGTATTGTTGTGTAGTTGGTAAAAAAAATGAAGGGAGGAAATCCTAATTTTGTTTTAATGCCATCAGTGACCTTGGGTACTGGCACCACAATCTCTCTCTCTCTCTCTCTCTCTCTCTCTCTCTCTCTCTCTCTCTCTCTAATTTAATAGTATATTACGTGCCTGCCAGATATTTTGGGTATAACAACTCACAGACGGCGGTAGGTAGGACGATAAAGAATGGGTTAAGTGTGCTCTTCCCGCCAATCGATCTCTTGATTACCACTAGGTTTTCCGTAAGACTTCTCCTTGCAGGCTGTTCTTCTGGTATGTTAAGGACAATGGACTTCGTTTAATCAGATAAGCTCCTTGATATATAACCATTTTTGTATTGATGTGTGTGTGTGTGTGTGTGTGTGTGTGTGTGTGTGTGTGTGTGTGTTTGGGGGGAGTATATTTGTAACAGGAATAGAAAGTGTTCTTCGTTTCCTCTTGCTTACACTTCTGTAATCCTGTTTCATCTTTTCTCATTTCAGTTACCAAAGTAATTAGTAGTCAAAGCACCTTGCGTTTATGACTGACACGACATAACTCGTCCTATACTTTTGTGGCTGCAGTGGTTGATTGTTAGGCTACTGTCGTATGCTAACAGGACAGTGTAATACACATAAAAACACCATGGAAATATCATGATTGATAAAAGGTGTGGAAACTCAAGCATCTTCATCGGTATTGTGGCGTCATGAACCAGGGAATCAGTGAATGGGCGGAATGGTCAGCAATGAATTTAAAATTTACCTGTGTCTCATTTCGATGTCTGTTATAATACTGTTTCACATGCAACCTAGTACCTTCCTAGCTTGGGTTATCATTTGTCATTAACACTCACCTGTTATCATTAATTACAGCTACAGAGTATAATGATGGAAATGTAACCATATAACCAAATTAAGGCGCCTGGTGGTTTAGTGGGTAATTAAGGCGCTCCAATCGGATTGTGCCGGTGAAGGTTTATATCCAAGGAGAGGTTGGGATTACTGTTCACGGAATGCCACTCAAGGATGAGTGAGGCTGGACACTCTCATCTTAAATGTCGGGACCAACTTGCGTAGCCCCGGGCTTCTACGCTTCTCTTGGGGCAACGTAGGATTGGATGATGGATGGGTGGTTGGATGGAAATAATTAGGGAGCTTTCTATTACCCTAAGCCTCCTCATCATGACAGCCAATCACCGGCAAGAATAGAAACTCAGATAGGCTTCAAATGCAAGGTTCAGATGAATTAATTGTAGTGATGACATTCATGCTCTCTGACTTCTCTAGATCCTGCTAAGACGACTTTGTTTCTGTCAAACACTTTAATGACATCCATTAATTTTGAATTTTAAGAATATACTTGGTTTATTAATGAAATAGTTTTTAATCATATTTATGGGTGGAACGTCTCTCCAGTTACTCGTAAGTCATCTGTCATTCGTTCATAAGTTGGCCCAACGAAGTGAAAAGGGTTGAAATATGTTCAAATGTGTTTACATATACACGCATCGGGACTTGATCACTCGCCATACAATGGCATTGTGGGCAGGTTGTGTAGTGCTGGCGTGTACAGCAGTGACACAGCAGTGCCGGTACTCTGAAGCTTCTCTCTCCTCGGCAATCCAGCGGTACCTGCAATAAGACACGAGGGATAAAGCTGCCGTGGGAGGAGTAAATATAGGTCAGTTTTCTGCGGCCAGTTGTGAATGAGTATCTGGTACTATGATAAAAGTAAAGACAGGAAAATTGTCCTTAACTCTTTCCATGAATGAATCTTCACACATAATCAGATATTCATATAATCATTTATCATGTACAATTTCCGCCTCCTAGGTGTAATAGTTGCAAAATTTTAACAGAAAAAATGCATTAAAATTATCAGTTTTATGAATTTTTGCAGTTTCATATCATATTATAATCTCTAGGTATTCTAACTACCAAAAGGCACCAGGAGGCATATAAACACGTATTCCTAGAGAGTTTGAAGCCTGTACCTGTATTAGTTTCAGAGTCTTAGCCCGGAAACGAAGAAATATTTTTGTACCTTTTCACTATAAAAAAAAAAAAAAAAAAAAAAAGACACTTAAGACACAGCATTCTACCTATCAAAAGGTACAAGTTCACCATAAGACACATAACTATGTGATATTTCATGACCCTATAGTGAATAATTTTTGAGTTCTGGTCAGGAAACGAAATCTCTATGCCAGGCCAGCTGCCCTGCAGCCCAACTCTACGGACGGACACCTGTTGATCACAGTGATAACAACACCCTCCTCTGACTTTGTCAGGTGCGAGGTAAAATTTAATACCCATAGAGGAAAGGGGAAAATGGAAATTAGGAAAAAAATGAATACGTCAGAGAGAAATGGGTGGAAACTTGGCTCTGTAAATGAATGACCTGTGCATGACTAACGAGGGACAAGGCGAAACATAACGGAATGAGAGAATTATATCGTGAAAAATTAGATAGTTTTGTGGTTTGCATGTTAACTGCATGAACGATGAGGGTAGGAAGGGGAGCATAAAAGGGATTAAACATTGATACAAAAGAACCAACGATATAACATTAGCAGGGTGATGTCAGGAAAAATTGCATCATCTGTTTGCTAGTCACATGCAGCAAAGTGATGAGACATCAGTAGAGAGGTCAGAAATAATAGATGAAAAAGATAACAACGATAAGGGAAATCACCATGCAAAGACATACATAATAGATGACATCAGAGCAATAGTTACAAGGGTTATCGCAAGAAAGAGCCCAGGAACAATGCAGAAAAAAATACCAGCGTTAAGAGACATGACTAGGGAGAAGTCAAGAATATTCGTTGAGATGAAGAACAGAGGTGATACAGGACATCAAGAGGAAGTAATCGATGTGCATCATGTTTTTTTGCTGCAGCTGTAACAGTTGGCACCAGAAGTTCGCTTAAAATTTAATCTTTTCCTTATCGCTTTCCTTTGTTGGTTAAGACTGAAAAACAGAGAGAGATGGTATTTTCTCTGCCTGTAGATAATTACAATTCTTCATATGATGAGAAAGGAAGGAAAGTAATGGACATACCCTGAATGAGAAGTGGACGCACTGGACTAATAAAGAAACCTTTGTCCCTGACGTTACAGTTGGCATATAGTATCCGAACAGCTGGGTACGGCCTTTGTTGACTGATATGGTTGCAAGTCTGGATGTCTAGAGCATCTGTAAATGATTCCCTAGCAGAATGTAGAGTTCCTCCTTATGCAACTTATGACTCAAACCGTCATAACTTTTAATATTTGCAGATTTGAAGGACAATTTGTACATGTTTGGAACCTTGTACCACATTGTAAGAAGTTTAAATCCATCAACAAAAATAGGTCTTTTATGTGTAATTTTTCTGTCACATGACCATTTATTCAGTGTACGATAAGCATTTGAAGACAGAGGGAATAGACAGCCTCCATTAACTTCTTAATTTTTAGAGATCATTCCTAACTTTAATAAAATCGTTTAATGGTTGTCTTAGTTATATTAAAAACGCCATGGTAATGAAGTGATTAAAGTGTGATAAATGTTTGGTGAGCAGTAATAATGTATTCGGTGCAAAAGGACAGTATAGTTTCCCGTCACATTTCGTTTATGTGACAACCAATGTTGTACGTGGCCTGGCATCCCGTGATTCGTATTGTTGTTGGCTTAACAGACTTACTTGCACTTTTTCTCTTTGCAATCTTTTATATAATACACCTTTATATAATCTTGTGCGTTAAAAGTGTCTCAGTATTGACATTTTGTATCACTAGCAAAGAAGAGAATGCTACTGGGCATTAGTACAAAGTGAATCGCTGAGGAAGAGGTGCTGCGAAATGTAAACCAACAAGAATAATGCCCATTGTCATGAGCATTGTTGTTGTTGTTGTTTAACCCAGTTAGTCTGGCCGAGCAAAGCTGCTGCCCTCAGGTATGCAACTGCTTTTATGGAACCGTCCGACAGGTGCCGTACACCGTGTAAAGAACCAGCATTTCCTTGTGGTAGACAGCGCCTCACCAATATCAGACCAGGGTCCTTTCCCACGGCGAGGTGCAGGGAAAATTAAGTGATTTGGCTCCTGCGTGGACGCCACAGCTGCTTTGCTCCATGTGAAGTTCACAGCACCATCACTTGTATCTCAGCGTCAAGAGCATTGTTCAGAGGCACCAGTGAGAAAGACGACCTAGTATTTCTTAACGATGGCTTTTTTTTTTTTTTTTTTTCAAAAGATGATTAACTACGACTAAGGTAAAAAAAAAAAAGTCAACTTGGTGTGGTTAATTACTCTGCACACAACATTCATCACTGACATATGTTTTACTCCTTCGGTTGGATAACTTGTTTTATTTCATTTTGTTTTTATTCCCTCTATACCATCTTTTTTTTGTTTCAGTTTTCATGATGTCTAGGTATAGCCACCTTTAACTTCACTAATAGGGGCTCTCCTAAGCTGAAAAGACTGACGACAGCATGAAAAATTAAAAGGTTGTATTATGGCTGAAGTTTGTAAGATGTTCGTGTTGTCCAGTGAGTTATTTTGTACCACAATATCAAGCGATGCAACAGCGTGATTATCTGCATCTTAACTGCTTCAAGCCAAGGGCAACATTTTTTTTATTTCTTTAATTTATCTGTCCTGATGATGGTATTAGGCTGAGCCTTCGAGGCTTCTAGCTGGAAGGATTCGATAACCCCTTCATAATCCTCTGTTCTTCTACCAGAAGTCTTCTATGGCTTGGAAATATTGTTTCTTGTTATTCAGAATCAGATTAAATGAAGAAGAGGTCACTGTACTGTGTGTGTTTTGGAAGGGGGGAGATGCAGCTGTGTGTTCTGGTTACTCTGCTTTAGTTACACAGTTCTCCGTTCGTCCGTCCGTCCGTATCGTCCCCTTTACTCTCTTCCCCTCTCCTCTTTTATCCTCCTTTTCCTCGCTGTCTCCCCTCATCGCCTTCCGTTTTCCCTCTCCATCCCAGCTGTCTTTCTCCCCCACCCCCAATTTTTTTACAAACACCTTTCTTTCCTCCGCCATATCTCTGCCTCCTCCTCCTCCCTTCCTCCTCCCTTCCTCATCTGTCTCGCCGCTGCACTTTTCCTTTCCTTTTGTACTCTTTTTTGAGCCACCATTGCTATTTTTCTGTTATGTCTGCCATGAATGATGTGCCTGCCGCCGTGCACAGTTGGCTTCAATGATAGGTGCTACACCGCTCGGCGTGTTCTAGGCGGATTTGGCACCAGTGTATTTGATTTCATGGAAGTTTTAATGAGTGCATAAGTTGGAGCAACCCCCGTCAGACAACGACGACTCCTATGCTGTTACCACCTGTATACATGTACAATAAATAAAAGAGAATTTATAACCATTGTGCCAGCATTTCGTGCGTAATCTGATGTCGCTGGGGATGACGTGGGCATAGGGTGTTGTGGCGTCGGTGTTCGGGGCTGCTCAAAGTCAGTGTTGCCGTAAATCCACATTGACTCTGACGTCATTGTTCCACACGTTCTCGCTTCGAGGTCTGGTTGATAGAAAATGTGATGCTGGTACAACTAAAATTTTATATATTAGATAGGAATATTGCAAGAGTAGGTATGAAAAATGAGTTAAGAAATTCTGATTGAAGTGCACGGAATTAAATGATAAACCACATAAAACTTCAGTACATGCTAAAAAGTAACAACCGAAAGACTAATCGGTTTATCCATATCCAACATAATAGCAAGCAGTAACTAGCCATATAACAATTAAATTGCTTAGTTTATCCTTGCACGATAGAAAATTATTTTCACATAACCAACCAAATACAGACTACACAAGTGCATCAACAGTCAGTAAAAAAATAACTTTATTATGACGTTACTATTATGGATCATAGCTAACCCGTGAAGTCATTGGTGACCATTTTACCATGCCAAACTTGTTCTCAGTTCAACTACACACGAAATACAGAAAGAATTGCTTCAGCAGTTCCTGAACGGTTAAGTCATTATGACTCTTAGTGGTTGGCATTTGCTTTGTAAAAAGTTTGCTAGGTAACAGTCCGTAAAAGTACAGATAGACAAGTTCCACGACGTATTCGTCTCTGTTTTAAATGCCTGTATCATACATCAATTGTATAGTTTCAATGGTTTGTGTGGGATCTAAATAACAAGATTGTACATGTTAATACCTCCCAACCGCGACAAAAGCTTTAGTGTTCAAAAATAACATAAACGGGAGGCATGGAAATTTTCTGCACTGATGTGGATCGACGTCCCCCTCTTGCACGTCTAGGCCATCTCTCTACTGTTTCTCCACATTAGCATAATGATTTCCACGAAACAGCATCACTGCTCCAAGTTTGAATCGGGCCTCAGTTTAAGGGACTCCCTCCACAAGAAGATGGTTGTCAAGTCGTGTACTGAGAATGAATAATTTTCCTATAACATTTTTTATTACAAAATACATTACACACAAATTATAATGAAATGCAAGTAACCAGAATGCCTTTGAAGTCAGGTACCGAAGTGAAGCAGTTAAAGAAACTGTTTTAAGTGCAACAGTAGCAGCATACGCGACGTGCTCTGGGTGAAGAGAAAAATACCAGTCATATCTTATCATCCTCTTTCTTGCAGCATCATCCTGCTTCCTCATGTGGTGCCCTATATCCAACTTCTTGGTCCAGTCATAACTTAACCCTCCTTGTACTTTCACCTTGCCAAGTTTGTCTGTGTGAAACCTACAGCTCTCTCTTCGCCCTTTTCTGGTCACCCTCTTCCTCCTCCTCCTCTCATCAACCCTTCCCTGCTTCCCTTTCTTCGTTGCACCCAATTACCCTCCTTTCCCTCATTGTACCCTACAACCCTCCGTTCCCTTGTCACCTCCTCTTTCACTCCCTTCTATCCTCGTTCATTTCCATCGTCATCCCTTTCCTCCCTTCCCTTCCCTACTTACACCATTTTCTCGCCCATTCCCATGTACTAGAACTCAAATAGGAACCTAGAATGTAAACTCAGTGGTTGTGTATGCTAGTCGAGGGAAAAATTAGATCGTAGCATAATATGATTTAATACATCACGTTTAGTCCATAAGCATGACTGTATTTCTTTCCTCTAGTCTTTTTCACTTCTCCTCCTCGCCCCCTCCTCCACTTCCCTCGCCACCCTTCCTCCTCCCACGACCCCGTCCTTCCTGCCATCCATTCATTCTCTCTTGAGTGGTCTTAATACTTCTCCTGTCACTCCTCATCTCCATACACACACACTCTCTCTCTCTCTCTCTCTCTCTCTCTCTCTCTCTCTCTCTCTCTCTCTCTCTCTCTCTCTCTTTCTCTTTCTCTTTCTCTCTCTCTCTCTCTCTCTCTCTCTCTCTCTCTCTCTCTCTCTCTCTCTCTCTCTGTTCATCCATCATCCATTCTTCGTCTTTTCATACTCTCTCACTCTCATGCCACCCTCTTTTAATTACTTCTCACACACACTCTCTTCCTCCATCGTTTTCTTCATATACCCTTCTTCATTTCCTTGGTACATCTTCTCTTTTCTTTTTTTTTCGGTATAAACATCGTCCCTCTCTCCTCTTGTTTGTCTTCCATTCTTTATCTCATTGCACTCTCTTTTATACCCCTCCTGGCACTCTATTACTTTTCACTTAATAGTCTGCCATATTCCTTCATTCTTCATCATCGTCCATTCTCTTGTTATTATTCTTTTTTTTTTACTCATTATTTTTACACCCTCTCGAATGCTCCTCATCACACTCTCTTCTCCTTTTGTTTATTTTGCCTTCTTTTCATTCCATTCACTTCCTTATTCTTCTCTTTATACTTGCTCTTCGTCTTCTGTTTCCTCTTCCTTTACATTCATTTTTTTCTCTTTACAACCCCTCATGTTTCTCTTGTTACAGTTTCTCATATATCTGGCTTTAAATATTTTTCCTATTCTCTCCATTTACGCCATCACTTGCACAATATTGTTTTTTCTTTCTGTACACTGTTATTCTTCTCTATTCCTTTACTGTCTTTTTCTTTGTCTCGCTTTTTTCTCGATTTACTTTTTCTTGTCTTTTCATTTTTCCTTCTGCCAAATATTACATCCCCCTCCTTTCTCCTGAAATTTTCCCATCTTTTCTGTACACGCTTCCTTCTTCTCAGTGCCCTTTCCATTCCTCCCAGATACTTCCCTTACAGTCTTCCTTATTCAGTACGTTCCACCGCATCTTCTTATTTTCCTTACATTTCTCCTTTACCTTCTCCGTTCCTTCTCGTCTACAGTCTTGCTCTCCTGTACCATTCCTTCTTCCTCGTTTTCTATCCTTCTTTCTTACTTCTTTTATACTCTTCCTTTATGCTCTGTTTTCATTCATCCTCTTCGTCTCGTCAACTTTTCGTCTCTCTGTCCTTACATTCTCCCTTTCTCTCCTCTTTACGAGTATATTCTCTCGTGCATTCCCTCCCCTTCCTGTGATTGCTTTCTCCTTTTCTCGTCTTATCCACTTTTCTTTTCCCTTCATTCACTTCTCCCTTCTTCCTTCCAAACTCTTTCCCTCTGTCGTCCTCTTCCTCACAGCCTTCCCATCCGTCTTGCGCCGATCACATAAAATTCTATTCCTGTCGGCTTCTTTTATTGTTATCCGCCCCCATTTCCACCGTCTTTCTACCATCTCTTCCTTCTTCTCTTTTTCCAAGCCTCTTTTTTCCATTTTCTTCTTCATAATCCTGACATGACACTCTCCACCGTATTTTCGCCTTTCATTCGCCATCTGTATTTACATATCCTGTCACAGTTAAGCCCTTTTTCCGCCTCAGTTATAATTGCTTTCATTTCTCTTTTCGCCTCTCCCTCTCCTCTCGACATGCGTATCGTTCTTCATCCCATTTCACATCAGTGTTTGTTTCTTCCTCTTATCTCTTTCTCCTCCACTTTAACTAACAGTGCCCTCTGTCTGTGTGTGTAGTGTTGTTTCCCTTCCATTTTTTTTTCTCTCTTAACACTTATGCTTCAGCTCCCGTTTAGCTCAGTCCCTTTCCTCTCCCCTGCCTGCCCTTCTCTTCCATTTACTTCGTTTCCTCGTCCCAAATTGTTCCTTTTGCAGTCTTTCTTATCCCTCGTTTATTTCTTTCCTCCCCTTTCGAATCCTTTCTGTAGGTTGTGACAGTGATTTGATTAACTGTCTTATGATTGACATCTTCCATGATAACCAGATCAGTTTACTTGTTTCTTAATCGTAAAATTTGGCAAACTCCCTTCACTTCAATTTAGCCCCGATTTTCATCTTTTTGCAGATTATTCCTCTTACCTTAATGGTAGATGACAAAGCTACTGCTCTACATCCTTTCCCTAGCACTTCATCGTCACTGGCACCATATCCTAGCGTTGTTCTCTTACTACAACGCAGCAGCGCAGATGATGAGAGGACAATTTTACGCCTGATTTTTTTTTTTTTTTTTTAGGTTTCATGCCATACGGAAAATAATACCAAATGTCTACAGACGGTTTCATTGCAGTCATATTGGACGAGCCATAAGCTTGAAATTATTGAGAAAATAATAATAAATGGGAATTCAAAAGGTTTTATTCACAGAACTTGCCTAGTGTGTCGACCATTGTTCCTGATTCTTGAATATAGATGACATGACCAAGTAGCATCTTGAACCTGCAAAAAAGAATGGTATAATCGTAGTGACAATACCTGTAGTACTAGTAGTAACAAGAACAATAATAATAATAAATTTTCCCCAATGATGCCCAATTTTTGGTACACCAAGAATATTATAAAAATAAAGTGATAATTTTCATGTCTGAATTTCTATTTTCCTACCTCTTCTTTCTCGTATCTTCTCTTTCCCTTACCTCCTTTCCCTACCTCTTATTTCTCACAACTTCTCATACTCTTATCTCCTCTTCCTACCTCTTCTTTCTCATATCTTGTCTTTCTCTTACCTCAACTTCCGACCTGTTCTTCTCGTATCTTCTCTTTATCTTACCACCTCTTACTATCTTATCCCCTCTTTCTTTCTCTTATCTCGTCTTCATACCTTTTCTTCCTCTTAACTCCTGTTCTCACATTGCTATTATCATACCTCTTCTTTTTCTTACCTTCTCTACCTACCTTCTTTTTACTTACCTCTTCTTTCTCCTACCACAATTTCCTACCTCTTCTTCCACCCTCATTCCCTTCTTCTCGCCGCCTCCTTTCCCCCCTCTCCATCTCCTTCATCGTCCAACCTCCTCCTTTACCACTAGGACTTCCTCCTCAACCTCCTGGGTCCTCCCCCCCTACCCTGCCAGTCACCTTAAAGCCACCACCACGTACCCTCCCTTCCAACCACCCTTCCACCACCACCACCACTATCACCACCCACCCTTCCACCACTGTCACCACCACTCACCCCGCCAGGCACCCTTCCACCACCACCACCACCACCCTCCCTGCGAACCACCCTGCCACAACCACCACCACCACCATCACCCACCCTGCCAGCCACCCTTCCACCACCACCACCACCACCATCACCCACCCTACCGGCCACCCCTCCATCACCATCACCACTCACCCTGCCAGCCATCCCTCCACCACAACCACCACCACCAACCCTGCCAGCCACCCTTCCACCACCACCACCACCACCATCACCCACCCTACCGGCCACCCCTCCATCACCATCACCACTCACCCTGCCAGCCATCCCTTCACCACAACCACCACCACCAACCCTGCCAGCCACCCTTCCACCACCACCACCACTACTCTGCCAGCCACCCTTTCACCACCACCACCCACACTGCTAGCCACCCTTCCACCACCACCCACCCTGCCAACCAGCCTTCCACCACCACCCTCCCTGCGAACCACCCTTTCACCACCATCCCCACCGAACCACCCTGCGTGCCATCCTTCCACCACCATCACCACCATCACCCACCCCGCCTGCCACCCTTCCACCGCCACCCACCCTGCCAACCAGCCTTCCACCACCAACCACCCTGCCAATCAGCCTTCCACCACCACCACCACCCACCCTGCCAGCCACCCTTCCGCCACCACCATCACCACCGCGCTGCGAACCACCCTTCAACCACCACCACCACTGTGCCAGCCACCCTATCAACCATCCTAGCATCCTAGCCTCCCTAGAGAGAATGTTTTCAAAAATTCTCTCTCTCTCTCTCTCTCTCTCTCTCTCTGATTTTTTATAGGATATTTTTGTATAGTATATTCTGTCCATTTTAAATAGGCGCATTATTGACATATCTCCGTCTTGAATGATGGGTTATAACGAGTTTTTCACTCGAATACGATGCTAATCACGAGGAAGTGCAATGGAGAGGGTGTAGAACCTTAGTATTTTTCTCTTCTGCCTTAGAGCTACGTGAAATAACTGGCAAAAGACAAAAGCCTCGTACTAAGTAAAGTAAATGAACCATTATTATTGTTGTGTGTTTTATGTGTATTGTTGTGTGCTTCGGTGATTTTTGTTTGTATTACACCGTATTGTATTCGTATTGTACTCTACTGTATTGTATTGTATTGTATTGTACTGCCCTGCCCTGCCCTGCCGTACTTAGCCCTTTCTAGTCCTGATCAGCTCTACCCTACCCTGCCATGCCCTACGTACTGAGCCCTATTAAGTTCTGATCATCTCTACCCTATCACGCCCTGCCCTGCCCCTGTCAATCACTGCCCTGTCCAGTCCGCCCCAGTCCAGTCCGGTCCTGTCCAATCCGGCCCTGTCCAGTCCAGTCCGGCCCTGTCCAGTCCAGTCCGACCATGTCCAGACCAGTTCAGTCCAGTCCAGTCCAGTCAAACCTAGCCCAATCCAGCTCAGCCCTGCCCAGCCATGACCTGGCTTCCTTACCCAGCCCAGCTATGCTCAACCCACAACTGATCAGTCCAGCGTTGCTCAGTCCAGCCCCATCTTCCAGCCTAGCCCTGCCTGGCTCTGCCCTGCCAAGCTCTGCCCTGCCCTGCCCTGCTAAGAGCTGCCCTGCCCAGTCCAAACTAGCCCTAACCAGCCCAGATCAGCCTGCTCTGCCCGGATCAGCCCTGCTCCATGCCGTTCTACCCTGCCCAGCCAAGCCCAACTCAGCCCACCCATACCCTGCCTAGTCCTTCCTGCTTTGCCCAGCCCTTCCCCTCCCAGCCCAGCCCAGCCAAGCTCAGCCCGGCCCAGCCCAGCCCAGCCCTGCCCTACCCAGCCCAGCCCAGCCCTGCCCTACCCAGCCCTGCCCAGCCCTGCCCTACCCAGCCCTGCCCAGCCCTGCCCTACCCAGCCCTGCCCAGCCCTGCCCTGTCCAGCCCTGCCCAGCCCAGAATACCCAATCCAGTACAGCTGAACACAACCCAACCAAACCCTGACCTGCCCTACCCTGCCTTGCCCTGCCTGTCCAGTCCAGTCCAGCTCAGCCCAGCCCAGTCCAGCGCTGCCCAGTCCAGCCCTGCCCAGGCCAGCCAAAAAAAAAAAAAACAGCCCAGCCCTGCCCAGGCCAGAGCAGTCCTGCACAGAGCAGACCAACCCTTCCTGCTCTGCCCTGCCCAGCCCTACCTTACCCTGTCCAGCCCAGCCGTGCCTTACCCTGTCTTGCCCGTCCCTGCCCTGCACTACCCAGCCCAGGCCATCTCAGACAAGGTCATCCCACATCAGCCCAGCCCAGCCCTGCCCTGTCATACCCAGGCAACTTTGCCAGAGCCTGCCCAGCCCTGCCCTGTCCTACCCTGTCCAGGCTGCCCTGCCCGGCCTGCCCTGCCCTGCCCTGCCTTACCCTGCCCTGAACAACCCATTACTCTCCAGCCGGGCATAGTCTAGCCCAGCCAAGCCCAGCTCAGTCCAGCTCTGCCCAGCGAAGCCCAGCTCAGTCAAGCTAGTCCATTCCAGCCCAGCCCTATGCACTCCAGCCCAGCGCACCCCAGCCCAGCACACCCTGCCCAGCCCAACCCCGAGCAGTCCGGCCCACTACTGCCCTGGCCTCTTCTGCCCTGCCCTGGCCTGCCCTGCCCTGCCCTGGCTATCCCTGCCCAGCCCAGCCCTGTCCTGCCCTGCACATCTCTGCCCTGCACCTGCCTATTCCTGCCCTCCCCTGTCCATCCCAGAGTTGCCCTGTCCATCTCAGCCCTGCCCTCCCCAGCTCAACCCAGTTCAGCCCGGCCATGCCCAGCACAGCCTTGCTCTAATCAGTCCTGTCCTGCCTAGCCCAGACCTGCCTTTCTTTCCCCCAGCCCAGCCAAGACCTGACTTGCTTTCTCCAGCCCAGCCAAGACCTGACTTGCTTTCTCCAGCTCAGCACAGACCTCACTGGCACTTCTCTGCCCAGCCCACCACAACCCAACCGTGTCCTGCCCTGCCCAGCCCTGCCCTACTGTGCCCTGCCCTGCCTTACCGTGGCCTTCCTTGCCCTGCCCAGTCTAGCCGTGTCCAGCCTGTCCATACCCAATCCTCCAAGCCTAGCCCAGTCCAGACCTGCCCTACCCTACCCTGAGCAGCCAAGCCCAGCCCACCCTAGCCCAGACCAGATCAGCCCAGCCAGGCCCAGCCCAGCCCACCCCAGCCCAGCCCAGCCCACCCCAGCCCTATATAATACAGCCATGGCCAGCCTTACCCAGTACAGCCTAGCACAGCCAGACCGAGTACAGCCTTGACATGCCAGGACCAACCCAGTACTGTCCAGCCTTGAGCAACCGAGCCCTGCCATGCCCAGTCCACCTCTGACCAGCCAAGCAGAACTCTGCCCAGCTCTGCTCAGTCCTGCCGAGCCAAACTGGCTCAGCCCTGTTCAGCCCAGCCTAACTCAGCCCAGCTTGCCCTATCAAGCCCTATGCAGCACAGCCCTACACAGCCAAGCCTCACCCAGCCCAACCCAGCAAAGAACAGCCCTGCCTGACCCAAGTAAGAGCCACCCTGCCCAAACTTGACCATGTCAGCCTTGACTAACTCATCCCTGCCATGCCCAGTCCAGTTCCACCCTACCCACTCTAATACTGCCCTAAACCATCCAGCTTTGCCCTACCCAGTACATCCATTTCCAGTCTAGCCAAATTGTGGCCAGTCTAGCCCAGAATTGCCCAGTTCTGCCCAACCAAACCCAGCACAGCCCAGGCCAAGCCAGCCCGGACCAGCCCAGCACAAGCCAGGCCAAGGAGGGCCAGGTCAGGCAGGGAAAGGCCAAGCCAGGTCGAGCAGGGCCAGGCTGGACAGACCGAGCCAGATCGAGCCAGGCCAGGCTAGACCAGGCCAGGCCAGGCAGGACAAGGCCAAGGCAGGCAGTGCAAGGCAACGGCAGGCGGGGCAGGGCCAGAGCAGGCAGGACCATGCCATGCCAGACAAGGCAGGGCCAGGACAGGCAGTGAGAAACTATTCAGGGCCAGACTAGGTCAGGCAGTGCCAGGCCATTCAGGGCCAGATGATGTCAGGCCAGGCCAGGAAGGGCCAAGCCATGTCAAACCAGGTAGGGCCAGGCCAGGCCAGGCCAGGCCACTCCAAGCAGTGCAAAACCAGGGAGGGCCAAAATACCCCAGCCAGGGCCAGGCAAAGCCAGGGTATGCCAGGAGAGGCCAGGCCAAGCTAGGAGAGGCTAGGGCAGGAAGGGTCGGCCAAGGCCAGGGAAAGGCCCGGGAAAGGTCAGGAGAGGAAGGACCAGCCAGGCCAGGTTCAGTCGAACCATTCAAGTTTGGGTTAGGCCAGGAAAGGCAAGTCCAGGCATGGGCCAAGCCAAGCCTGGGCAAGGCGAACGGGTGCCAGGCCAGGCCCGAGACAAGGCAATACAGGTCTCGGCAGGGCCAAGCAATGCAGGGCCAGGCAGTGCCAAGCAAGGACAAGAAGGGCAATGCAGGGTCAGACAGGACCAGAAATGGCAAGGCCAGGCAAGGACAGACCAGTCCAGGCCATGCTGGGCCAGACAGGCCAATCACGACCAGACCAGCCACTGTAAGGCCAGGTACGATCAGGCCAGGCCCTGCCAGGCCAGACAGGGTAATGCAAGGTAAGGCTGGGCAAGGCCAGACAAGGCAGGGAAAAACCATGCCAGGAAGGGCAGGGCCAGGCCTGACGAAGCTAGACTAGGCCCGGCCAAGCAGGGCCAGTCCAGGCCACACAGGGCCAGGTCAGCCTAGGCAGGGCCAGCAATGTCCAGTTAGGGAAAGGCCAAGCAGGGCCAGGTCAGGCCAGGTAGGGATATGAGAGGCCAGGCACAGCCAGGTCAGGCCAAACCAGGCCAGGCCACACCAGGACAGGCAGGATCAGGTCAGGCCAACCAAGACAGGGTCAGGCCAGGCCAGGCAGGGCAAACAATGACAGGCAGGGTCAGGTCAAGCCAATCAAGGCAGGGTCAGGTCAGGCCAATCAAGGCAGGGTCAGGCCAGACAGGGCCAGGCCAGGCAGAGTCAGGCCATGTCAGGCCAGATCAGATCAGGCCAGTCTAGGCCAGGCCAGGCCAGGCCAAGCAGGACCAGGCCAGGCAGGACCAGGCCAGGCAGGACCAGGCCAGGCACGACCAGGCTAGGCACGACCAGGCCAAGCCAGGCAGGGTCAGGTCAAAAAGGGCCACGGCAGGGCAAGCCAAGGTCAGGTCAGGCAGGGCCCGGATAAGCAGGGCCAGGAAGGGCCAGACCAGGAAGAGCCAGGCCAGGCCAGACCAATCGAGACCAGGAGGGACCAGGCCAGGTCAGTCCAGTCCAGGCAGGGCCAAGTCAGGCCAATCGAGACCAAGAGGGAACAGTCCAGTCCAGGCAGGGCCAGGCCAGGCCAGGCCAGGCCAGGCAGGACCAGGCCAGCCCAGACCAAGTCAGGCAGGACCAGGCCAGGCCAAGTCAGGCAGAACCAGGCCAGGCCAAGTCAGGCAGGGCCAGGCCATGCAGGCCAGGACAGGCCAGGCCAGGCCACACCAGGACAGGCAAGGATAGGCCAGGTCAAACCAGGATAGGCAGGGTCAGGACATGCCAACCAAGGCAGGGTCAGGCCAGGCCAGACAGGGCAAAGAAGGACAGGCAGGGTCAGGTCAGGGTAACCAAGGCAGGGTCAGGCCAGGCCGGGTCAGGCCAGGCCGGGTCAGGCCAGGCCGGGTCAGGCCAGGCCAGGTAAGGTCATGCAAGGTCAGGCCAAGAGGGGCCAGGCCAGGCCAGGCCAGATCAGGAGGGGCCAGGCCAGGCCAGGCCAGACCGGGAGGGGCCAGGCCAGGCCAGGCAGGGCCAGGGAGGCCAGGCCAGACCAGGCAGAGCATATCCAGGTCAGGCCAGGCCAGGCCAGGCCAGGCTAGGCCAGGCAAGGCAGGACCAGGCCAAGTCAGGCAGGGCCAGACCAGTCCAGGTGGGCAAACCAGGTCAGGCCAAGCCGGGCCTGAACAGGCCAGGCCAGGCCACGCAGGGATAAGTCAGGCAGGGCCAGACTAGGCCAGGCCAGACAGGGATAAGCCAGGCAGGGCCAGGCCAGAAGAGGCAGGGCCATGCAGGGCCAGGCCAAGCCAGGCAGGACCAGGCCAGGCCAGGAAGAGCCAAGCCAGGCCAGGCAGGGCCAAACCATGCCAGGCCAGACAAGGCCAAACCATGCCAGGCCAGACAAGGCCAGACCAGGCAAAGCCAGGCCAGGCAAGGATAAACCAAGCAGGGCCAGTCCAGGCCAGGCCAAGTAGGGATAAGCCAGGCAGGGCCAAGCAAGACCAGGAAGGGTTAGGCAGGGCCAGTCAGGGCTGAGCCAAGCCAGGCAGGACCAAGCCAGGCCAGGAAGGGCCAGGCCAGGTAAGGCGAGGCCGAGTGAGGCAGGGCAAGGCCAGGCAAGGTCAGACCAGACCAGGAAGGGCCAGGCAAGGCCAGGCCAGGCATGGCTAGGCCACGCCAAACCAGGCAGTGGCAGGCCAGGCTAAACCAGGCAGGGACAGACCAGGCTAAACCAGGCAGGGCCAGGCAGTGACAGGCAGGAAAGGCCAGGCCAGAAAGGGCCAGGACGGGCCAGGCAGGGCCAGGCCAGGTCAGACCAGACCATTAAGGGCCAGGCCAGGCCAGACCAGACCGGGCCAGGCTATGCCAGACCAGGCAGGGCTAGCCCAGGCCAGGCCAGGCCATTCCTGGCCAGGCAGGACCAGGCCAAGAAAGGGAGGACTAGGCCAGGCCAGGTCAGGCCATTCCTGGCCAGGCAGGACCAGGCCAAGAAAGGGAGGACTAGGCCAAGCCAGGTCAGGCAGGGCCAGGCCAGGTCAGGCCATTCCTGGCCAGGCAGGACCAGGCCAAGAAAGGGAGGACTAGGCCAAGCCAGGTCAGGCAGGGCCAGGCCAGGCCAGGCCAGGCAGGGCCAGGCCAGGCAGGACCAGACCAAGCAGAACCAGGCCAGCCAGTGCCAGGTCAGACAAGACCAGGCCAAGCTAGGACAGGCCAGGCCAGACAAGACCAGGCCAGGCAAGGACAGGCCAGGCCAGTTAGAGCCAGGCCAGGCCAAGCCAGGCAGGGCCGAGTGATGCAGGGCCAGGTGAGGCAGGGGAAGGCCAGGCAAGGGCAGGAAGGGCCAGGCCAGGCCAGGCCAGGCCAGGCCACGTGAGGCAGGGCCAGGCCACGTGAGGCAGGGCCAGGGCACGTGAGGCAGGGCCAGGCCAGGCCAGGAGAAACAGGGCCAAACCAGGCCAGGCCAGGCCAGACCAGGCTGGGCCAGGCCAGGCCAGGCAAGGCTGGGAAAAGCAAGGCCAGGCCAGGCAAGGCTAGGTAGGGATAAGCCCCGCTAATACCAATACACCAGTCCTGTATGAGACAGCCCTAGCATGTATTCAATATGGACGGTGGGTGTTAGCGCCGAAGTGGTGACATGTAGAGGTGTATGGTATGTAGGAGGACTGCTGGGCCTTGATAGCAGGCTGTGAAGCCTATGCCCAGAGTCGGACACATAAAAAAAAAAAAAAAAAAAAAAAAAAGCCAGTCAGGGCCAGACCAGGCAGGGATAAGCCAGGCAGGGCCATACCAGGCCAGGCCAGGCAGGGATAAGCCAGGCAGGGCCAGACCAGGCCAGACCAGGCAGGGATAAGCCAGACAGGGCCAGGCCAAGTCAGACATGACCGGACCAGGCCAAGTTAGGCCAGGCCAGGCCAGGCCAGGCCAGGCCAGGCAGGGCCAGGCCAGGCAGGGCCAGGCCAAGCCAGGCCAGGTCAGATCAGACCAGCAAAGGCCAGGCCAGCCCAGGCCAGGTAGGGCCAGGCCAGGCCAAACCAGGCAGGGCCAGGCCAGGCCAAACCAGGCAGAGCCAGGCTGGGCCAGAATAGGCCAGGCCAGGCAGGGCCAGGCCAGGCCAGGCTAGGCGGGGCCAGGCCAGGCCAGGCTAGGCGGGGCCAGGCCAGGCCAGGCTAGGCGGGGCCAGGCCAGGCCAGGCTAGGCGGGGCCAGGCCAGGCCAGGCTAGGCGGGGCCAGGCCAGGCCAGGCTAGGCGGGGCCAGGCCAGGCCAGGCTAGGCGGGGCCAGGCCGGGAAGAACCAGGTCAGGCCAGGGAGGACCAGGCACAGCCATATCAGGCAGGGCCTTTCCAGGCCAAGTCAAGCCACACAGGCCAGGTCAGGCCAGGCCAGGCAACACCAGGGCAGGCAGGGACAGGCCAGGGCACAACAAGCCTGGGACAACCAGGACAGACAGGGCAGGTCAGGCCTACAAATGTAGGGTCAGGCCAGGACAGGCATTTCCAGGCCAGGTCAGTCCAGGCCAGGAGGGGCCAGGCCATTCCAGGCTGGACCAGTTCATGCCAGGCAGGACCAGGTCAGGCCATGCAGGGCCAGGCAAGGCCAGGCAGGGCCACGTCAGGTCAGGCAGGGCAATGCAAGGCCAGGCAGGACCAGGCCAGGCCAGTTCAGGCCAGGATTTTCCAGGCTAGGTCAGTTCAGGCCAGAAGGGGCCAGGCCAGGTCTGGCAGAGGTATGCCAGGCCTGGACAAGCAAGGCCAGGCCAGGCTAGGCCAGGCCAGGCCAGGCCAGGCTAGGCAGGACCAGGCCAAGCATGACCACGCCAGGCAGGACCTGGCCAGGCTAGGCTAGGCCAGGCACGGCCAGACGAGGCCAGAGCAGGCCAGACCAGGCAGGGCCAGGACAGGTCGGGCCAGGCGTGACCAGGCAAGGCCTGGCCAGACAAGGCCAAACCAGGCCATACAGGACCAGGCCAGGTCAGGCCAGGCAGTGCTACTCCAGGTAGGGCCAGAACAGGCCACGGAAGGCAGGGCAGGCAGGGCTAGGTCAGGCAGGGCCGGGCCAGGCAGGGCCGGGCCAGGCAGGGCCATGTCAGGCAGGGAAAGGCCAGGCAGAATCATACCAGGCCAGGCAGGACCATGCAAGGTCAGGTCAGGCAGGGGCAGGCCAGGCTAGAGAGGGCCACGCCAGGCTAGGCAGGATCAGACTAGGACAGGCATGACAAGGCCAAACCATGCCAGGCCAGGCCAGGTCAGAACAGGCTAAACCAGGCCAGATCAGACCGGGCGAAGCAGGACCAGGCCAGACCAAGCCAGACAAGACCAGGCCAGGCAGGACCAAGCCAGGAAGAAATAGGCCAAGCCAGGCAGAGTAAGAAATAGCCAAGCCAGGTAGGGCCAGGTCAAGCAGGGCCAGGGCAGGGCAAGGCCAAGTCATGCCAGGGTGGGCCAGGATAGGAAAGGCCAGGCAAGGTCATGCCAGGCTGGGCAGGTCCATGCCAGGAAAGGAAGGGTTAGACCAGGCCAGGCAAGGAAAGCCCAGGCCAAGCAAAGCCAGGTCAAGCAAAGCCAGGCCAGGCAGGCATAGGCCAGGCCAGGAAGAGCAAGGCCAGGCCAGGCAGATCATGGCTAGTCCAGGCAGGGCAAGGCCAGGCCAGGTAGAGCCAGGCAGGGAGAGACTATGCCAGGAATGGACAGTCCAGGCCAGCCCAGGCCAGGAGAGGCCAGGCCAGGCGGGACAAGGCCAGGCCAGAAAGGTCAAGGCCAGATCAGGTCAGGCCAGGCAGTGACAGACCAGGCCAGGGCAGGATAGGCAAGGCCAGGCCAGGATAGGCAAGGCCAGGCCAGGCCAGGCAGGACCAGGCCAAGCAGGACCAGGCCAGGCAGGACCAGGCCAAGCAGGACCAGGCCAAGCAGGACCAGGCCAGGCCAGGCCAGGCAGGGACATTCCACGCCAGGCAGAGCCAGGCCAGGCCAGGCCAGGCCAGGCCAGGCAGGGCCAGCCAGACCAGGCAGGGCCAGCCAGACCAGGCAGGGGAGGCAAGGCAGGGACAGGAAAGGCCAGGCAAGGCAGGGCCCGGCCGGGCCAGGCAAGGCAGGGCCCGGCCGGGCCAGGCAAGGCAGGGCCCGGCCGGGCCAGGCAAGGCAGGGCCCGGCCGGGCCAGGCTAGACCAAGCCAGGCCAGGCCGGGCAAGACGAGGCCAGGCCACTCCAGGTTGGACCAGTCCATGCCAGGCAGGACCAGGCCAGGCCAGGCAGAGCCACGTCAGGCCAGGCAGGGCCACGTCAGACCAGGCAGGTCCAGACCAGGCAAGGCAGGACCAGGGCAGACCAGTTCGGGCCAGGCATTTCCAGGCCAGGTCAGTCCAGGGCCAGGAGGGACCTGGCCAGGCCAGGCCAGACAGGTCCGGGCCAGGCCAGGTCTGGCAGAGATATGCCAGGCCAGGCTAAGCTTCACCAGGCCAGTCTAGGCCAGGCCAGGCTTGGCTAGACAGGGCCAGGCATTTCCAGGCCAGGCCAGGCCAGGCTAGGCAGGACCAGGCCAGGCCAGGCAGGACCAAGCCAGGCTAGGCCAGGCCAGGCAAGACCAGACCAGGCCAGACAGGACCAGGCCATGTCAGGCTAGGCAGTGCTACTCCAGGCAGGGCCAGAACAGACCACGCCAGGCAGGGCAGGCAGGACTAGTCCACATAGGGCCGGGTCAGGCCGGGCCAGGTCAGGCAGGGCTAGGCCAGGCAGGGCTTGGCCAGGCAGGGATGAGCCAGGCCAGGCAGGACCAGGCAGGACCATGCAAGGTCAGGTCAGGCAGGACCAGGCCAGGCTAGGGAGGGCCAGGCCAGACTAGGAAGGATCACACCAGGACAAGCAAGGCAGGGCCAAACCATACCAGGCCAGGCCAGGTCAGAACAGGCTAGACCAGGCCAGACAAGGCTGGGCGAAGCAAGACCAGGACAGACCAGGCCAGACGAGACCAGGCCAGACGAGACCAGGCCAGACGAGACCAGGCCAGGCAAGACTAAACCAGGCAGGACCAGGCCAAGCCAGGCAGGGTAAGGAATGGCCAAACCAGGCAGGGCCAGGGTAGGGCAAGGCCAGGTCATGCTAGGCTGAGCCAGGATAGGAAAGGTCAGGCAAGGTCAGGCCAGGCTGGGCAGGGCCATCCCAGGAAAGGCAGGGCTAGGCCAGGCCAGGGAAGGTTACTCCAGGCCAGGAAAGCCCAGGTCAAGCAAAGTCAGGCCAGGCCAGGAAGAGCAAGGAAAGGCTAGGCAGATCATGGCTACTCCAGGCAGGGCAAGGCGAGGTCAGACAGGGCCAGGCAGGGACAGGCCATGCCAGGAATGGCCAATCCAGGCCAGCCCAAGCCAGGAGAGGCCAGGCCAGGCAGGACTAGGCCAGGCCAGAAACGTCCAGGCCAGATCAGGTCAGACCAGGCAGTGCCAGACCAGGCCAGGCCAGGATAGGCCAGGCTGGGCCGGACCAGGCCAGGCCAGGCAGGGCCAGGCCAGGCAGAGCCATGCCAGGCCAAGCCAGGCAGGACCATTCCACGCCATGCAGAGCCAGTCCAGGCCAGGCCAGCCCAGGACATGCATGGCAAGGCCAGACCAGTCCATGCAAAACGAAGTAGGGCCAGGCCACACAAGGCCAGCCCAGGCCAGGCAGAACCAGGCCAGGCCAGGCAATGCAGTTCCAGGCCAGTCATGGCTAGGCGAGATCAGGTAAGGCCAGGCCAGGCCAGGCCAGACCAGGCCAGGTGGAGTTGGGCCAAGCAGGGCCAAACCAGGCCATGCTAGACCAGGCAGGGCTAGTCCAGGTAAGGCTGTGCAAGGCCAGACCAGGCAGGGCAGGCTAGGCTAGGCCAGACCAAACCAGGCCAGGCCGGGCCAGACCAGACCAGGCCATTACAGGCAAGACCAGACCATGTCCGGCAGGGCCAGCCCAGACCACGAAGGGCCAGTCCAGACAGGATCAGGTGAGGCAGGGTCTGGCTAGGCCAGTCCAGGACAAGCATTTCCAGACCAGGAAAACCCAGGCCAGGAGGAGCTAGGCAAGGCCAGGCCAGGCCAGGCCAAACCAGGCAGGGCCAGGTCGGGCCAAATCAGGCAGGGCCAGGCAGGGCCAGGCCGAGCCAGGATAGGCCAAGCCAGGCCAAGCCACGCCAGGCCATTCATGGTCAGGCCGGACCAGTCCACGCCAGTCCAAGCAGGGCCGGGCCGGGCCAGGCAAGGCAGGGCCAGGCCAGGCCAGGCCAGGCCAGGCCAGGACAGGCAAGGCCAGGCAAGGCCAGGCAGGGCCAGGCAGACCAGGCAGGTACAGACCAGGCAGGGCCAGGCCAGGGAGGGCCAGGCGAGGCAGGGCCAGGCCAGACCAGGTCAGTCCGGGCTAGGCATGGCCAGTCCCGGCCAGGCATGGCTAGTCCCGGCCAGACAGGGCTCGGCATGGCCAGGGCATGCTGGGCTATGCTGGGCCAGACCAGGGCAGGCAAGGCTGAGCCAGGCCATGCCAGGAAGGACAAATCAAGGCAAGACTGGGCCAAGCCAGGCCAGGCAAGGCCAGGCCAGGCCAGGAAGGACAAGGCAAGGCAAGACTGGGCCAAGCCAGGCCAGGCCAGGAAGGACAAGGCAAGGCAAGGCTGGGCCAAGCCAGGCCAGGCCAGGCCAGGCAGGGATTGGCAGGGCCAACAAGGCAACGCCAGGCCAGGCAAGGCAGTCCCAGGCCAAACTAGGCGGGGCCAGGCCAGGCCAGACCAAACCAGACAAGGCTGGGCCAGACCAGGCAGTGGAGGCCAGGCAGGGTCAGGCAAGGATAGGACAGGCAGGGCCTGTCCAAAACAAGCCAGACCAAGGCAGGCCAGGTCGGGCCAGACCAGGACAGGCCATTCCAGGCAGGGCCAGGCCATGAAAAGTAGGACCAGGCTATGCCAGGTTGGTCCATGCCATGCCAGGCCAGGAGGGGCCAGCCAGGCAGGGCCAGGCCAGACCAGGCCATGAAAAGTAGGACCAGGCTATGACAGGTTGGGCCATGCCATCCCAGGCCAGGAGGGGGCAGGCCAGGCATTTCCAGGCCAGGCCAGTCCAGGCCAGGCCAGTCCAGGCCAGGAGGGTCCAAGCTAGGCCAGGGCTGGCCTGGCCGGGCTGGCCTGGCCAGGCAGGACAAGGCCAGGTCAGACAGGTCCGCGACAGGCCGGGTCTGGCAGAGCCATGCCGGGTCAGACCAGGATAGGCAGGACATGGCCAATCATGTTCCTACCAGGCAGGACCAGGCCAGGCCAGGCAGGACCAGGCGAGGCTAGGCCAGGACAGGAAGGACCAGACGAGGCCAGACCAGCCCCGACCAGGCAGGGCCAGGTCAGGTCAGGCCAGGCCACACCAGGCAGGGCCAGCCCAGGGGAGATGAATCCAGGCCAGACAGAGCCAGGCCAGGCCAGGCATGGCTACTCCAGGCAGGGTCAGGCCAGGCCAGGCCAGGTAGGGCCAGGCAGGGCTAGGCCTGAAAGGGCTGGGACAGGCCAGGTCAGTTCAGGCTGGGCTAGGCCAGGCAGGGCTAGGCCAGCAGGGATGTGCTAGGCCAGGCAGAGACATGCCAGGCCAGACAGGGCCAGGCAGGACCAGGCAGGGCCAGGCAGGACCAGGCAGGACCAGGCAAAGCCTGGCCAGGCTAGTTACCGCCAGGCAGGGCCAAACCATGCCAGGCCAGGCCAGGTCAGACCAGGCCAGACCATGCTGTCAGGCAATTCCAGGCCAAGCAAAGCCAGGCAGGGCCAAGCCCGGCCAGGCCAAGCAAGGCCAGGCTTGACAGGACCAGGCTAGGCAGGACCAGGCCAAGCCAGGTAGGCCAGGAATGGCCAGGCCAGGCAGGGCCAAGGCAGGGCAAGGCCAAGTCAGGCCAGGCAGTGCCTGCATAGGCAGGGCCAGGCATGGTCATGCCAAGCCGGGCAGGACCATGCTAGGAATGGCAAGGCCAGGCCAGACCAGGCAAGGTCGGGCCATGCCAGGGAAGCCCAGGCCAAGCCAGACGAGGCCAGGCAGAGCAAGGCCAGGCCAGGCAGGGCAAGACCAGGCCAGGTAGGACAAGGCCAGGCCAGGCAGGACAAGGCCAGGCCAGGCCAGGTAGAGCCGGGCAGGGCCAAGGTAGGCAGGGCCACGCCAGGCAGGGCCAGTCCTGGCCAGGCGAGTTCTGGCCAGGAGGGGCCTGTTCCAGCCAGTCCGGGCCAGGAGGGGCCAGGCCAGGCCAGACCAGGCAGGGCCAAGCAGGACAAGGCCGAACCAAACCAGGAAGGGCCAGGCTAGTCCCGGTCAGACAAGGCCAGGCCAGGCAACCAGGCCGGGAAGGGCAGGCCAGGCAGGACCAGGCCAGGCAGGACCAGGCCAGGCAAGGCCATACTAGGCCAGGCCAGACCAGACCAGGAAGGGACAAGCCAGGCCAGACCAGGCACGGGCACACCTCGACAGGGAGGGCCAGGCAGGGCGAGGCCCGGTCAGGCAAGGCCAGGACAGGCAGGAAGAGGACAGAAAGGACCTGGCCCGGCCAGGCCAGACAGGGCCAGACCAAGCAGAGCCAGGCCAGGAAGCGCAGAGCAGGGGCAGGTCAGGCTAGGCAGGACCAGGTCATGCTGTGTCAGAATAGAGCAGGAAGGGCCAGTCAAGGCCAAACAAGACAGGGCCAAGCCAGGCCAGGCAGGATCAGGCAGGGACTGGCCAGGCCAGGCCAGGCAGGGCTGGGCCAGGTAGGGCCACACTCGGAATGGCAGGGCCATGCCAGGCAGGGCCAGGCCAGGCACAGCCATGACAGGCCAGGCAACGCCAAGCCAGACCAGGCAGGGCCAGGCCAGGCCAGGCCTTGCAGGGCTACATCATGCCAGGCCAGGCCAAGCATAGCCAAATAGAGCCAGGTCAAGGAGGGCCAGTAAGGGCCAGGAGAGGCCAGGCCAGGCTAGGCAAGACCAAACCACTCCAGACCAGGCAAGGCAGGGCCAGGTAGGGCCAGGCCAGGCAGGGCCAGGCAGGACCTGGCAAGGCCGGACCAGGCAAGGCCAGGCCAGGCCGGGCAGGGTTACTCCAGGCAAGGCTAGGCCTGGCAGGACCAGCCCAGGCCTGGCAGGGCCAGGCCAGGCCAGGTAGGGCCAGGCCAGGCAGGGCCAGGTCAGGCAGGGCTACTCCAGGCACTTACAGGCTAGTCAAGACCAGGCCAGACCAGAATGGGCCATGCAAGTCCAGGTCTGGCAGGGCAAGGCCAAGCCAGGCAGGACCAGGCTAGACCAGGCAGGGCGAGGCCAGGCTGGACCAAGCAAGGCCAGGCAAGGCAGGGCCAGGCCAGGTAGGGCAAAACCAAGCCAGGCCCGACCGGGCCAGACTAGGCCAGGCCAGGCAAGGCAGAGCCAGGCCACGCTAGGAAGGGCCAGGCAAGGCAAGGCCAGGCAGAGCCAGGCCACGCCAGACAGGGCCAGGCCAGGCCAGGCATTTCTTCGCCAGGCCAGTCCAGGCCATGAGGGACCAGGGAAGGCAAGGTCAGGCCAGGCAGGACAAGGCCATGCCAGACAGGGCCAGGCCAGGCCAGGACAGGCAGGGCGGCTCCAGGCAAAGCCAGACCACGCCAGGCCAGGCAGGGCCGGTCCTGGCCAGCCGCGGCCAGGAGGGGCCAGGTCAGGCCAGGGCAGGCCAGGCAGGACAAGGCCAGGCCAGAGAGGTCCAGGCCAGACCAGGTCAGGCCAGGCAGGGCCAGGTCAGGCAGGACTACTCCAGGCAGGGCCAGGTCAAGCAGGGCCAGCACAGGCAGGGCCAGGCCAGGCCAGGCCAGGCAGGGTGACTCCAGGCAAGGCCAGACCAGGACAGAACAGGCAGGGCCAGGCCAGGCTAGTTCAGGCCAGTTCAGGCCAGGAGTGGTCAGGTCAGGCTAGGCCAAGGCAGGCAGGACAAGGACAGGCCTGACAGTTCTAGGCCAGACCAGGTCAGGCCAGGCAGGGCCAGGCCAGGGAGGGCCAGGCCAGGCAGGGCTACTCCAGGCAGAGCCAGGGATGGCCAGGCAAGGCAGTGCAAGGCCAGGCCAGGCCAGGCAGGGCTAAGCCAGGCAGGGCCAGGCCAGGCCAGTCCAGGCCAGAAGAGGCCAGGCCAGGCAGGACAAGACCAGCCCAGAAAGGTCCAGGCATGACCAGGTCAGGCCAGGCAGGGCCAGACCAGGTCAAGCCAGGAAAGGTCAGGCAGGGAAGGCAAGGCCAGGCCAGGCAGGGCCATGCCAGGCCAGCCCAGAGAAGGCCATTCCATGCCAGGCAGAGCCAGGGCAGGCCAGACCAGTCCATACAAGATGAAGCAGGGCCAGGTCGGGCCAGGCAAGGCAGGGTCAGCTCATGCCAGGCAGGGCCAGGCCAGGCTGGGCAGGGCTTGGCCAGGCAGGGTAGACCCGGCCAGGCCAGGCAAGGCAGTTCCAAGCCAGGCCTGGCCAAGACAGACCAGGCCGGACAGGCCCCGGTCAGGTCAGGCCGGGCCAGGCAGGGCCAGGCCAGGACAGGCCAGGTGGAGTAAGACCAGGCAGAGCCACACCAGGCAATGCCAGACCAGGAATAGCTAGGCCAGACAAGGCCAGGCAAGGCAGTGCCAGGCCAGCCCAGGCCAGACCAAGCCAGGCCAGGCCGGGTCAGGCCGGGCCAGACTAGGCCAGGCCATTCTAAGCAGGACCAGGCCATGTCAGGCAAGGCAGGGCCGGGCCAGGCCAGGCCAGGCAGAGCCAGGCCTGGCCAGACAGAGACAGGCGAGGCCAGTCCAGGCCAGGAGGGGCCAGGCGAGGCCAGTTCAGGCCAGGAGGGGCCAGGCCAGGCCAAGCCACGCTGGGCCAAGCCGGGCCAAAACAGGCAGGGGCCTGGCCGGGCCAGGATAGGCCACGCCATGCATGGCCAGGCCAAACCAGTCCATGCCAGACCTATCATGGCCAGGCTTGGCCAGGCAGGGCAGGGCCAGGCCAGGCCAGGCCAGGAAGGGCTAGGCAGGGCTAGGCCAAGTAGAGCCATGACATGCCAGGCAAGGCATGGCCAGACCAGACCAGGCACGGCCAAGCACGACCAGGCCAGGCCAGACCAGGCAGGGCCAGGCCAGGCCAGGCCAGGCCAGGCCAGGCCAGGCCAGACCAGACCAGACCAGACAGAGCCAGGCCAGGCCAGGCCAGGCCAGGCAGAACCAGGCCAGGCAGAACCAGGACAGGCAGGACAAGGCCAGGCTAGGCCAGGCCTGGCTGGGCAATGCTGGGCCAGGCCAGGCAGGGATAGGTCAGGCAGGGCCAGTCCAGACCTGGCAGGGCAAAGCCGGGCCAGGCCAGGCCAGGCAGGACCAGGCAAGGCAAGGCTGGGCCAAGCCAGGCCAGGCCAGGCCAGGCCAGGCCGGGCCAGGCATTTTCAGGCCAGGCCAGTCCAGGCCAGGAGGGGCCAGCCCTGGCCAGGCCAAGCCAGGCAGGACAAGGCCAGGCCAGACAGGTCTAGGCCAGACCAGGTCAGGCCAGGCTGGTCCTGGCCAGATCAATCCAGACAGGGCTACTCCAGGCACGGCGATGCCAGACCATGCCAGGCAGGGCTAGGCCAGGCAGGGCCAAGCCAGGCCAGCCAGGGCCAGGCCTGGCATAGCTACTCCAGGCAGGGGCAGGCCTGGCATAGCTACTCCAGGCAGGGGCAGACCTGGCCAGGCCAGGCCAGGCAGGGCTTGGCCAGGCATGGCCAGACAGGGCTAGGCTAGGCAGGGACAAGAATGGCCTGGGTAGGCAGGGCCAGGGAGGGCTAGGTCGGGTATGGCCAGGCCAGGCCAGGCAGGGCCAGGACAGGCAGGACTGGCAGGACCAGAACTTTACAGGCAGGCATGGCGTGGCAGGAACTGGCCAGGCACTCCTGTCGTTCCTGGAACTGGCCAGGCGGGGTAATGCCAGGCAGGACCATGCCAAACCAGGCAGGGCCATCTAGTCTATGCCAGGCCAACATGGCCATCCAGTCTATTCTACGCCAGGCTAGACAAGGCAGTGCCACGCCAGGCTATCCCAGGGAGGGCAAATCCAGTCTATGCCATGCAGGGCCAGGCCAGGCAGTGCCAGGTCAGGCTAGGCCTGGCAGGGGTAGGCCAGGCAATGCCAGGCCAGGCCATTCCAAACAGAACCAGGCATGGCCAAGCCAGGCCAAGCAAAGCCAGGCATGCCCAGGCAAGGGATGGCCAGTCAGGGCCAGGACAGGCCCAGACAGGCTGGACCAGGCAGTGCCAGGCAGGGCCAGGCTAGGCATAGCCAGGCCAGGTTTGGCAGGGCCGGGCAGGGCCAGACCAGGCAGGACCAGGACAGGCAGGACCAGGCAGTGCCAGGCTTGGCCAGCCCTGCCTAGCTCTGAACTTCTGGGCGGGGACAGAGTTGTCCCGGGCCGGGCCTCGCCGTGGCATGGCCTCATGTGGGCTGGGTCTGGCTAGGAACAGGGTGCGAGCAGGGTAGGGTTCCGGCCGGGTTGGGGCCTTGTGTGGGCCTGATCGGAGGTGGGTAGGGTGGATCCTACATGGGGCCAGATGGGGTTAGGTGGAGGTGGATGGAAGCCAGGCAGGGGCCTGATGGGGTCAAGGTGGGTGTAGATGGGGACCAGGAAGGGGCCGGATGGGGGCAAGGTGGGTGCTGGGCCAGGTGTGAGCCGGGTCAGGGAGCGGCTGGGCCAGGCAGGTGCCTGGCAGGCCAGAGGTCAGATAGAGCCCTGGCTGGGCAGGGTCGGGCCAGGTAAGGGCAAGGCCAGGGCCGGGTAGGGACATGGCCGGGTGAGGACCAAGACAGGCTGTGGCTGGGTGGAACCCTGGCCAACCAGGGCTAGGCCAGGTGCAGGGAGGGCTGATGCCAGGTGGGGGCCAGGTTGGCAGCCAGGCAGGGCGGCTGCCAGGTCAGGCGGGGGCCAGGCCCGGGGGGGGGGGCGCAGGCCTGTCTCAGGCCAGTTTGGGGCTAGGCCAGGAGGGAGAAGGTCGGAGGCTGGACTGGGCTGGGGCCAGGCGGGGGCTGGGGTGGGTTGAGGCCGAACCGGCAGGACAGGGGCTAAAAGGTAGGGTATGATAAGGCAGACCACGGCGTGGTAAGACAGAGCTGGGTAAGGTAAGGAGAAGCGGGATAGGACAGTGTATGGCAAGGCAGGGCAGGATAGGATAGTGAGAGGCAGGGTAGGGTAGGGTAGGGCAGGGTAGAGTAGTGGAGGTAGGGTAGGGTAGAGTGGAGTAGTGGTGGTAGGGTAGGATAGGGTAGGGTAGGGTAGGGTACGGTAGGGTAGGGTACGGTAGGGTAGTGAGAGGCAGGGTAGGGTAGAGTAGTGAGAGGCAGGGTAGGGTAAGGTAGTGAGAGGCAGGGTAGGGTAAGGTAGTGAGAGGCGAGGTAGGGTAGGGTAGGGTGGCATACGATAAACCAGAGCATAATATGATAGTGAGAGACGGGGTCGGGTTGGGTAGGGTAGGATACGGTAAACCAGGGCAGAGTATGGTAGTAAGAGGCAGGGTAGGGTAGTGAGAGGCAGGGCAGGAAAATAAGGGGAAGGGCAGGATAGTGAGAGACTTGGCAGGATGGTGAGAGGTAGGGATGGGCAGTTAGAGGCAGGGCAGGTAAATAAGGGAAAGGGCAGGATAGTGAGAGGCTTGGCAGGATGGTGAGAGGTAGGGACGGGTAGTGAGAGGCAGGGCAGGATAGTGAGGGGTTGGGCAGGGTAGGGTAGGGTAGGGGTAGGTAAGGTACGGGAGGGTAGTAAGAGGCAAGGCAAAATAAAGAGCTACGGTTGGGAAGGGTAGTGAGAGGCATGGCGAGATAGAGAGAGCTATGGTTGGGAAGGGTAGTGAGAGGCAAGGCAAGAGAGAGAGAGAGAGAGAGAGAGAGAGAGAATTGGGAAGGGTAGTGAGAGGCAGGACAGGACAGAGAGAGAGAGAGCTACGGCAGGGAAGGGTAGTTAGAGGTAGGGAATAGTAAGGAAAGGCAGGGTAGCATGGGGCAGAGAAAGATAGGGTTCAGTAGGAAAAGGCGGGCCGGAAGAGGATAGGGAAAGGTCGGGAAATACAAGTATTAGTAGCAAAGGGTAGGGTATGGATATGCAGGGTAGGAGAGGGTAGGATGAGGTAGAGAAAGGCAGGGGGGGGTAGTGTATTACGGGGTAGAAAGATGTGGGGCAGGGTTGGTTAGGCATGGGTCGCGGACAGCAGGGAAAGGTAGTGCAAGACACGGCAGGGACAGGGACAACATTCTGAGGCAGGATAATGTAAAGAAGGGGAAGGGAAGGCAGGGAAGGGTAGGGTATTAAGAGGAAGACTTAGGAAGGATAGGGTAGAGTGCGGTACATATAGGCTAAACAGGGTAGGATAAGGAGAAACAAAGTAGGGTGAGGCAGGTTAGGAGAGGCAGAGTGTGGTAGGGCACAATAAGGAGAGGGGGGTAGGGCAGGGAGGCAGGGTACAGTATGAAGGAAGAGCAAGGTAGCGAGTGAGGGTTGGATAGGGTAAAGAAGAGGGTAAGTTAGGGTAGGGAAGGTGGGGAAGGTACGATAAGGAAGGAGGGTAGAGTACGAAGGCAGGGTAGGAGAGGTATGATAAGGGGGCATGGTATGTTAAGGAGAGACAGGAAAGTAAAAAAATATCAGAGTAGGGTAAGGTAGGGTTGGGCAGGTTGGGCAGGATAGGGTAGGTTGGGTAGGGTAAGGTAGGTTGGCTAGGGTTGGGTTGGATTGGGCTGGGTTGGGTAGGGTAGGGTTGGGTAGGGTAGGGTAGGGTAGGGTAGGGTAGGATAGGATTGGGTAGGGTAGGATAGGGTAGGATAGGTTTGGGTAGGATAAGATAGGATAGGATAGGGTAGGGTAGGGTAGGGTAGGTAGGGCAGGAAGGGAGGGTAGGATCGGGAGGCAGGGTAGGGTAGAGAGAGGCATGACAGGGCAAGAGATGCCAAGGCATGGAAGGAAGGAATGATAAGGCAGGGAGGCAGGAAAGGAAGGAATGGAAGCAGAGAACGGTAGGGAGGTAGGAAACTGTAGGGAGGTAAGGTAGAGTAGGAAGATAGGGCAGGGTAAAGATGCAGGGTAGGGTAAGGTAGGAAGGCAGGGCAGGATACCATAGGGAAGAGTGTAGAGAAGGGTAGGGAGGTAGGGTAGAGTTGGGAGGCAGGGTATGATAAGGAGAGGCACTAAATGGAAAGAGATGACAAGGTAGGGTAGGGACGTAGGGCAGGGTAGTGAGGCACGGTAGGGTTGAAAGGCAAGTTAGGGCAGGGAGGCAGGGTAGGGTAAGGAAAGGAAGGTAGGTTAGGGAGGCAGGGTAGGGCAATGAAAAGCAAGGTAGGGTAGGGAGGCAGAGTAGAGTAAGGAATGACAGGACAGGGTAAAGGAAGCAGGGTAGGGTAATACATGGAAGGGTAGGGTCGGAACATGGGAGGGTAGGGGAGAGAAGCAAGGAAGAGTAAGAAGAGACAGGACAGGGTAAAGATGGAAGAGTAGCGTAGGGAGGAAGGATTACACAGGATTACACAGGAAAGCAAACAGCAACAGACCTTATGGTCCTTTCGAGGCTGCTTGTTAGAGAAAACTATGACTACAAGATCTAACTCTACATGTTGAAGGATAAGGATAGGAAAGCAAGAAGGCTCCCCCCACCACCAAACCCTCCAGGAAAAAGTGAGAAAAACCACCATGCAGCATGGAAAAACTGACATGGAAATTTTATAGGAAACATTGGAAAGGAAAAGTCACATTCTATAATACTTTATCTATATGCTACCCGACAGAGTAACCTGAAAGAGAAAGTAAACAAATAAAATAATAGTTACGGCATGACATTATAAACCAGTTACATTGAGTTAATGGGAAGTCTGTGGACATAACGTGGAAGCTACACACTGCACAGTGTGGATGTTTAGGGGTGGTGCAGCAGCCTTGCCTGGCGCTTTTGAGGTAGGCAGCAGTCAATCAGGCCCTAGCTCCGTTTGTTCCACTGAGACAAGGAACTCTCCCATGTGGGACAAGTACACAAGTTTCATCCTGAAGCAGTGACCCCTGGTACATTAAAAAAATCCCGATGGTGGTCACTTGACTAACAGGGACCCTCAGTGATCCACAGCCCATCACAGGTCGAAAGTAAGAGTAGTGACCGTTAACTCAGGGTTATCTGTGCAGCTCCTAATCTGTGCTTATATTGCTTTCTTTGCGCTGGGGAGACTGAAAAATATATAGGACGGGTGTCTCAGATAAAAGGGGACTGCACCGTGCACAGTGTGGATGTGCAATGCACAGAGTGGATGTTTAGGGGTGGTGCGGCAACCTTCCCTGGCGCTTTTTAGGTAGGCAGCAGTCAATCAGGCAATAGCTCCGTTCACTCCACTGAGACAAGGAACTCTCCCATGTGGGACAGTACACAAGTTTCATCCTGAAGCAGTGACCCCTGGTACATTAAAAAAATCCCAATGGTGGTCACTTGACTAACAGGGACCCTCAGTGATCCACAGCCCATCACAGATCGAAAGTAAGAGTAGTGACAAGGACGGAGGGTAGGATAGGGTGGTGGTGTAAGATGGAACAGCAGGGTAAGATAAATGATGGCAGGGTAAATTAAAGAGACAGAGAAGGGTAAGAAGAGGCTGGACATGGTAAAAGTAGTGTCGGATAGGTAGGCAGGGTAGGGTAAGGACAAGCCGGAGAGGGTGTAATATGTAAGGGTAGGGTAGGGAGGTAGAGCAGGGTGAGAAGAATTACGACGGGGTAAAAATTGGCAGGGTAGGGTTGGGAGGTAGGGTAGGGTAGCGAGATGGGGTGGAGTAGAGAGGTAGCGATGCAGGGTAGGTAGTGAGGTAGGGTAAGGTAGGGAGGGAGGGCAGAGTAATGAGAGGAAGGACAGGGTAAAAAGATGGTGGGGTAGGGGAGAGCGGTAGGCCAGGTGAAGAAGGTAGGGTTATATAGGGAGGCAGGATAGGGTAAGGAGAGGCGGGACAGGGTAGAGAAGGGAGACAGGATAGGGTAGGGTTGAGAGGCAGGGAAGAGTAAGGAGAGGGAGGAAGGGGTAAAAGATGGCAGGGTAGTTGGGGAGATAGAATAAGGGGGAACATGAATTCAGGATAGGGTAGAGCAGGATGGAAAGATAGAGTAGGGTAAGAGGGCATGGTACCATAATGTAGGGAGGCACAGTAAGGAAGAGAGGCAGGCTAAGACATGGAGGCATGATAGGGTAGGAAGGCAGGTTAGAGTAGGGAAGGGAGGCAGGGTGGGGTAACGAAACAAGATAAAGTAAAGAAACGCAGGGCAGGATAAATGATGGCATGGCAGAGTAGGGAGGTATGGTAGGATAGGAAGGCAGGGTAGGGTAGGGAGGCAGGATAGAGGAGGGAGGCAGGATAGAGTTGGGAAGCAGGTTAAGGAAAGGAGAATCAGGACAGAGTAAAAGATGGCACGGTAGTGTAGGAAGGGAGAGTAGAGAAGGGAAGCAGGGTAGGGTAGAGAGATAGGGGAGGGGAGGAAGGTAGCAAACAGTAGAAAGGTAGGTTAGGGTTGGGTAGGATGGTAGAGTAAGGTAGAGGGGCATGACAGGATAGGCAGGCAGGCCCGGGTATCGCAATGAGGAGCACGACAGGGTAAGAGATGGCAAAATAGATTAGAAAGGCAGATCAGGGTAGGGAGAAGAATGGCTTTAAAAGATGGTAGGGTAGGGTAAGAAGGTTGGGTACGGTAGGATAGGGTAAAACATGACATAGTAGGGCAGGAAGAGGCTGGACATATTAACAATGGCAGGGTAGGGTAGGGAGCTACGAAAAGTGGCTTAGGAAGGGAAAGGTAAAGAGGCACAGCAAGGTCTGGGGGCAGGAGAGGGTAAAGAGAGACAAGACGGGGTAAAAGATGGCATGGGTAAGGATAGTTGGGTAAGGTAGGGATAGGCAGGGTAGGGTAAAAGATGGTAGGGTAGAGTAGAGCAGCAGGGTAGAAGAAGAAGAAGCAGGGCAGGGTAAAAATGGCAGAATAGGGCAGGAAGATAAGGTAAGGTAGGATAAGAAGGTAGGGTAGAATATGGAGGTAGGGTAGGGTATAGAGGCAGGGTAAGGTAAGGAAAGGCAGGACAGGGTAAAAGAGGGTAGAGGAGGGTAGAATGGTAGGGTAGGATAACGTAGGATGGCGTAGGGAGGCAGGGTAGGGTAGGGAGATGCACGATAGGGTAAGAGATGGCAGGGTAGGGTAGGAAGGTAAGGTAGTGTAGAATGATAAAATAGGGTATGGCAATTGGGTGAGGTGGAGATGCAGGGTAGGATGAGAAGAGGCACGACAAGGTAGGAGATGGTAGAGTGGGCTTAGAAGGAAGAGTAAGGTAGGGAGGTAGGATAGGGTAGGAAGGCGGGGTAACATGAGGAGGGGCACGAGAGGGTAAAAGATGGAAAAATAAAGCAAGGAGATAGGGTAGAATAAAACATGGCAGGGTAGGATAGGAAGGCAAGGTAGCGTAAAGAGAGGTGGGAGGAGGCAAAAATACCACAGGTTGGGGGATGGGAGATGGGTTTCGTTAGGTAGGTAGGGCATGGTGGGGTGCTAAGGTAGTACTGGGAGGCAGACAGGATATGGAGAGGCTGGGTAAGGTATGGTAGGGAGGTAGGGTAGTGTTGGGAGGCAGGCAGGATATGGAGAGGCTGGGTAAGGTATGGTAGGGAGGTAGGGTAGTGTTGGGAGGCAGGCAGGATGTGGAGAGGCTGGGTAGGGTAGAGAGGTAGGTTTGGGTGAGGAGAGGAAGGCAAGAGTATATGATGGTAGGGCAGTGTAGGGTAGGGTATGGTGTGGTATGGTATGGTAGGGCACGGTAGGGTAGGGTGGGGTAGGGTAGGGTAGAGAGCCAGGACAGAACAAAAGATGGCAGGGTAGGGTTGGCAGGTAGGGCTGCGTAGAGAGGTAGGATATGATAGGGAGGTTCGGCTGGGGAGAGACTGAATAAGGAGAGGTAGGGTAGGGTGTGGTAGAGAGATAGGGTACAGTAGAGAGGTAGGGTACGGTATGCTAGAAAGGTAGGGTAGGGTAGGGTAAGGTAGGGTAGGGTAGGGTAGGGTAAGGTAGGGTAAAGATGTAGGGTAGGGTAGGATAGAGAGGTAGGGTAGGGTAGGGTAGGGTAGGGTAGGGTAAGGTAGGGTAGGGTAGAATAGAGAGGTACGGTAGGGTAGGGTAGGATAGAGAGGTATGGTAGGGTAGAGAGGTAAAGTAGGGTAGGTAGGGTAAGGTTAAGTAGGGTAGGCTAGGTAGGGTAAGGTAGAGTAGGGTAGGGTAGGGTAGGGTAGAGAGGTAGGGATAGGGAAAAGTAGGGAAGGGTAAGGCAGGGTTGTGGAGTAGTGTACGTTAGGGAGTTTGAGTAGGCTAAGGAGAGGAATGGAATGGTAAAATATGGCAGGTAAGGGTAGAGTGTTAGGGTAGGCTAAGGTAGGGAGTCAGGGTATGGTAGGGCAGGGAGGCTAACTATGATAGGGTAGTAAGCCAGGGTATGGCAGATTAGTGAGGTAGGGTATATTAGGGTTGGGAGGTAGGGTATATTAGGGTTGGGAGGTAGGGTATATTAGGGTAGGGAGGTAGGGTAGGATAGAAAGGCAGGGTAGGACAGGGAGAGGGAGGCAGAGTAGGAAAGGAAACGATTGGAAAGCTAGCTAGGGTAGGGTAGGGAGGCAGGATATGATAGGACAGGGAGGCATGGTAGAGTAGGGTAGGGCTGGGTATGGAGGCAGGTAAGGTAGGGAGACATGGTCCAGTGGGGTAGGGTAGGAGCACAGGAGAAGGAAAGGAGGTCCAGGACAGGATAAGAGATGGCATGGTAGGGTAAGGAGGTAAGTTAGGGTCGGAAGGAAGGGTATGATACGATAGGAAAGGGTAGGGTGGAGAGGCAGCGTAGGGTAGGATAGGGTGGGGAAGGTAGCGTAGGAATTAAGAAATAGACAGGAAGTCCTGAGTTAGAATCTTTTGGAAAATTTTTTATTATTATTATTAATTATTGTTATTATTAATATTATTATTATTACCGTTATTATTATTATTATTATTATTATTATTATTATTATTATTATTATTATTGGTATTATTATTAGTATTAATTATTATTATTATTATTATTATTATTATTATTATTATTATTACCGGTATCTTCATTATTATTATCCATCATCCAATCCTATGTCGGCCCATGAGGAGCGCAAGCGCCCGGGGTTAGGCATGTTGGTCTTGATATTCAAGATGAGAGTGTCCAGCCTCAATCATCCACGAGTGGCATTACGTGAGCAATAAACCCCAACCATTCCTTGGATATAAACCTTCACCGGCTCAATCCGATTGGAGCACGTTAATTACCCACTAAACCAACAGGCGCCGTAATTTGATTATATGGTTACCACCCAGCGTAGTAAATGATTTCCTGGTGTACAGGAAACCATTTGGCTTGTCACTCAGTGGAGAGTCACCCATAAGCAGAAGGGAGAAGAAAGAATGAAAGAAAGAAAGACGGAAGAGGGAGTTTAAAGTCACCCGTGGGCAGAAGGAAGAGGAAAGAATGAAGTTAATAAAGCCTGAAGAGGAAGGTAGGAAAGAAGGAAGAGAGGAAAGGGCAGACATCCGAGAGCAGCACTGCATCAAATGAGTGGAAGGTGGGCTCCCCCACTTACCACCATTGTATTATTATTACCGTATTATTATTATTATTATTATTATTATTACTATTATTACTATTATTATTATTATTAATTATTATTATTATCATTATTACTACTACTACTACTACTATTCTAATTATTACTATAGTAACATTTCTTTTCTTTTCCGCAGGTTCAAGGTGCTACCCGGTCATGTCATCTATATTCATGTATCAGGAACAGTGGTGGACACACTAGGCAAGTTCTGTGAATAAAATCTTTCATATTCCCATTTAGAATTATTTCCCAATAATTTCAAGCTTATGGCTCGCCCAACATTTCTGTAGATATTTATTATTTAGCCCAGTAATACCAAACATAGGAGAAGTCCTAGTTTACCTTGTTCACATTATTTGGCGTACCGTAAAATTGTCCTCTCACCTTCACTCCTGTGCCATAACAAGAAATTAAGACTAGAATATGATGCCAGTAACGAAAAAATGCTTTGGAAAAAAGACGAGGCGCAGCTTTATTTTATTCAACCATTGAGCTACGTGTAATAAGCTGCTAAAAGACATAAATTTAGGTGAAAAGAGTTTACCAAATTTTATCAACATCAGTCAAGAAAAATAAATTTTGTTAACCTGGATGGAGCCAACCTTTAATCGAATTAATTTAATGAAACGTGTTTCAAAACAAGCTCAGGGTTCAGAGGGCTTGAATGGTGTGTGAATCAGTGTGTGGCCCATTTCATTAGACATGCTGTTGATTAAATGTCCCGCTATCATGATTCCCCTCCCCCTTATTCTTCTGTATTTTACGCCACCCCCGCGGGTTGGAAAAAGAGGCGACATGATGATGATGATGATGATGATGATGATGATGATGATGATGATGAATGTGATGATGATGATGATGATGATGACGGTGATGATGATGATGATGATGATGATGATGATGATGGGAAGGATGAGGAGGAGGGGTAGGAAGAAGATAATGATGAGGAGGAGGAGCAGACGGATGATAATGATGATGATAATGATGATAGCTGTGATAAGAATGATGATTATGATGATGATGATGATGATTATGTGTGTGTATATATTATTTATATATATATATATATATATATATATATATATATATATATATATATATATATATATATATATATATATATATATATATATATATATATATATATATATATATATATATATATATATATATATATATATATATATATATATATATATATATACAGAGAGAGAGAGAGAGAGAGAGAGAGAGAGCAAGCAGACCTGGGCAGGCAGGCAGATAGAGCTAAGCAGTCGAACAGGTCTAAGCACACATCCAGGGCTAGCAGGTAGGAGAGCAGAGTGGAAGGACTAGGCAGGCTTAAGCATACCTTGGCGGGCAGAAAAGCAAACAAAGCCTAGGCAGCACAGGTCTGAGTCAGGCCTTGACTGACTTAGGCAGGACTAAGCAGGCAGACAGATGCAGGCAGGCAGGTAGGCCAAAACACCACAAGGCAGAACTAGGGAGGGTTAGGCTTACCTAGGCAGGCTATGCATGCACGTAGGCCTAGGAAGGCGTTTGCAGCCAAGACAGGCAGGCAGGGCTAGGCAAGAGGGCAGGTTTGGGTAGGCCGGCCGACCTAGGAAAACAGGTCTATGCGTGAAGGCCAATGCATGAAGGCAACACTACTCAGGTACACATGGCAAGCTTAGGAATGTAGGCAAACCTTGGAATACAGAGTAATCTAGGCAGGCAGGCCTAGAGAAGGAGGAGACACAAACCTATAGGCATAAGTAGACAGGAAAGTTAGGCAGGCAGGCAGGCAGGCCTAGAGAAGGAGGAGACACAAACATATAGGCATAAGTAGACAGGCAGGCAAGCAGACAGGCAGGCAAGTAGGCAGCAGGCATGTAGGAATACGTGGGCAGACTGATCAGGAAGAAGGACGCAAGCAGACTGCCAAGGCAGGCAGGAAGGCAGGCCATGGCTGGCAGACCTCGGCAGGCAGACAGGCAGGCAGACAGATGGGTCTATGTTAAAAATAAAGAATCAGGCAGGCAGTCCTTGGAAGGTAGACATGGCTGGGTAGCACGCGGCCCTGGGTAGGCAGGCAGGAAGCCAGACTTGGACAGGCAGGTATGCTGGCAGACCGACTTAGACAGGGAGGCAAATAGGCTGGTCTTGACAGGTAGGTAGGCAGGCAATCAAGTCTGGGCATACACAGGCCTGGGCAGGGAGGCAAGCATGAAGGCCCGGGGCAGGCAGGTAGACCTGGGAAGGGAGACAGGAAAGTAGGCCTGGACAGGGAGACAAGCCAAGGAAGGTGAGTAGGCCTGGGCAAGGAGACAGACCTAGAAGACAGGCCTGGGTAGGTGCAGACCTGAGCATGCATATAGACTGATAGGCATGGGCTGGCAGGCAGGTCTGGGCAGGCAGGCAGGTCTGGGCAAGCAGACAAGCCTTGGCAAGTAGGTAGGCCAGCAGCTCTAGGCAAGTAGGTAGTCTACCCCGCATGGGCCGCCAGCCTGGCAAGTGGGCCTAGACTGAGAGGAAGGCTGTTTAGGCTGGTGGGCAGACCTAAGCAGGCAGACTAGCAAGCAGGACTGAAGAAGCCTAGTAAGAGGAAACGGGCTCCCCCATTCCCTTGGGTAGGAAATGGGAGGACAGACCCATTTGGGGGAAATGAGGGGCAACCCCCATATGAGGGAAAAGATATGCAACCCATCCTTGTAGGATTGGAAGCAGCCCCATTTAAGGGTGGTAAAAAGAGGAATTATCTCAGCTTAGGGGTCGAGAGGGAAAGGCAGTCACTTGGGAGGGGGGGGGGGTGGAGGGGAAAGGGGGAAAGTAACAACCTTCCTTGGGTCGTAGACAGGGGAAGGAAGCCTCTAATAGGGAGGGGAATCATTTTCCTCGAGCAGTGAAACAGAATTCGTCTACTTTCACTTGGTATGGGTGAAAAGGGCGGCAGCCCCTTTGAAGGAAAGGTGCCCCCCCCCCCCGATGAAAAATGTACAATAACCCCACTTTTGAGGAGAGAATAAACAGCGTTGCTTAAGGGGAATACAGGGAGGAGGGGAACACTTTTCTCTTGGAAGGGAAAGGGCACCATTTTCTCCTGGGGGAAGGCAGCCTCCCTTTGGAAAGGGATAGGAGGGAGATGCAACCTTCTTGGGGGTAAGTGGGAGGGGGGAAAGTCCCTTATTTGTAAGAGGGGAAAAGAAAATAGTCAGTCCAACTTGGGTGTAACAGGGGGCAAGTCCCCTAGGGGGACAAAGGAGGAGAGGGCGCCAAGCCCTTCCGTGGTTGGGACAGGCCCCTTAAAGCAAAGATGGGTGGCCTCTTTTGAGGGAAAAGGGAGGTCAGTCTCATAGGGATAAAAGCTGATACCATCCATTGTGGAAATGCAAGGTACAACCAAACTTTGGAGGAGGAGGTGCTGCCTCCTTGGGCAAACTGAGGGAAGCCATCGAGCCCATTAATGCTGGCAGTCTCCTTGAAGGAAAAGATGGGCAGCCCCTAATGGTTTGTGAGTGTGTGTGTGTGTGTGTGTGTGTGTGTGTGTGTGAGAGAGAGAGAGAGAGAGAGAGAGAGAGAGAGAGGGGTTATTCCCCCGAGGTATAGCTGAGTAAATCATTTAGCCATGCTAGGGTTACAGGAGCGCACTACCCCATCCTAGCAAAGGCAGCTACCGGGGGGGGGAGGGCTAACTTAAGACCTCGCGATCTCGAGCCCAGCACTCTACCACTGAGCCACACCGCTTCCCGAGAGAGAGAAGGGGGGGAAGATATTTCTTAAATTACAAACAAAAATATCACAGTGGACGCAATAACCGTGGAATAATATCAAAGCCCAGGGCATGAGAAAGATTAACTCATTCACTGTTTGTACGATTCTCTCTCTCTCTCTCTCTCTCTCTCTCTCTCTCTCTCTCTCTCCTTAATTACATGCAAATCCAATAACGCATTTTTTGCTTCTCGCACACGGAGCTGTAAATGCATATCCTTTCTCGCTAAATCATTAAGGCTTTTTCATTTTCCGTGGATCAGCATGTATTTGTCTGTGCTGCCGCAACAATACAATAAAAATAATCAGCTTCATTAAGCGGCCAAAGTACCACAATCAGAGGTTAGTTCGTTTATTAACGAAAATGTAGGAGGTAAGCACTGAATCTATGGTAATCAGTTTTTAGCCCCTCAAACCGGTTTCGAATTCTGTACTACTGACATCACTAGATGATTTCTGAAGTTAAGAGAGATTTTTATAACTGGGGGAGTTTGATACAGCCTTCATTAACCTTTGAAATTTGATATCGTTATTAGATTTAATATAATCGTCTGGCAGTTGCAAGAACAACATTTATTAAAGAATTGTATAGTTTAAAACACACAGCAAGAAAAGGAATATTTATGCTTCATTGAACTTTTCATAAATGTAAGAATCACAAGCGAAAGTTCAAACGTCTTTCATTTTCCAAATTCATTTCAAAAACTCTTTCAAAATTTGGGGGTTTGTCTTTCCCTCGTTATTCCCAGTTTATTGATCGTCTTGTAAAGTTGAGAGACTTCGTAACCCTTTATTAGCGAGATATTTTCCTTATTTCACATTCATCCGTTCTCCACAGTGACGTCTTATACATTTTTTTCTCACCATCAAACATCTTAACACAATTAGCACCACAAAGTGAGGTGGAAGTACTCATTTTAGTGGTCATTCATGTTCTTGTTCTGTTGACTAGGCAGATTTCGTAAATCTTCTTTACCAGCGATTTATATCGCATTATCCAGCAAGGCCCACCCGCCACAATGACGTCCTTTACCGGATTCCATTGTACAAAGCCATGAACAATTCAAGTGGAGAAAGTGACACTCACATACTAAAAAGTAGCCTACAATAATCACAAATTTCACTGAGTAGGCATAACTTTTGATTTCTCTCACACTGTTTGTTGCCAAAATTACACCATTTTGCTCAGCTTGTGAGAGAGCTTTTCAAACAGAAGTTAAATATAGCTTACATTTACTCATGTACTGAACAAGAGCTGCCTTAAGGTAAATAGACATTTGGAGGAAGCAAGATACACTTTTCACGGATATTATATCCTCTAGGAAATGATTCTCCCTCTCTTTGTCTCTCTCTCTTTCTCTCTCTGTATGTGTGTGTGTGTGTATATATATATATATATATATATATATATATATATATATATATATATATATATATATATATATATATATATATATATATATATATATATATATATATATATATATATATATATATATATATATATATATATATATATATATATTTTAAATACCAGAACGGAGGAAGGAAAAACAAATGGGTAAAAAAAAATAATCCATACACCAGATTACTGGTGTCCTCTGTTCATAAAATATCTGTAACAGTTAGACTTGAACAGTTGTGGGTTGAAATTTGGAGGAAAATAACTCTGGGGAAGCGAGTTCCAGAGAGATGCAGTTCGGGGAATGAAAGAATTCTGATAGGCAGAAGTTCTGCAATATGGTTGAGTGACATTCCAGTCATGAGCGCTACCAGATGCCCGTGTAGCACGAGGGAAGGCATGGAGAGGTGACACCATGGACGCAACTTCGTCTGAGCATTTGCCAAAAAATATCTGTAAAATAATGCAAGGGAGGCAACATTCCTTCTTACTTGCAGGGGAGGTAGTTTATATGTAATGGCAGGGTTGTTAATGATTCTAACAGTTTTATTCTGAATTTTGTCTAGTTGTCTTAATGCAACCTTTCCACAACCATTCCACAAGGGTGAGCAATATTCAAGCTGAGAGCGCACATGACTCTTATAAATTATAGCTAACTGCTCATCGGCGAAGAAGTTACGGATTCTGTACAATAATCCAAGTTTCTTTGAGGCGGTTTTAGCAAGTGATCTGACATGAGAGGTCCAGCTGAGGGCACTGTTAAGTGAGACACCAAGAATTTCAATACTTTTGGAGATGGGAATATTAGCAGCACTGAAGGTAATGTACGAATCTGGCAATATCTGTCTATTAGTAAACTGAATATATTTAGTTTTACTAGTATTAAAAGAGACAAGGTTGTTTTGTCCCCATTCACTGATTGTAGATAGATCTTGATTTATGGAGATGACTGTACTGAGTTGAGAGGTAGAGATATTAGACTTTGTAAATGGATGTCTGAGTGTGAATGAACTATGTAATGTTGAGTCATCTGCATATGAGTGAATGGGATTGTGAGTGACAGATAAGAGATCATTAATATGAACCAGAAATAGGGTTGGCGCCAGAACTGATCCCTGCGGCACGCTGGCGTTAATTGAGTGGAAATTCGAATATACATCATCTACTTTTACTCTTATTTTCCTGTCACTAAGATAAGAAGAAATCTAAGGAACAAAAGACGTTAGTCCATAGCAAGGGAGTTTGGACAGCAGGGAACGGTGCCATACTCTGTCGAAAGCTTTAGAGATATCAAGAGCTACTGCATGAGTTTCTCCAAAAAGATCAATTGATTGATGGATGATATGAGTTAAGAGATTGAGTATGTCAATGGTGGATCTTTCGTGGCGAAAACCGTATTGTCTATCACTAATTATGTTGTTGGATTCAAGATGTTTAACAATATGCTTATTAATTAAAGTTTCAAATACCTTACCAAGAGAAGATGTATATATATATATATACGTCACAGGATATTTTCATTTGCCAACGGACGATTGTTTTCAGGTTAGGAAAGGACCCTGGTAATGCTGGCGTTACCAAAGACTACATCTAAAAGTTTCATATTTAAAAGTCCATCTTGATTGGATGGAAATGATCTGGAAGATGCATGAATGAAATAAATCACGTCCTCCGGCTGAATAGCAAAGGCGTACCTTGTTACAAATTCTGCTGTGCCAACCTGTTTATGGATCTTTATCATTTTGCTGACTTTACTGACAGGCACATCCTAACCTTGCTAACACTTGACGAGTTTGTATCACATTAAACTTGTATATCTGTTGTTGATATTTTCTTTTTACGTTGTTTCTACCTATGGCTCGATTTTTTTTTTTTGCTCCTATCTGATGATACTGTTTACCTTGTATACACTCGTGAAAGTGAAGGGAGTAGATGCAGCTTTAATTAACTTCTTTTCGAATGAACTCTACAAAACTAAATATAATTAGCTGTTATCAGCAAAAATGAATTAGAACAGGACGTCACCGTATTGTATGGGTTCATTCCATAAGTAACTAATCTGTGTGGCTCGTGAATTCAGAGTAGATATAATACTATTTGGTAATACCTCCTTTATAACCTGCATTGTGATAAAATTTACTAACAATCACAGCAAAACTGTGTAGTCCCACTCCACAGCAGGAGACCACCGGGGACCATAACCCCTTCCTGTCGAATACCTGGTCTGGGTGGAGGAGTACTAGTGGGCAAAATTTCGTCTTCCTGGGTTTTAAAAAAAAAAAAAAAGAAAGAAACCAGAACACGGTAAAATTGTCCAAGGACATTTATGATGAAAAACTTCCTGCAGCTACTGTCAACTAGAGGCTGAGGTATGAAGGTACCTCGAGGACAAGGGGTATGTCACCTTAGGTCACTGCAGTCTATAAGTCCAAGTTTGGTGGCTCTAGCTTCAATCCTTCATGGAAACTTAGGTTACATTCGGAATATCCAAATTAGTCCCAATTTTGACCCCATGCGAGGTCAAGGTCACTGCTCTTGTCCATGTCACCTTGGGTTATCACAGTCTATAAGGCCACCAATTTTGGTGGCCTTAGCTTTAATCGTCATTGGAAAATTAGGTGACATTCGGAGTATTCAATTTTTTTATTCCAATCGATCTCAGTGAATAATGATCCGATCTGGACTATATTAAACACTGCATTCTGGCCACGTCCAAGGTATACACCATAAAATTTTTAGTCCTCTAACTTAAGAGGTTCTTATGCTGGGGTCACTTATTTCCCGGATCCTCTCGGGGTTACTGTAGTCTGATCAGGATGATATTGGTCGGATGCAGGGGCCAAACAATAATATGGCCAAGAATAAAGGCTGTAGCTCTAACGGTGTGCGAATGACAGCGATTTAGATCTTCTCAAAAATAATAATAATATTGACAAAAAACAAGAAAACTTCCCACAGGGATGTGGGAAGCTTAATACAATAAATAAATAAATAACTATGTTCGTAGGTACCGACTTTCTCGAGGCAACTGGGGGCCGCCACCTCTTAAGGGGTGACTTTAAGGTATCCTATCCTTCCTGAATCCTGGTCCGGGTGAAGGTCAACCACTATGCAATATTTCGTGTCCTTGGGTAAAAATAAATAAATAAATAAATAAATAAATAAATAAATAAATAAATCGTAGTGTTCCCCGAGGACCGCGTTCCCCGCAGAGAGCGGGGAGGCCCTAGTCGGCCTAAAATCTTGTCTGGATAGAGGTCAAACACTGTGCAAAATTTAGTTTTCCCAGGCAACAAACAATGGATGTGGGATGTGGATACTGACGATGACTAGGACCCCCCCCCCTCCTGCCCTCCTATTTCCACTCCGCCTGTGCATCTTGCCAGGGACATTGTTAATGAGATTATGTCTAATGTGCATCTCCTTGTATCTGCAACTACTGGAGTGTTTCCATTCCACATATCATCTTTTTTTTTTTTTTACTTCAGTATTCACAAAACATTGACTATTATGAACACCATACCATATTCGTTATATTCTGTTATCGAAAGACGGATGGCCAAGTTCCCCAGGCAATCTGATACAAAACCTGGCCTCATCGTGAAGCACTGCCACAAAAGAAGCTTACAGATAAGGTACACTTCAGGACAATAATACTGATTTACTTCGTTACAATAAATAACGAAAGAGTGAACAATAACTTTTGAAACCTGTGTTCCGATCTTTGGAACACAACATACTTTTCAGACCCTAATGTAAAAGTTTCATAAGTATTAGACTATATAGTGAAGCATTACTATTTCATTCAACTGTACCTCAGGTGGTACGCAGTGACGACCATCATCCACTCACTTAACATAGCCTAGTGCTGCCTACTTCTTCCTTTATCTTTATCATTCGTTTTCTGTGTTTACACTCCTCGAATTTCTCCCAACTTTCATGTCATATTTCTTACTCTTCTTTATACTTCAGGTGGCTCAGAACTGAGTGACAAGTCTAATGGTTTCCTATAATCCAGGAAACCATTTACAACACTGAGTGGCAACCATATAGCGAGGTAACGCGGTGATGTGAAGCCTACAATAGTGCCTATGTTAAACGGGTGGAGAGACGCAAATTTGGTGTCCATGCGGGAACCAAACCTCCACATTCTTCCCAGTGCCTCGCTGCTAGCGAAGTACTGTCTACCACAAGGGAGCTTCGGGTCATTGCACGGAACGGCCCTACAGGGACATTTGCTTGCCTGCGGTTGATGGATCGGCTCGGCCAAACAGACGGGAATTACTTAACAACAACAAAAACAACTACAGTACTTAATGCTGTATATAAGGCACCAATCATCACCTTCCATTTCCAGCTCTGTTTTCCACGTCCATTACATCTTTACCTCTCTTGTTTGTTACAGATCCAAAGTATCAAAAAACTGTTCTACTTCAAGAGGTTCCCTATACATTTGCAAAACGCAAACTGAATCATCATCTCATTCCACAGTCAATATTTACACACGTCTATGTTCACCCTCAGTCATCGCCGTGTGAATCAGTGGATAACATCACTGATTTATATTTTGGAAGCTCCTTATACCTGCCCATATGCGTTTTTCGAGCCTATCCACCCAATGTACTATCACGATTAAAAGTTCGCCGACACTTCCTTGCTGGGCGTGATGATGGAGTTGCATGAAGTATTATGTAACAACAATATGAAGCACACAGCAACGGGGTATGAGGAGGAAACATATTTTATGACATCCGTGGAGGAATGAAATATTGAGGAGGAGGAGGAATACATTATTGGTAGGGAATTGTCGGCAAATATTTGAACCTGCTCACAGAAAACTAGGATGGTGCATTTTTTTTTTTTTTTTACTATAACTGAGGACTGGCAGACAAGAGGGATATGTGATAGGTAAGTGAGCAATAATGGCTCTGGGATGAAAGTATTTTCGAGTAATGACAGACACGGCAGACAAATGTTGCATGGAAGATAAAAAAAAAAATAAAAATTGCGTCTACCAACGGTCCAAGAGAGGTAAATGTGTTATAGAAGCGAGAACTAGAGAGGCTCAAGAAAGAAAGGGAAGCTGATAGTGTGTGATGTGCAGCACGAGATAACACTTTAGTGGGTCTGTTTTATGGCGTTACTTTACAAGGACAGGTTGTGTGGCCGGCCGCCTGGACGCCTTAGTCTTCCCTGGTCGGATGTCAGGAGGAACCTTTATAATAATGTAAGTAGAGCATCCACGAGGGGGACGGCGGCCACAGCATGGAAAAGCCGAAGCCATCTGATATAACCATAACCGTCCCGGGAAGGAGAGTTGATATTAGGGCCACTTCGGTTGGGGGGAGGACCGCAAGATGAGGACGTCGACGAGAGGATACTGAAGATATAGTTTATGGGTTGGACACATTTTACGAGTATAGTTATTATGCATGATAAGATTATGTTAAAAACAAGAATAAGCATACAGTCCCAGTTAATGTAACAGTATTTCAAAGCTGTAACAAGTTGGCACACAGGGAGTAAAAAGAAACTATGAATTTCTACACTAAATTATTCCGTGAAACCTAATAGCGCAGGTCACTGAGGAAGAATAATTTACGTCTAGGGAGTCTACCAACATTGCCAGGGAGAGGAGGATCTAGCACTATGCTGGGGATGGTATGTTTTATGGGCGCGGCAAGTCGCTGAGCATAAGTCTGTGGACAATGACATCGTAAAAGTAGCAGCGTTGGTAGGGTGGGGGACGGTTGGGTGGCTGCAACTCAGGTCGGGCTTTGAGCGATATCCGTGTGTGTGTGTGTGTGTGTGTGTGTGTGCGCACATACACATACACATACATACAGCCTACATAACAATAACAAGAAGATAACATATCATAGCCTCATCTCTTCTATCTATCTATCTATTTATAGCCCGACGCCCTAATCCCGCAAAGGGTGGCCGCAGACAAAACGCCTCCAAGTCACTCTGTCACCCACCATTTGACTCCCCTCCCCCCAACTCACCCCCCCCTCCCTCATATACCTCTCAACTCCATCCATCCACCTCATCCTCGGTCTACCCCTCCCTCTCCCTCCCTCCACCTCACCTACATACACCCTCTTAGTCAGTCTTTCATTCTCCATCCTCTCCACATGTCCAAACCACCTCAGTGTATTTCTCCTAATCTTTTCAACCACATCCACATCTACCCCACAACGTTCCTTCACTTCTTCATTCGTCAACCTGTCCCTCCACGTCACTCCACATGCTCCTCTCAAGTAACTCATTTCCACTGCTCTCACTCTTGACTTGTTCCCCTCTTGCAAGGTCCACGCCTCGCTTCCATACGTCAGGGTAGGGATCACAATACCATCATGCAGTGACTTCTTAACTTCCATACTCACCTCCCTATTTCTCATCACTGCTTTCAGTGTGCCAACAACCTTCCTTCCCTGCTGTACCCTTTCACGTACTTCATCCCCCAAAGTTCCATCCTTACTCATCACACTACCCAAGTACTTGAATGCACTCACATTCTCCATATCTTGCCCTACCAAATTTACAAGCTTGTATGGTACGATGAATACTATAGACCGTTTCCTTTATAATCTTACTTTACAAGAGACCCAAATTATACTACTGTAAGCATATACAAGGAACCTGTCTTAAGCTTAACCTCTTCAGTCCAATGATATATTTTCTCAATATATTGTTGCTGTCACTAGGTGCTATTTCTCTTCACAGGGAGTGTCTGGTGGTACAAGAGTTTTTAAGGCTGTATGTAACCACTCCAGTTCAAAAGGTATATAGTCAGCTAAGCAAAATTATCTGCAGAAGAGCAAGAATTGAAAAGAAAAATGTTTTTTGGTGGAAGAGGTTTATATTGTCCTCTGATGATCTGTCAAGTTTTTCTAAGTAAGCATAATAGTCATTCCACTTCTTGTATTTTATTCTAAATGCGTACCAAAGTTTACACCTTTAAACACAGTAGCCCATTAACTATGAAAACGTCTCTAAAGCTTAGTAATGTCGTGTGGGGATAGCAGGAATAAAATAAGATACCTTCCAGTACTACAGGGATTACATCTACATCTGCGTTGACTGGAGTTAACATTAAGATCTAGATACTTTATTACCAGCCGCGTTAGCGATGCTGGTATTGTTTTCAGTTTTTCTGTATGTTTGTGTGTCTATTAGAACGATAACTTTGCAACCGCCCAAGATATCATCCAAAAATTTTACAGGTGTGTCATAGGGATGAAAATCTTCGACGAGTTTGAAATTGGTGAAAGTAGGTGAAGGTCATATTCCGAGTCGCTCTAGATATGTATCGGCTCGCTGCTGGAGTGTTTCCTCCTCCCCCATCCCTGAGGGAACCTCTAGTTAGTATTATTCACTCATATAATGTAACCTTGACCTTTGGGTTGCAGGCTGCAATCGTCGAATACTTGCTCTAGCCCCTTCGTACCGGCGATCTCTCCTAAGCTGAATGAAACTGTATGGCGTCGGCCAGAATGTAATCGCAATACAAAGTAAGTCCTCATGCAGACGGGATTAATCCGTGATTTGATTCCCTGGAAACTGCCTTGTGACTTCAGCACTTGACTGTGTTGCTAAGAAAGTTCAGGCGTCAGGCACACTGACTCCATATCCTCCTAGGCCGCATTTTCATATGTCATGTTAAGATTTTGAATATTTATGTTTAATGGGGTTACTAACTTAACGCTGCCTTATGGTACTTCAAATTACAGATGAATAAAACTCAGTGAAGCATTGAGGAATATGTGCAGTGTCAATCAAATATGTCTGTTTCAGGAGGTACTGAACCATGCCACATATTCTATAATTCAGGGAAAATTAAGAGAGAAATAATGCAAGGAAAAATATCTATCTTTCTATTGCCAGACGCCTTAATCCCGTAAGGGGTGGCCACAAACAAATCGCCTCCATGTCGCCCTGTGCCCCGCCATTTCATTGCCCTGCTCCCAGCTCACACCTCCTTCTCTCATACACTTCTCTACTCCATCCCTCCATCTCATCCTTGGCCTCCCCCTCCCTCTCCCCCCTCCACCTCACTCACACACTTTCCTCGTCAGTTTCTCGCTCTCCATCCTCTCCACATGGTCAAACCACCTCAAAGTATTTCTCCTAATGTTTCCTATTACATTCACATCCACACCACAACGCTCCATCACATCCTTCTTTGTCAGCCTGTCTCTCCATGTGACTCCACATGCTCCTCTCAAAAAACTCACATATTTCGTCAGATAAAGGAGGTTGGTGTGTGCTAGATGTCGACAGCAAACATAATACCAGTTTGTAAAAACAATGTATTGCACAATACATAACAGTCATTGAAACATTATGTGCTGTGAAACGAATGGATTTGAATGAGCAGAAAAAAATGTTAGATTAACGTATCAAAATGCTCTAAAATTCTTAAATACGATGACGCATTTTTCCTTATATTCTTGATACGTTTAGATGATATCATTAATTAGCAGACTTTTTCCGAAATGGAGGAGCCAGATACAGCTGTAAGTAACCCTAATAGAGAGAGAGATTTTTCTAAACAGAGTGACGTTGTTTCCGAGTCACGAGGATGAACTGAAATAATACATAACCAAACTGAAAATGATAAGCACAAGCATGTCGGAGTGACCGTCAGACGCCATGCCCACACTGGTTTGAATCACCGAGAACCTACCATGGGTTTTTAGTTCCTGTAATGCCACCTGGGTCGCTGGCCAATGGCTGGCAATGTTTTGGACTTGAGCATCTTCGCTTCAGATCCCAACACCTCCCAATGGCTGGTCTGAATTTGGGACTGGATGCTTTCATTGCCTTACTGCCGTATTATGGTTATAATTAATCTCTTCAATCTGGTAACGACTTTGTGATTTACTTTTCTCCACCTAGGGATACTTGTAGTAAAAGGGAGCTCTGAAACATAGCTCTTAACTTTCTAGCTAAAAGAAACACACACACACACACACACACACACACACACACACACACACACACACACACACACATATATATATATATATATATATATATATATATATATATATATATATATATATATATATATATATATACACTACTACTACGACTACTATTCTGTGTAAAAAGCCTCCAGTAAATTCACAAATACAGGTTTATAAGTTCAGTCGACATACAAATTCAGCATCAGTCAACCGGCTTGAATGTCATGCAGTAAAAGTGAAGGCCAACCAGGGGTTCGGGCAATGACGTCCAGCCTAGCTGACGTCCGTAGAATATTTCAGAGCACATCGTTGGCTGTAGTACAAAGGACAGGAGAAAAAAACGACCGACGCACACTAGGCAATTTCCGAATAATTACGCCTTCATTTAGGTTGGTCTGTAAATTTGTGTGATGCTGGGATGGGATGGTTCTTCTGCTTGGGCCACGCAGGAGTATTGTCAGCACAATATTTTACCTTTAGTCTGGGTTTGAGGATGTACGGGATAGACAGAGGTAGGATGGGATATAGTGTGACAGGATGGGCTGGCTCCAGGGAGTGGGATGAAGTTGGGTGGGATCAAGTGGGACTGGGTGGGTTACGGTGAGATGGGATGAACTGAGGGTGCGGTGGGGCGAAAGCAGGGTGGGTTGAGATGAAGTAGAGTGGGCTGGGTCGAGGTAGGGTAGGCTGAAGTAAGGTAGGTAGGGTGAGCTCGGGTGAGGAAGAGTGGGCTGGAGTGAGGTATGTAGAGCGGGCTGAAATGAGGTAGGTAGGGTGGGGTGGGGTGAGGTTAAGTGAACTGGAGTAATATTAGATGGGGTGCAATAAGAGAGTGTGGGCTGGGACAAGATGGAGTGGGCTGGGGTGAGTAGGGAGGCATGGTGTGTGGTAATATGGGTTAGAATGGGGTAGAATCAGCTTGGGTGAGATTGGATGGGCTGAGTTGAGTGGTCTTGTGAGACCTAATGTGAGGTCTACAGCCAATTCGATCTCATCTGAGAAGAAATGAGCCTTAACCTTTGGAAAACTGGCAGCTGATTGGTTGTCCGAATGCATCTATTAGTAAAAATGCATTTTAAATAATTTTTAACAGAAGGCTTACAATGACCGTTACTGATGATAAGAAAGGTTAAATAAAAATATGTTTTGTCACATGCATAGCTTTAAAAAAAAAAAAAATCTTACCATGTCTATCAGAGGGCCTAGATATATGTGAAATTTTCAGTTCTTCAGCCAAATCAACATACCGTCTTAAGAGTTTATTCCCCACATTGAATTCAATGGTCTCGGTGTGGCAATAATAATCCTAACACCTCACCAGATTCAAGAGGTTAGTGTGTGGAAGGAAAAATAATCAATAATCCCTTCAGGCTAATGACGTAGCGTGTGCTTTATTACTGATGCCACTAGATGATTTTGTTGAGCTTTTGGTAGATCTTTGATACTGGAGGAGTTCAGTGGAAGTTGTTTCTATCCGTTTCACTGGGAGAGGTTTCCCACACGTTAAGTAAAAATGTATAAAGGGAAATAATAAATTAATGAAACACGTGACCGGACGCAAGGAATTATGATAACCCGTGGTGCGTTATAGAAATACATGCATCAGCCCAGGTCAGGGAAGTTGTGAAAAATGTACGAAGGCACCATAACATGTACTGTAGTGTACAATATGACGCGATGAGGCTTTGCTCATTATTACTTTCACTACCATGACATCTTTTGAGTATGGTCTTTTTTCCAAACTACTTTATTTAGTTTAGGAGAGAATTCACGTTCTGAAATGATTACTGGTTCGATAATGACTCCCTGAGAAGAACTGTGTAGATAGTAAAAAGCAAATAAACGCCATCTTATTGAAGCATCTAACTTTCACACACATTGGTCACAAATGATTATATTCTAGCTGACACTAAACAATTCCGTTTAGGAGGAGGACAGCAATGGCAAGAAAATTTCACATTACTATATCATGAAGTGTTATCTAAAGACATGTCATTTACCAGGCACAGACGGATTACTACATGTGTCAACGCATACAACTGGAACTAGATATCAGGCTTCACCTTTATCTATAGTCTGGGCACACTAAATTTAAAATATGAACTTGGGCTGTCAACTCGACAAGTTCATGTCAGCGTGCGTTAATATGTGGGAATTTTTCTCGCCAGTCACGCTCAACCTGTCTATCTAAAGGTCTATCCATGGTGAACTAGACCATTTTTACATGCAGGAGTATCTCTATGAGCGGCTCTGTCTGTCAGTCTCTCACTTAAGATTTTCAGGTGCGAGGTACTTCAGTCCTGTAGTCTTTAGTGGCATTAAGTAAGCCACATCACACCATACCATACATCACACCATAGCACCGTATCACACCATACAGCACACCGCAGCACCCTATCACACACATCACACAGCACACCATAGCATCCTCTCACACCACACCACACGGCACACCATAGCAACCTATCACGCATACCACACAGCACACCATAGCAACCTATCACACACACCACATAGCATACCATAGCATCCTACAACACACACCACACAGCACATCATAGCATCCTATCACACACACCACACTGCACACCATAGCATCCTATCACACACACCACACACCACACCATAGCATCCTACAACACACCACACAGCACATCATAGCATCCTATCACACACACCACACTGCACACCATAGCATCCTCTCACACCACACCACACGGCACACCAGGGCACCCTGTCACACCACACCAAACAGCACACCATAACACCCTGTCACACCAAACCACATCACACTTGAAGCTTCCGCAAATAGTCCTTTTGTACTTGTTCATTACCCACTTGAAGCTTCCGCAAATAGTACTTTTGTACTTGTTCAATACCCACTTGAAACTTCCGCAAATAGTACTTTTGTACTTGTTCATCACCATGGTAAGTCAGATTTTGACCGAACGTAGGATGAGCGAAGTAAGTTGTGCATAAGGCAAAAAACACCTTTAAAAAAAGGTAAGAGTAAAGCAAGAACCGGGAAAAGGCCGAGGATGAATATCCTACGGCATGGAAACGAGGAGAAATAGGATGATTGACTTATCGTGATGCGAAGACAGATCAGGACATGGTGTGGGCATGAAAGCAGTATACACCGTGGCCCATTGTTTTCCTGGCTGAGGTCTCTAATCCCTTAATGTTCAATTTGATTGCATTCTTAATGACTTGCTGGTCGATCTGATCTGGCAAGTAACCAAACAGACATTTGCACCTCTTAACAAAGGCAACCATGGCTTATTATTCAAGGTGTGGGATTGGCACAGTTCCGCCAAGGGAAAACAGACAGGCTTCATATTCCATGGTGCGCTGTGCCGGTAAAATATTAAAATATTGCGTTATCACAAATATATGTAAATATTCAGTGCTCATTGTACTATGATTCACTTAAACTATGCATAAAGCATACGGCGAATAAAATGTTTCCATACATTAGGTATAAAACATACGACATAAAAATTATTTCCATAAAGTTTGCTTTTTTTTTTTTTTTTTTTATGTGTCCGACTCTGGGCATAGGCTTCACAGCCTGCTTCCAGGGCCCAGTAGTCCTCCTACGTACCGCACACCTCTACATGTCACCACTTCGGCGCTAACACCCACCGTCCATATTGAATACATGCTAGGGCTGTCTCATACAGGACTGGTGTAATGGTATTAGCGGGGGTATTTTTACGACATGTCAGCGGGCCTTCTGGTAGATCAGTAAAGTCTGATTTTATGAAATTCAAATCCTTAAACTGTTCCCTGCCCCAGCGGGATTTGAACCCGGGTCCGTCAGGACTGCAAGCCAACTCTCTACCGATTGAGCCACCGCCTCCCCTTAAAACATACGACATGTAAAATATTTCCATACATTTTGTATAACCCATAAGATGTATAAAATATTTCCATAAACTATGCATAAAGAATACGACGAAAATTTCCATTACGTAGATATAACACATACAAAGTTAAAATATTTCCATAAACTATGCATAGAACATACGTGTAAAATATTTCTAAAGACTATGCATAAAATGTAAGGTGTAAAAAATATTTCCAGAAATAATTCATAAATCTCACTACGCATGAAATATTTCCATAAAGATAAGCGTGCGTTCATTCTTTATCGGCTGCTTAACAAGCACACAGCTAAAATACCTTTGATTTACTGAGTTTAATGTAAACATCAAACTGCTGAAAGTGGTCAGATCCTGAGGGGTGGCAACATGGGTAATGGAAAAAGCTGAGCTATCAGCCGATGTCTCAGACTGCATGGAATCAATCTAACTGACAGCCAGATAGACAGCCATTAATTGGAAATTCGCAACGCGTGGCAAACATCATACACAAGTTATGGAAAAAAATTTTCATCAGTGCCGGAGGTTTCCATCGTAGTAATCTTCCTGTGTAAGTTCTGAAATAATAGTTACTGTACTACTAATATCGGCGAATACTATCATGCTACTGAAATGACTTGACATAAAGCAAAATAATGTATTCTTACGTTAGAATCGACTTTACTTAACGTTGTTAGGTATGAACGAAGGTTAGGATGACGGTGATCAGAAATGAAATTATGTCAAGACTGATTATAATATAGAATTATAATTTCAAAAAATGGAAATGTTTTCCATCTCCACGTGGTCTCCAATGTGTATCCAAAAACCTCCTCTGCTGTCCGGAATGTAAAAAAACACACACACACACACAAAAATAAATAAAAATGATCAGGAAGAAAATCCGCAAATCCGGTGATGTAAATTTACTGCTGAAAAAAAAAAAAATCTAACCAATGGCTCTGACAGCAAAATATCCTCCTCTGAATTATGGGAGAAGGAAATTTAAACTGCGCTCTACAGGTGAAGGAATTAATGAAGGCTGTATCTAACCCCTCCATTCCAGACTTCCCTCGTAAGTTGAAAAAAGTAGCCCGGAAATAACATGAATAGCAAACAGTACGTTAACAAACTAAAGGCGCTGATTTTATTATAAAATAAACCCACATAACAGATCTTCAAATATCCGCACGGAAAGTTCGTCATACATTACGAATGAAATTATAAAACCGTTAATTAATTCTATATTAATTTCCAAAATTCTTCCACTGGTGCGGTATTTATGGGCAAATTGGCTTCAGTCGGGTCTGGCGATTTTGTATGTATATACTGTGGTGGTGATAGTGGTAATAGGGCATTATCTGGGAGATGGAGGAGGCAATATTGCACACAGTCTCCCAGACCATCTCACTTAAAGCTGCCCATCCTGTCCTCAACCTCACTCAGTTTCCTTCTCGTTTACCTTCCGTTTTAACGCCTTAAGTATGCTTTAGAGGATCTCATTCACGCTACAACACCGTTATTCAAGCCTCCCTCAGTTTTCTTCCTGTTCCCAGAAAGGAGGATGACTGACTGCAGGAAAAGATCAACTTTAGCCTGTAGTCCAACGGGTTCATGTCAACATGATCCAAACGTCACAACAGGAACAGTTATATTATGGTAACGATATTTATATTTTATTTTTGCTACGTGATGACTTTTTTTTTTTTTTTTCAGGTTCGGGAAGGTGTCCCGTTTGGAAGGGGTTTATGAAGTTTTTTTTGTAACCCTTCCAGTTTGAAAAGTATAACCTCCAGCTGAATACAGTCGTCTGACAATGGCAAGATCGAATTTCAAAATTTGTCATTTGGCTGAAAAGCAAACCTATTGAACAGGACGCCTTTATATTACATTCTTAGTATCTCCAACACATATCATTAGGCTGAGTACACACATCGACCTGGAGTGGCACACGTACATTTCGTTAACCCGTTCACCATGAGGCGGTTGGGTCTGCACAGTTAAATAATATAGTCTGACGTTAGTTTGAACAAAATGAAACGAACGTCCTGGGGCTGAAGAGGCTCGTCAGGTATACGAACTTTTATTCTTTCTGCCACCTAACAGTTTTACTTATTTGCTATTTATTTATTCTTACTAGCCTTTTTTCCCGCTCAGGAGAAACGTTTGGTTAAGATTTGATAATTAACGAGCGCCATTAACCCATTTGGTGCCAGAGTCTTCCCTTACTTGAAAAAAAGAAAAATTGTGTGGTGGCAAAAATAACACAGTAACACGGACGTCACCGTAAAGAAAGGCTGCACTCGATGTCTGTTGTGGATTTATGTCAACTTAATATAATAATTTGGCACTAACTGAAAAAAAAAAAAATCTTATTCTCGCCAAACATAAAATTTAGATAGTTCCCCACCTCTTCTTCTTCTTTTTTTTTTTTTTTTTTTTTTTTTTTCAGCAGCTGGGGGTTTCTCTTTACATGAATTAACACTGTAAATTCGGTATGTACTTATTTGGGATTAATGTCAACTAAGTATAACAATTTGGCATTAACTGAAATTATATACCTTCTTAATACTGTACATAAAATTAAAATTGTTTTTAACCTTTTACGGCCAGGAGTTTCTCCATCTAGGTATCATCTTTGTCATCCTTCACTGAATTCTTTCAAGTTTCTCCATACCCTTTTTATGATACGATGACCAAAAATTGAACGCAATACTCCAAGTGCGGGCGTACTAATGAATTATACAAAGTGAGGACGATATTTTCGGATTTAAAATCAAATGTTCTACCTATGAATCCAATCAATTTATTGGCTTTTTTCACAGCTATTGTACATTGTTTACTTGGTTTCAAAGCGTTTGTTATCAAAACTCCTAAGTTTTTTTTCATGGTTTACCCTATCAAGCAGGCCATTATTCATGTTTTAACTAGCTCTTACATTTTTAATGCCAATGTTTAGTACCTTACAGTTTTTGATATTGAAATCCATTTGCCATGCTTGGGCCCAGTTAAATGGTTACCAAGATCTCTCTGAATTGCCTGCCTTTGCAATGCTGTATCTGCTGTTACCTATTTTAGTATCGTCTGCAAATTTTGAAATCTTACAGCATAATCCTTCACCAATATCATTTATATATATTAAAAAAAAAAAAAAACATAGGACCTAACACTGAACCCTGCAGCACTCCACTTGTAACGTTTACCCAGTCAGATCCCTTACCCTTTATTACAACTCTTTGCTTTCGTTCGGTGAGGCAATCTTCAACCCACCCGAGAACACTGCCGCTAATGGATAACTGTCACTGATCCACGTTAATCTTGCTCGTCGTTTTTACCTTGCAGACGCTCTACTAGTCCCACAAAACCTCCCTCATCACCAATGCAGTCTATTTTTATTATTTATTAGACATGAATTTCTACCTTTTACATCCTCGAACATCTGCCAACTAAACTTCTTCACTGCGATGAAGTCTTTAGTTTTTTCACATTGTTATACTTCATTACGGAGAAGCCTTTCGCAGTGACGATACTAAAAACAGTCGCCACTGATCGTCCTAAAATACAGTATTAAAGGTCTCTCTAAAGCTAGATAAAACTTCAGTGGAAATAAATAAATGAAAGAAAATCATTAGGAAGCCGAATGCTAATCGCCCTCAAGATTATGCTGTTGGCCAAGTTACAAGCGTAATGGGCGGCTGCCCCCCTTGGAGGGGGCCGAGGGTTGGGGCCCGCTTGGGGGGGTCGGGGGCAGGAGGACGGTGCTCCCCGGGGAGAACCGTGGAGCGGGGCTAGCCCCCGGTGGGGCTGGGAACTCCCCCCGGGGGGCAGGGGGGTAGCATACCCCCGAGGGGGGCCGGGGGACGGGACCCCTTGCGGGGCAGGAGGGCATACCACCGAGGGGGGCTGGGGAGTGGCATCCACCTTCAAGGGGGGTCAGGGAACGGCGCCCCCAGAGGGAGACCGGAAGATTTTGGCCATATCTTTATACACTGAAGGGTTCATTTTGATAGTTAAAGCCGTTCATGAGATACGACGGTACTAAAGGCGGGCGTTAAAAATTGGTTGACCTTTGAGAGCCATTTTGATGACCTTAACCTTGACCTTGAGTGCCCATTTTCGAACTCGCCCATGATTTTGCCCATATCTTGATATGTACCCTGAAAGTTTCATGTTGACAGCTCAAGCTGTTCATGAAATATAATGGTGATAAAGGCGGCCGATAACTAGTTGACCTTTGGCAGCCATTTTGGTGACCTTGACCTTGACCCCGAAAGCCGATTATCGAACTCGTCCAAGACTTTGGCCATATGTTTATACTCAGAAGGTTTCATGTTGATAGTACAAGCCGTTCATGAGATATACTGGGAACACACACACACACACACACACACACACACACACACACACACACACACACACACACACACACATGGGAAAAAAAAAAAACATTATCGTTCCGCTTTGGTAAAGGCGGGCTACAATAAGAAGTCACAGTAATGAAATAAACGATGTTTAGTTAGACATTCATTACATTCAGCACAATGACGGTTTTTGTACATTATTCTTGCTACCACTAGATAAATTTACTCCAGCTGAAGAGAGACTTTGGAATCAAAAGGTTAAATTTAGCCTTCACTAACCTCATCAAGTCAAGAAGTCTCCCTCAGGCTGAATAAAATCGTCTGGAGGCAGCAAGAACGGAAAGACAATCCTCTTAGAATTCTGAGTCCCGAATGTAAGTAGAACTATTGGTCTCGCTTGAACATTCAAACTACACAGTCTGAGCGTGAGAGGCAGTTCCCTCCTCCGGCCCCTTTCGCTTTCCAGTTTAGTTGGAAAATTCAATTTTCAATAACAGGAGGAGGGAGGGATTCCAGCTCAACGTTCCCACCCTTTGTTGTAGCCCATTTGCACATTCATTTTCATTTCTGTTCTCCCCGAATACATATTTCATTCTTACTAGTTTTCAAATTTCGCAAGACAGAGTATCATAGTTTATGTTAATATTCTCGAAATATATTTTAAGGTCCTTGAAAGGACTATGAACCTAATCAGCTGATAGAAACCCATGTTGGTTGGAAAATCTGTCCGAAGGTGTTAGTTTCATACACTCCATTACATATACTGTGGGGTTTTCTTTTTCACCTTATCGAAGATCCTTATTTCTTTTCTGCTCATTTCACAGCCGAGGTCGTCAAACTGGAGGAGGGATCTGCCAGGTTACTAAAGAGGCTGTTCCTGCCTCACAACTAATGTTCATCGAATTTCATGGAACAAGATATACAATGGTGTTAAAGTTCTAGTAGCGACCCATTTTCATCCAGCATAAATAAACCGACTATAACTTGTCTTTTTTTTTTTTCATCTCGAAAACTGGTTGGCGAAACCTTGAACGTCATGTCCGTGGCAATTGGTTGATTGGGTGTTGTGGCAGGATCCCCTGGCCTCAACACGCATAACCAACCTCTTTTGAAGCCTAACTGAAGAAGTAGTTATTGACCTGGCCTTTGTTATGCAGATGGCGGTCGAGTGGTCTGAGTAACCGGAAAAGTTGTCTGAAAGGAAGAATGTTGGTTGGAGGACTGGAGTGTGAAAATGGAGGCGTGTGAATGGTAAAGTGAATGAGGAGGATTCTAGCGGGTGGCTTGGAAAGGAACTGTGATTGGTGGGGAGACTTGAAGGACTCTGCCGGGAAAGAGGAAGAACTGTGACTGTTACGGGGAACTGAAAGACGAAAACTTCGGGGAAATAAAAAAAAACAATATGAAATAGATGAAAGAGGACTGATTGTCAGGGTGAGTGAGAGACACACTCTCACGGGATGAACGATGTGTAAAATAGATGGGAAATTTGATTAGCAGGTTGAATGAAAGGAACTGATAGTGGAAGAGTGAAAATGAAGAATTGTGGCTGGCAGGGTGACAGTGATAGATTATATAATGAAAAATATGTGACTGGTACTAAAAGACTGGGCGATGTTGTGTGGTAGGCAAAGGATGAGTTAGTAAGACCGGTTAAGTCTAGGTGGAAATGTAAGAGTCACAGTGAGAGTGTGAGGTGTGACAGGCTGTGAATGGAGTCGGAAGGGGTTCTCATTAGTTGTAATAAAGTCGTTTGGTAACAGCAAGGGTATAATTCTTACTGTAATCACTTGCTTGATAAAGGATTAATCCCGTCAGAACAAGGAAGGAATAATTGTTCTAACCTTGCACACAAATTTGTTCCAACTGGAGATGCCAGATATACTGGTTCAATAACTATTTTCACTAAACAAATACAAAATTTCCAAATAAATGCAGAAGCTTCAGGGCCCTTAAGTCTACGGACGTGAAGCAGGAGCTTGAAAGATGTACTATGAGGCTTCGCTGAAGTCGCCAAAGTATTCGGAAGCGAGCCATCTCGTTTACTGAAAAAGTTAATGAGTGTGCGTGTGTGTGTGTGAGAGAGAGAGAGAGAGAGAGAGAGAGAGAGAGAGAGAGAGAGAGAGAGAATTAATATCGTCAGGCGATCGCACGAATACAGGAAATACAAAAAGACATTCTTGGAGTGAGAGGGTTAAGATGAATTAAAGAATGTATTATTCTCGGTAGTCATATAACAGTGAATATTTGGTGTTTTCGATCTCCCACATGAAGCAAACATAATGTAACTGTGGACTGTAACTGTGTACAAACATTAACTAAATATGTTTATTTTTAAGCATATTTACAACACCCAACAATGAGCATATTAAGATCTGACCACGTCTCTTCCAGCAGCTTCACTACTTCATCACAAAGACGTATTATTCTATTTTATGCTTGGAGTGAAGAGGTATATGAGGGGCGGGGGGAGGGGTGAGCTGAGAGCAAGGCAGTGAAGTGGCATTGGAAGGGGTGATATGGAGGGGATGTGTCTGTGGCCACTCCTTACGGAATTGAGGCGCTTGGCAATTCATAGCCAGATGGATATTTGTTACCTCCAGACGACTTTATTCAACTCTGGAAAGAGCTCTAGTACAGAAGAGGATTATGTCGGTCCTGTCTGACCCATACAGTTCCTAAAATACCCTTGCTGTCAAAAAAAATGTCTGAAAATAGCAAGAATAAACTATAAATGGTCACATGTGACAAGTGTTATGCCGAGGCCACATCCGTAGCGAAGTGTGCTGAAACATGACAGGTGCAGTGCGTGCTGCTCCTGAATCACACCCACATCTGTGGTCGTATTCCCACCTGCCGGTAAGCCTTCCCACAAACTCACTCCAGACTTTTTATTTCTTGGCAGTAACCCTTTTTGCACAAAGCGAAGCAATGCAAAAGTCTAGGCTGCCAGTCGGCGAAATTAACACTTTGTATTGGTGCGATGCTGGGTACGGCTTGTTTTGCGTGGTTTTGTGAACCCCTCACCACGGAAGGATTACCAGATGAATCGGTAAGTGTATTGCGACTGGCCTGTGGCTGCAAATGCAATATCTTCATTTTTAGGGAAAGAACCATCTTCCAATATATTTCCATTATGCCGGGAATGGAACTCGGGACTCCCAGGTGAGAGCCAGGCACTTAGTCGGGTGCCAGAGGGTTATCTCAGCTTCTTCATGCCCACAATAGGGGCGGAGGGACATTGGTTACAAGACTGTGATAATGTGAGATAACTTTTACCAGGTCGTGGTGTAGTGGACTGCTGCCTGGTTCTCACCTGAGAGTCTCGTATTCGATTTCCGGCATAGTGGTAATATACAGGATGGTTTTTCCAGTGCAAAGTGGTGGTTTCTCTCTTCAAAGGAGAATCTCTTGTCTGTTAGTCACTCCCTAAGGTTTTTCGGACACGAAATGTTTCACTCAAGCAGACTTTAGCCACACCCCTAATTACGGCACGGATGGTTCCTCATTTATTTGGTACCTTTGTAAATTTATTATTATTATTATTTTTTTTTTTTTTGGGGGGGGGCTGAGAGGGGGGGGAAGGGTTCACAAAATACTTGTCCTGTAAATCTGGTGGCGACATCTACGTCTGTATGGTTCTTGTCCCCAGGCAATTTTATGGAGCACTGAGATCTTTCGTACTGAACGGATTAATAATGAAGGCCTGATATACTGCCTCCAGTTTGAAAACTTTCTCCCAAGCTCAGTACAGTCGTCTGTAGGTGGCAGGAATGTAGTGTACTGAAGGTGTAAATGTCATTAGAACCGTGACGTCCTTATTTTGTTCATATTATATTATAATAATTATTATATTAAGCTTCGGAGGAACCTACTGCTGTGTGGGGCTAATGAAGGCTGTATCTAACCTTTACAGTCAGAAAAGTCACTCCTTAGCTGTGTAGAGTTGGCTTGTCACTCAGACAGGAGCCGCCTGAAGGTATAGTTATACCAGGTGAGTGGATGGAAGAATTACAGGTACACACATTTATGTTACTGTTCTTTACTGGAAAGATACAATATCTGCCCGAGCTGGACCTTCTTTATGAACATTTCCTTATATGTGTATAATTCATCTTTCCTCCTTGCACTGCCACTTGCTGCTATGCTGGTGCTGGAGAAAGACAATGTAGTGGAGACAGGAAGGCGAGAATCAGCGGGGGCGACAGAAATAGCTTAGGAAAAGAAGTCATGCATAAATCGGGCAGGGAGGGAGGGGAACAGTGGAGCGGCAGATGAAAAAGAATTAGAATCTTAAACTGGTGCTTAAGATAATCGCGTCTTCCCCTTAGTTTATTTCCGTTCATTGACGAAGTCACTGGAGCCTGCGAGTGTCAGCACCCATCCCATTAGCACTCTAATGGTGGGAACAAGTCGTGTTCTATTCTTGCTAACAACAGACGATATATTCACCTGGCAGGGTTATGACTCATCGACTACACGAAGGTCATGTTATTATTAAGTCCTAGTTTTCCCCTAAAATATGACCAGCAACAGTTTCTGGTACATGCAGGTCCCCAACTTCGCGTCTGAGTAAACAGGAACAAGAGGTAAACACTTCGTTCAAGGGTCTGTCTGGGTCAAGAATGGAAAGGAAAGCTAACATTCTCAGGGTCTAATAACGCACTCAGATGAATGAAATTGTTTACAGATAGACAGAATACAATAATAGAGTTGTTCCGACCATGAGAGGGTTAATGGTAACAGTATCAGCACCCTGAGTCTCCTACGAGTCAATCTCAGCCACACATTGTCGTGTGGTGTTGTCGGAATATAGTTTTTTAGAAGACATGACCACGAGGCAGTTAAATATAGATCAGGAAGGGAGGGAGGATAAGAGAAGGAAGAGGAATAGGAGTGAAATGAAAGATGGTAAGTAAGGGGGAGACGAGAGAGAGAAAAAAAATGAAGAAGAAAGAGGGAGAGTACGAAGATGGAGTGGGAGTAAAAGTGAGAAGAGAGAGAAATAGTAAGAGGGAGAAGAGAAAGGGAGAGCAAGTGGGAGAAGAGATAGGGAGAGTAAGAGGGAGAAGTGACAGGGAGGGTAAGAGGGAAGAAAATGGACAGTAGGCTATAAAGAACGAGGAGAAGGGGACGTGGTTCACTTGTCTCTCTCTTCACCCTCCAGTCCCTGGCCTAAATGACGGCTGTGAATAATGAAGGAGGCAAGGCTTGGGGCAAGGCAAAGAATACGAGGGAGGGAGGAAAGACCTGTGATGGGTGGAGGGCAGAGAGAATAGAAGAGTTGAGGTCGTTTTCTCGGAAACTCAAGCTTTCAAAAACCTCTTCCTCCAAGATTTATACTGCATGTTACTCCGCGACATTTTCTGCTATTTGTATCTTTTAATAACGACGTGATGTACCTTACATATACAACATACAAGAGAGACGGCTTTCTAATACCTCTTTTTGAGCGATTTATACTGCATGCTACACCTCTATAATTCTTTTTTAAGCTATTTAAATCTTACTGACATGAGTATTTTGTACAATGCTTTATATAATGTAAAGGGGAGCAGACTTTTTAGGTTCTCATCATTAGCGATTTATATTGCACGCTACAGTTCATCCCTTACGGGATTAAGGCTTCTGACAATAGATAGATAGATAGATAGATGGACCACGGCTCAATATTTAGATTTATTTGTTACTGTTAGTATCCTCACTATAGACGTGCTTTACGTAAGTAACCCACAAGAGGCTATTTACGTAAACTATGGCAAAATAATCCGGCAGGGAATATGTCTTAGAGGTCCTGCTAAGCTGACGATGCTAGGGAGGTTGGAGTGATGTGGTACACCCTCCATGCTAAATACTGTAGTTACAGTAGATATACTTTTATGGATGAGGGCGAACCTGTACCTACTGGGTCGATTTCTTGTTGCTTTTGGAGAGTTCGTAAGGTCTCTTTATTTGTGATTTATTATTCGTGATACATCTTATACGAAACGAGTAAAAGAAACAAACTTAACCCGTTTAAACAGATGCCGTATTATCTATTTTAACTCTGGCGCCTCCATATGACATTATTCATCTTCTCACAGTGCAAGGGTTAGACACAGCCTTAAGTAAGTCCCTCACTACTAGGGTTCCATGTTTTACTAAAACAATATTGCCACCACTGCCACGGTAATGCAAGACCATCTCCACACAGCTACAGCACATTAACATACATCTGCGCAAATTACCATGATGATTAATTACCAGACAAATACACAGCATCTCAAAACTTGCGTATTTATATGGTTTGACATTTAATCTCATACTTCTCCTTAGAAGGTCTAAATAGAATGTGAAAAAAAAACAAAAAAAAAAAAAAAAATTCTGGGGCTAGTGACTGAAGGAATAATCGTATCAAGTTTAAAGCGAACTGGTGAAGAAATTAAATAATGGCGCAGAGTTGAAAAAGTGTTTGGAAAAAAGAAAACGGAGGTAATACTGTAGTCCTCCACATCGCGTGTGGAGAGCTAAAAATAACATGACAGCAGCAAGAATAAATGAAAGAAAAACATTCGGGAGCCGAATGCCTAATAGCCGCCAGAGTATGTTGTTGGCCAAGTTACAAGCTACTTAAAAACCAAGTGTGAAGAAAATTCGCAAAACTATACGGAATTCAGTCACCGCGTTTCACAAAAAGCCAATCCATCTTAAAAGAAATAGCTGACATTTGGCAGACCTTGCCCTTGACCCCATGCGCCCATTTTCGAACTCGTCCAGGTTTTTGGCCATATCTCGATACCCTGAAGGTTTCATGTTGATAGCTCAAGCCGTTCATGAGATATAATGGTGCTAAAGGTGGACGATATAAAGCTACTTGGCCTTTGACAGCCGTTTTGGTAACCTTGACCTTGATCCCGAGTGCCCATTTTCGAGTTCGTCCAAGATTTTGGCCATATCTTGATACCCTGAAGGTTTCATGTTGAGAGGTCAAGCCGTTCATGAGATATAGTAGTAACACACACACACACACACACACACACACACACACACACACACACACACACACACACACACACACACACACACACACACACACACACACACAGACCAGGGTGAGAACATTGTCGCTCCTCCTTGCTAAAAGCGAGCTATAACTAATAACGAATATAATAATAATGTGTGTTGTAGATGCAAACAATGACGATCCTGACAAGAAATAAATACCGTTCATGAAAATATTATGGGAAATTATACACAATATTTGTTACGGATGAGATGATACGAGCCAGAGAGAGTATGACCCGAGGAGGCGGCAGGTGTAGCTTCCTTGGTGTATATAACACATAAAAATAATATTAATAGACCGCCGTCTTTACGACTGATAAGAAAGACCCGACTTCCTTAATCAGATGACGTAAGTTATGTTCATTCTTCCTTACCCCAGACGACTTTTTTCAGTTTAAGCCGAAACCTTTCGAAGTAGCAAAGTTAGATATAGCTCTAAATGTGCCATTGATCACAAATGGTTTCCGCTAAGGTGAATACAGTCGTCTGGAGGCAGCAGGAATAACCAACAGAACACTTTCACATAATTCATGGGGTTAAGTAAGACTGGAAATATTGATGGAATCACATAATTTCAGAGATGACGTGTTTCCATGTTATTTATCACCTCAGCATTTAGCACATATGAAAGGAAATATATTGTTTGGGGTTAAATATAAGCCTAGTTCTATTAAAATATTTAAGCTGCCTCAGTATTATTTCTCAGTTATTTAAAACCTTTCACTTTTTCAGTATGGTGATGTCTTTATCTATAGTACTCCGCTTCAGACGATAATGTTCTACTCTGGACATTATCCCTTAGAAATGGAGGCACAGTGAACATCCGCCACTTCGAAAATTTAAACCCAAGACAAAAAAAAAAATGGGCTGGAGGTAACAAGAATAGCCTAATATAATACATAATACACTATCAACTGTAAGGGGTTAAGACTTAAGAGTGTGAATTGTCTCTGTATTTGTCTCTACTCCGGAGATCCGTCTCGTATGATCGTCGTTTAGGTTTTAAAACCCTTACCTAAAACAATTACATTATAAAATTCGCACGTGGCAGACATACAAGGACGAATGTTATTTAGAACTTACATTTTCAACCCAATGCCTCTGTAATGGTTAGAGTGTAAACTTTATCTTAGTATTTGTTTGTATTTGCTATTTTCATCTCTGGTATATCCGACTCTAGATCTTCAATGTAGTGCGTGAAAGAATGTAGCAATTCAGTTCAAGACGTGGTAGGTGTAAAAAGCACTATTGTTTTGAGGTTACATTTTAAACTGACTCCTATATAAAGCTTAAAAGGAAAAAAAAAACAACTCTGTGGCCATCTCTTTCCTCTCTGGTAACCTCTACGTGCTTCAGTTATTATGTGAAAATATGAAACAAATTAACTTTTCTCATGGTATATAAAAAAGGAAATTCACTTTTATAAAAACCGCTTGATTGTATACAATGTCTATACAGCCGTCTCAGTTCTCTATGGCCTTCTCTAGCCTTTTCAAACATTACCTGAACGCATTATCACCTGTATATTATCAATTTGTCAAGTCCTAGTCTTTCCGTAGAACAGGCCTACAACAAGTCGATATTATATACAAGTCCACAACTGTATGATTTGTTAAAGGGAACAAAGTAGAAAAAAATATTGTCCATGAGTCTACTGGCTTGACAGTCCATTTCATGTTTTTCAGGTAATGAGCAATATTTACAACACCCTGGCACCCACGAGATTAAGTTGTTCAGATATTCAGGATTTATGTAAACCTGGTGAGGGTAAGGGTGTAGTCATGTGTGTTCCTGCCCCATCATTAACCCTGGCAGTAAACTTGGCTGAACACCCCAGATTACACGTCAGTATATCCACCTTACAAACACAGTATATCTCTCTACCCCACCCCATGACGGAGGAGAGGCCCTGATGCCTGTAATCTCAGGGAAGGACCAGTCATAACACACACACACACACACACACACACACACACACACACACACACACACACACACACACACACACACACACACACACACACACTAATAGCAGCTTATGCCTCACACACCTTTGCTGTGGCTGCCTCCACTTGCTCTGCCACTCTTACATAAGGCTTGTGTTTGTGACATATTTGATAGCGGACTGGCAGGCACATCAGTCTGCCAGTCCGCATGTTCTGCTCGCAAGTGGGAAAAGCTGAGGTCATTTGTAGTGCCCGTCAGACTCTTGGATAAAGTTATTTCTTCGTAGTCTTTCATCGACCAGCATACGAGTAAATGGGAGAGTGGATGCAACATCGACTCTTGTGTGTTGTGTTCTAGAGGAATATTTTTAACAAATACTGATTGCCTTAATGACTCGTGCAGTCGATAGTCATTAATTTTAAGCTTTCTTCTTCATGACTGCATGTACAATAGTACTGCCATTCATAGCTACAGTAGATATAGATTTTTGTTTTCATTTAACAAGTTCTTTTTTTGTTTATGGATCTCTGCCATTTTTTAGCAATATCAACTTCATTCTTCGGAATTTCCTAGAGATTTTTGTGTTTAACGATTTTTGTTTCGCGACTTTTTAACACCTATTGCGAACAAGTTTCGCGATCTCCGTGAGTGTGTTTTTGCGTGTGTTAGTAGGATGAGAAAAAAAGCCACGAACTAATTGTGGCAAAGTCAACCATTTTTGCATCACCCTTATCATCTCGTTGCCAGTGAATAGCGACCTAGCATACCCACAGCTATTTTGGTTACTACTATTATATGTGCTTGAAAGAGCAAAGAAAAATATATACACCCTGAATCGAAGTTATATGCGGGAAAGTTAAAATATACTTTGAATGGAATTTATGCGGGAAAGTCAGACACGGTTGTGTAATTCATATCACATTGAAAAAAAGAACCGACTTATTGTATTTTTAGGCCACACCATGAATGGAAAGTCTGGCTGGGGTTTTCTCATCAAGATCTCCTTAAGTTGGCTGCTTGCCTGGTTATAAATCCTCTTGCCGGCGTCGATACAGTGACGTCTTAAATTCTATTTTTGACCTTACCACAACCTTCGCGAGAAAAATGGTTATGACGACGACGACGACATGACGACGACGACGACGATGATGATGATGATGATGATGATGATGATTACGGCGATGACAGGAACAAGACGAGATACTTACATCCAAGGGCAAAAGTTCGCCGACACTTCTCTGCTAAATGTGGGAAAGGAGATGCTACATAAACTTCTTATGTGATGGCAATATAAGGCAAATAAACATAGGAGTATGAGAAGGAATGATAATCTTCATCGTTTGGGTAGGAGTGAAAAATACGGTAGGCAAGACACAATGCTTGCAGACAATTGTCGGTGAACTTTTGCTTACAGTTGTACACTCGGTAAAAGTGTATGCCGACAGCTGGGTAGGAATAGCTTCTGAATGAACATTGTTGGGAGCTGTCATCCCGGCACGGTTGGTGTATCTGGTTGTCAGAAGCATCTTGAAATTACGTACAAGTATATATATATAACTCGCTCTTCCACTCTGGCAATTCAAAACACCATCTATATATTCCAACGCAAAGTTCATGTATCATTAGCTGTGCCAGGCTAAGATTTATTTGTATTTATTCATTTATTATATATCTTATTATTTATTTTCTTAAGTTTTTATCATTTTTTATTTGTCTGAGCACGAGAACGTGGAACGGGACAATATGAGTGTGGATGGGTGTAATACGAGATTTAGTCGTTACTAGATGGAAACATTCGCTCAACCTAAAGGGCTGTTATATAGACAGAGTACTGACGTCTCTCGAAAAAGGACAACACTATATTACTGCCGGATTTACAAAATGACAATAACGTTTGCCATTCCTGAAATACATGACATTAACGGTTATATTAAAACTGACTATAACGATTTTCTGTGATGTAACACCAATGTTTTGTGTTAGGTGGGACAGAATAAAAATTTAATTCTCGCTGACAACACTAATAATTACCATTTTTCAACTACTTTGTTGCGGTAATCTTCTCTGAGGTAGATAAAATGATCTCAAGTCAGCCGTAACAAAACACAAATTTCGTACATCGCAGCCAAAACGTCAAAATTCACTCAGATTGAACACAAGGAAGTCTGGATGCTCTCGATGAACATTTCAGTTTTTACAAGCTCATCTGTAAAGCAACACTGGCTCAGCACACTCCCAATTGATTTTTTAATTAGGCTCAACACAAGTCAACCGCATGTCAGTCATATACAGTACGTTTGAGTGGGCTGTATTATGAAACATCATCCCTCCAGGAAAACTGGTCGCGGATAGAGAAGTGCTGAATTTCAAACAAATGAGAGTGGAAATAACTGTGGTATATTATGTCAGTGAACATGGAAGCGCAAGACTTGGTGTGACGGAAGCTCGAGTGGTTGGTGACCCGTCCTGAATCGGTAGGATTTTTAATTCAAACTAGGATACACTTTGCTAGAATGAACTTTTGCTCTTTTGCAGATGCAAAATAACCCCTTTAGTATAAGGACGTGTCTATTTTGTACTTGCTACCGCCGAACGATTTTCCTCAATCTATTGAGAGAATCCCCCTCAAAGTAAAGGATATAAAGAAATCTGTATTTAACCCTGCTTTAATATAAGGTAAGTTGTAGGCTACCTTCAAAGGATTTTATTAAGTTTAGGTAAGATCCACTGGCGGAAAGCGATCAGAGAGAATTTAATTAAAAAAGCATTTAGTCGAAGTGAACAAACAGAGGGGCATTATAATTATGAACTTAAGATTATATAAGTGACTGAAGGTATTGGAACTAACTGGGAAACTTGGCAGCAGTAACGTTTTTCGGACGTTTACCTCCTTGTACGATGAACAAAACCGAGTGGAAGTACTGAACCAGAACAAAAAAATGCTACCGTAAGATTTTTTTTTATCTAAGTGGAATATAAACTGTAACTTAAAATACAAGGCTTAAGAAGAATCTGTGGTATCTCGACTACAAATAAAGTAAAAAATGTGAAAAACAAGATAAAGAGCAGAGATAGAAAATGGATTACTCCTATTGAATATACACTTGTGTACAGAATCGTATCGTTCGTTTATAAACAGTCTCCAATATGCTTGCATGAGTCGGCCTTAGTCACCTAAAGGCGGCTGTCCACGCTGCTTGATTACTGGCAGCCTCCCTATTCAGTCCCCTATCCCCTAGGTTACTTTATGACCGCGTACCAGGTCTTTTTCAGTCTGCCACTCGCAACCCTGCCCCTGACATTCACATTTCTCACTTTCCGCACCCAGCTGTTAAAATCAATCCCCTCCTCATGCCCAAATGATCTCAATCTACCCCTCATCACAACATCATACATTCCAGTCCTCTCCTTCCTCTTAACTCTTCAATTGTAAACTTGGACCCCTCCCCCCAAGGGCTTGTATCCAAGGACGCACTACGTATCAGCCAAATCATTGTCGTTTCTATTATTTTGAGCTTACGAAAATCCTCTTCCTTCACCGCCCAGGTCTCACCACCATACAACATTACTCTCCTAACAATGCCACATACAGAAATCTCGTAACACGGAGGGAGAGTCCTCTCAAGGTCAGGAAAGGCAACAGCTCTCTGAACTTCATCCAACCATTCATTGCTCTAGCCACTAAGCTTGATCCAGCCACACCTGCAGCACAGAAAATGTCCCCAAATAACAACACTCCTCCACACTCAACAGATTCAAGAATCGGAGGGAGAAAAGCGACAACAATTCTCCTAAGAACAAGAGGAGCCAATTCAACATTATCACACACACACACACACACACACACACACACACACACTGTCAGAGAGAGAGAGAGAGAGAGAGAGAGAGAGAGAGAGAGTGGCGTATAGATATCTGTCTAGCGTCACTTATGATTGCTCTGCACCACTCTGTCATAACCATAGTTTCCCTGTAAGAAAAGAGTGTGTGCCGTGTAAAACACGGATTGGCATTGTGAAGCATCTGACCGCGTGTTACTGTTGTGCGGAACTACCGTAAAGGAAGATTGGACTGGGACCAGAATGGAATGAATCTTCTGGGGCTTGTGTGCTAAGAAAAAGAAAGGAAGAAAGAAAGGGTGAAAGGGAAAAACAGTAGTAGTGTTTCAAAAAAGCTACACTACACGGTGACACAAGACACGGATGATAAAGATCTGCGATGACGATTTTTCATATAATTTACTGTATGCTATCACAAGCTTTTTTTTTTTCTTTTTTTTTTTTCAAGGACCTCTGTTAGTATAGGAGGTTAGTGATGATCGTTTGTAATTTAGTCTAATTTGAAGTGTCTCCTTAAAAATGAATAAAATTGTCAGGTGATAGCAAGCACAAACTTTATCATAATGTCAATACATTAAAGGGATTAAGGATAATCAAGAAGAAAACTGAAAACAAACTATAAAGAATAAGAAATAAAATGAAACGCAATGTAATTTACCAATAAACAGCTTTGGAGTTTTAAAACAGATTCCTACATTTCAGACAGCTACTTCAGAATACGAACGGAGCGAAAAGATTCGTGTGAGAATAGCTAGGTATTTGGGAGAGGAGAGAAATGGGTGGGTAGGGGAAGAAGCCGTTTATTTATTATTTTATTTTATTATTATTATTATTTTTTTTTGTGTGTGTGTGGTGGGGTCTTTATGAAGTGCTAAAGGCATCATAAGGTACGTGTAATTGAAAGCTGCACGCCCAGAATAGGATAACTAAAAACTGTTAAAGAACACTGATGAACATGAATAGGATAACCGCGAACTGTTAAAGAACATTTATGAACAATCTGAATTTCCTGGACAACCTTCTTCGCCATGTATCATTGTCCTGAGAAAAATCATTATCCCTCTCTTCAGATATCACCAGCTATAGAAGACCATTACTCCCTTTCTCGCCAGGTACGATCACGATCAAAAGTTTACTGACACTTCCCATCTGGCTGTGGCAATGGATGATGTTACATGAAATATTTCCATGTGAAAGCAATATCAAACACGATAGAGTAATATGCGAAGGAAGGACACTCTCTCAGACGTTGACGAAGGAATGGGAAATATGGAGGGCAAGACGCAATGCCGGCAGGGGACTGTCGGGAAAATTATGCCCATCACAATACTGCACCACGGTTACAGTAAATCGTTTCTTCCTTTCTCGGAGGATATCTAGGGCTATTCAGAAAATTATCGCTATAATCGGCATGTTATTATCTGATGAAGCTCAAATTGAATACAATTTCATGGTTACATAAAATCCGGTAAGCCTTGGTTATGATATAAAAGTGAATCGCATTGGTTACTAGTCAAATAAACCCTCCAGTCTGAGTACAGTCTGCCGCTAGTTGAACCGAAAGGTGTTAGAAACCATCGTCAGGTTAGGAAAAAATAACTTGTTATTCCCTCCCCGCCAGATATCACAAGCTGGATAAAATCATCACTAACTCTCTCGTCAATTATCACGGACTGGAGAGAAGCATCACCTCTGGTCTCGCCAGATGGCAAAGGTGAGAGACTAAAAAGGTTGTGTCTGGCAATAATAGAAATCATTCGTAAGAAGCATTAAATCGTTTTGGAAAATAAATCTAACAGCAAAGTTAACAGGTCAAGAGTATAACTAATATGGCATGCGGTACTGAAACGGGTAAGAAAATCATTTGAATGACGTGTTGGGGGAGTCAAGAAATTGATTCGTAAAACGTTAGAAGGAATATAGAAAAAATCGTAAAGCATAAACAGTAAGAAGGTAAAGTTAAAAATTCGTACTACCGTGGAAAGAGTCAAGTAAATAATAACTTGGGAAGGAATTAAGGATACAATTCCCAAGGCGTCATGACGCGGGTGAAGAAATGAATTCGTTCCTGTAAGACGTATTGAAGGGGAGTAGAAAGTAATTTGTAAGATGTAAGAAAGAGGTCGTGGAAATATTCACGTTGTAAAGATTTAAAATAATGATTTGCATGAAGTATTTAAAAGGTCAAGGAAATAAATCTCAAGACGTAGGAAGTTCTCAAGGAAGTAATTTGTACGTTAGGGGGTACGTTAGGGGGTACCTTCCCCCACCTTATCCAGGTCGTTCCAAGCAAGAAAGTTAAGGAAACAATTCATTAGACGTAATAAATATTGGGACCAAGAGATTTTTAGTAAGGAGAATCGAAATATTTGTCAAATAGAAGAAACAATTAAGATAGTCATTATGATCAGTTGAAAGATGAAGCTCATTTTGATCGAGTTAAAGATGAAGCTCGTAAGACCTACCAGGGGCTGAGGAAATACATCCTTAAATGTAAGAAAAAGGACAAGAAAATATTACTCTGGAAGAAAGAAAGGACCCAAGGAAGTGGTTTATAAGGTAAGGGCATCAGGCTCTATGATGCCTTTCAATATCCAAGGGTTCAATGAAAGGGAGATCAAGCTGGACCGACCAACTGCCTGCCCCGCCGCCGCCAGTGGAGTGCGTGCGTGACCTTCTCGGAGAATATGTTGTATGAAAGGAAAGGACGTGGAGTGCAGAAGCCTGGATGCACGCCAAAAGGTCAGAACTGGACGCAAGGAAAAGTGGGATGGAGGAATGGGATTAGATGAGGTAAGAGAGTAGGGTTTGAAAGAGAAAAGTGGATTTAAGTGAGTTAGAAGAAAAGAGACTGAAATACAGGAGTGGATCTATGTAAGCTAGAAGTTGCTCTTTAAAAAAGGAAAAAGGTATATATAGGTCAGACGAGTCAAGTTTCAGATACTTGAGAGAGCTTTTGTGGGGGTATAACAGTGGGATCTGAAATGAAGCAGTGGGTTTATGTGACTTACAAGAGTGGGGTTTGATATAAAAGTTATTTTTTTATGCAGTGTGGAGTTAGGAGAGTGGCTTAACAGAACTAGACGTGATTTGCAAAGTTTAAATTAATTAACTGTATCGGTCAACTTGCACACATTCGACAAGGGTGGGGAAATCTACAATGCACGTTTTTGCCGTGCTTTAAGATACTGATGGGTAACTGATCCTTTAGGACAATGAATATTACTTACTCCAAGTGGAAAAATGACCATCTCATTCAGTAACACTGGCATGGGAAAGGATATGGATGGTTTTTGAAGTAGAGAGTGGCACGTGCATATGAAAATTTGTTTTGTTAATGACAATGGTTGTGAAGGAAAGACTGTATACAACACCCAGGGAACCTCGAAGGAGTGCACACACATGGCAAGACATGCAACTGCCCACTCTTATTCGCCTCGAGTAGGGTTAAACTAAATCTTGAGTAGAGTCAGACGGATGGAGTTACGTACAATGCCTTTCGTTGTTTCGTACATTGTCGAGAAAATTCAGTCTGTTCAACGCACTTCTTAAAAATAAAAATTTTTACGGCCTGAAACTCACGTTATTTTATGAGTCTTTTCGTAAATCTTCTTATCGCTGCGGGTGGTCTGGGATGCCATATCTTATTCCTGTAAACGAGAGATTTTCTTACAAAAATTCAAACTGTGTACAATGAATAATGGATTAGATATAAAAGTTGAGAGTGAAGGCAGTTGAATCACAACACCCAGAGTGACATCAGAGTGACCTGCGGTCTTATGGACGTGGGGTTACGAGGCTTAGTAACACCACTTCTTCATGGAGGCCTCCTAATACTCTTCTTTACCACGTTTACTTCTGTCTGATACGTTTATGTATTCATGTATGTTATTTATGCTGTGTAAGTTCATATATAAAACGTACATGAGTAATATACGGGAGAAATAAGTTACAAATGCAAAGTATAATGCTACCCAAGGATAAAAAGGAGCCATGTAGTACTAGTAAATGAATGCAGGGTTTCGCGAAGTTTCTCGTATGAAATATGATGCAGTAGGAGATGCAAAAGGCAATGCCAGGAGCTGCTGAGCCAAATGGAGCGTGAAGAGTAAGTGATGTCGCAGGAAGGAGAGCTGAATCAAGAGAAGGGACAACGATGACGCACTCTGTGGAAGGTTGCTTTATCATAAGAAAAAGGTTGTTACTGAACAGGGACAGATGGGCTTAGAGATTTTGCTACCTCAAACAACCCTACAAGATTTAGCATCAGACAACATACATATCGACGAAATAACGTGAGGTCGGAAATGGTGGTCCAAGAAGAGTCGTTAATGAACTGGGACACAAAGGCCAGGTGGTCTTTGTATCGCAAGGTTTCTCACAAGATGCAGAGTAAGGCAACCTGCACTGCGAAGGAACCACATGGGGATAATCTAAGAGACGGTGATAGTCTCATAAAAAATAGGGGGGGAGGGAATCGTTGTTGAATGGGGACAGGATCCCCAGGTCTTTTTATCATAATCACACTTTCACCACATCTCTAACACCACCACAACGACACCTTTACCACATCTCTTATAACAAAACCACACCCCCACAACATCTCTGACAGCACCACAACCACATCCTCACCACATCTCTGACAGCACCACAACCACATCCTCACCACATCTCTGACAGCACCACAACCACCCTCACCACATCTCTCTCAGCACCACAACCACAACCTCACCACGTCTATTACGGAACCACAGCCTCGCTTTCACCACATCCGTTACTCTACCATAACCACATCCTCATCATAGCTTTACCCTCGTCACATATACTACAACACACCAGTATCACCAGCACTACACACTCGGTAGTTACCAAAATTCTTGTATACACCACAACAACGTCGCCATGATTTCATTACTTACAGCACCTCAACTTCCAATTTACTGCACCACAATCATATACTCGTACTCACAAAGACAGACCTGTACCACATGTCCACCCTCACGTAATTCTGATTGTTGCATTATCCGTCACAAGCAAAACCTACAGAATTACATCCAAACCTACACCACATCCACAGCAACACCATCTACAAAGCACCAAAACAACCCTTTCACTATAAGCTCACTCTCACATCGCTCCAATTGCTGTCTCATCCATCATGATCAAAACTTTCAGCACGACTGCCACATCCACACCACGTCTCTTACAGCACCACACTTACAGCACCACAACCACACCTTCACCACTAGCTCACCCCCACACATCACTCCTACTGCTGCATCTTCCATCACCTGCAAAACTCAGGCCGTCAGTCAACCAGGCCCAACTTTTCTCTTGCATCAACTTTTTCGTCTCATCTCTCAGGCTGGGAAGGGGGGGATGGGTACAGGTGGGTGTGGCGGTCTGCAGATCTCTTGGTTGCTACGGGTGGGTGTGGTGGTCTGCCCATCTCCTGTTAGGTACAGGTGAGTGTGGTGGTCTGCACATCTCTTGGTAGGTACAGTTGAGTGTGGTGGTCTGCACATCTCTTGGTAGGTCCAGGCGGGTGTGGTTGCATCCCCATCTCTCATCAGCACTGCACAGCTTCTCTTACTAACATACGAGTATTTTGAAACCCATGTCATTTCTGTGTGTGTGTGTGTGTGTGTGTGTGTGTGTGTGTGTGTGTGTGTGTGTGTGTGTGTGTGTGTGTGTGTGTGTGTGTGTGTGTGTGTGTGTTTGCTATGAAATATCTGTTTTACCAGGAACGACGGTTCTGTATGTCTATTGTAAGGCTCCATCCAGTTTACAGCATTGCCTAAGCTAAAGAAAAAAAAAGAACAGCAATTTACCAGCTCCCGTAAAAGTCGTGGATTGTTTTCTACAAAGGAAAAGTTTTCCTCTCACATTTCAAGGTCACGGTCATCCAAATGATTTTCCAATGTTGGTTAAAAATCCAAACTGACTCAAAACACGTCAGCTTTAGTCAAGAACAGATCGTGTCCAGTAGTGGTATTTCTATTTTGCAGAGTTGTATGCTGTCGTATAACTGTATCCCTCAGAGAGAACTACGCTACAGCACCGAGGTGTTATACTGATAAATAATAAGACCAGAAACGTTCCTACTAAATTTTCCACATTCGCCGTCAATATTTATATTCTGAATTTTCAACCATAAAGCCCTTTTACAAACGTAAACATTTCCGTCATTCATCAGTCATCGATTTCGGATCTTTGATGGAACACTGACGGAAATCATGAACTTATTACCATAATCAAGCCGTATGATCGTGGACTCTTATCCTGAACAACAACAAAATGACGGACATTTTCTAAACAGCCGGGCTCCTCTCAAGGGTAGCGGGAGCTACTGCTTTTATGACTGGATATTTTTAATTAGAAGATTCAACAAAAGAGAAGAAAAAAAAAAGTTTGTGTTGGCGGTGTTCATTTAAAAACAAAAAAAAAATAAGAATAAGAATGCATATCTGATAAAAACAGTCAAAATAAAATGTGAATGCATAGTTCTTCTGTGGTATTTATGGTTATGATAATTTATGCTAAATAAATGTACAGTAAGTTCCATATACAAATCTATTATGTGTACTTACAAATGAAAAGACCTACATAATATCGTTTAACTTATTTAACTTCATGAGCAAATTCCAACGTTTATGTTTGGAAATCCACAGCATCTTCAGACATCTGCGGAAATGGAGGACAGCGTCAAGTGATCCAGTGAAGAAATATAATGTCGACAAGATGTTTTTCCACTCTGACTGGTCTTTTATCTAATAATCCAGCCATTGATGCACAGCACACAGGCCCATCCACAATATTCAAACTTAGCTATATAAGACTTGTGTTATTTACAAGATAATCGTACACCGAGCAAAATAAAAGAAAGTATAAATATATGAAATGTGGAATTCTAAACGGACTTCACTTTGAGTCTCAGAATAGGGAAAAGTTTTGGGATGTAACAGGTGATGCTCATACTACAAAAGTAAAATCATGCGAACTGTTCATTACCACCCTCATAATCATATGGCGTAAACTATCACCAAAATATCAAACATCACTTATCTCGCCAACAGTCACGATCACTGGTATACTATAATTATATGAATTTTCTGATTATCTGAAAAATTTCTAAAATAGATGTTTAAAATTTGGTTGAGTATATGTTCTTATTATACGACAGTGGAGTCACTAAATTAGAGTGAACGAGGATGCCTTCACCTTTCAGGAACAACTCCACTGAGCAAGTTACAACAGTGAATATGTACAGTTCAATAACAGCTTCTGTTTACGGCTGAAGTTTTGTTGGTAATGGATGATGAGATGACCTGGTAGTGAGGGTGGTAATGAAGGTGTGGTTGTGATGATATAGACTGTGGAAGAAGTGGTGCTGTAAGACATGTGGTGAAGATGTGGCTGTGGTAATGTAGACTTTAGAATGTGTGGTGCTGTAAGACATGTGGTGAGGGTGTGGCTGTGATGTAGACAGTAGAAGGTGAGGTGCTGTAAGATGTGTGGTGAGGGTGTGGTTGTAGTGATTTAGACTGTAGAAGGTGAGGTGCTGTGAGATGTGTAGTGAGGGTGTGGTTGTAGTGTCGTAGACTGTAGAAGAAGAGATGCTGTAAGATGTGTGGTGAGGATATGGCTATGGTAATGTAGACTGTACAAGGTGTAGTGCTTTAAGGCATGTGGTGAGGGTAAGGTTGCTTTCCTGTATATACTGAAGATAATACTTCAGTTGCCAATATCTACATAATGTAAGTGTTTTATCAAAGCTAGTAATGATGTCCTTTGTTCAGTAATGATCTAGTCATTATATCAGAACACAAAAGTCGGAGAAGGACTTGGGAATATAAAATTCTAAACGTACTTCTCTGCTGCAGCTGAGCAAGTCCCAGTCAGTGGGGCATATTCTCACTGGCTTAGATTTCCCAACACTTCCTCTTCAGCAGTATATTATACCAGTGGTTGCTCGCAAAAATTTACGGGACTAACTAATAGCCTTTCCATCACAAAACGTTTGCGCCATTATCTTTGTTTCCGTACCGTTACTGAGCCCACAACAACCAGTTCTGACCAAAAAGTCGAACAAATGATTTTCCCATTTTTTTGCGTGTAGCGAATGCCGAATTTCGCGCCGTCACGTCGCGGGCAATTGCCATTTTTTTGGTATTTTCTGACAATCTTTGAAATTACCCCTACCTAATGCAAAAAGAATTGGGTCGATATCTATTACCGTTCTCATGAAAGAAACGAGCAAATGCTCATACAGACATAAGCATACACAGCTTGACTTTATTATTTAGATATATTACACCTTAATATCCATTTGGACTTTGCTTACGAAAGTGATGCCGATATTAAGCTAACGTATAAACATCATACAAGATTATATTAAGGTATGTTACACTAAAAAAAAGAGGTTCTACAGGATGTCCCGCCATGGTGAGCACAGTTTAGTTTAAATTAATCATCCTTTGGTGACGCCACCTTATAAATGCGAGAACCATTGTCCACGAACTTCATATGCATTTCTTATGTTTTTTTAACCTCTTCAGAATGATGACAACAGTTTAAAGCTCTTGCTACCAGTAGACAATTTTTTTTAACTTAAGAAAGACATCTTTTGGGACGAATGAATGTTATATCTGTGCTGCCACCTAAGAGGTGTTTATAAAATCAGGAAGGGTGTTAAGTGGTTACGGAATCAATGAAGGTTATATCCAGGCTGCCACGGGAAAGTCTTATTCAGCTTAAGAGGAATCTCTCGTAGTTCAGGTATTATTTAAGGATATATCTAAATTCAACCCTCACACCTCGAAAACTCACTCATAGGTAGAATAACGTTGTCTGGAGACTGAGGGGAAAAAGCCATCGTAGTGAAGAAATAAAACACTTTCAAAATACTTGCTGAAACTCATTTCTATCTTTACCGATAATGTAATCACTTTATTAACACTCAGGCTCGTATGACACTCTTTAACACAACCGTCTCATGCTAGCTGGATTATATTGGTACGCGGGTTAATGATGTAAATGAAGTACATGCGGAAACTGTTCATTACTTAATGCTCCATTCAGCAAACGGCTTTCCGTGATTGAATTTGGGCTTTTGGAAATCACATAAGTGAGACTGAAATATGAAGGGGAGGCTGCTCGAGATGCAGTTATCCTTTAATCATGATGAAAAAAATAATAATAATAATATGAGACGATTTTACATAACACAGGTTTACCTAAATTATAACCTCGAATAACGCCACATCAAGGCTACGAATATGGCACAAGGGGAAACTGCTGGGGATGCAATATTGGTGTGAGCAGTTGATCAAATATGCAGGTGTCAGGCATACTAGATGCCCGCCACTCCTGTTCCTCTTAATGTATTGATTGCCTGGCCTTGTCGATGGTTGCTGAGGCAGACCAGACAAGGGGGACAACTGGCCTGTGTTCTCTTGTAAATCTTTTCCCTCTACCCACTCCCCATAATCCCCTTCACTCTCTCCATCAGGTTCCTGTCCTTGTTCTCTCTCTCAACGATTCCATGTGTTCTATCTCCTTTATTAACCTGGGATGTTATTGTTATATAAAATGACTTTCATGAAATCCATTCTCTGTAGCCTACTCTTCCACTCTAATGATATATAGATACCATATTGTAGCTTCTCTTAATCAATAGTTTAGGATCAGTAAGTCAGTTCCTGGCTGATTTTTCTTCTACTCCATTGTACAGTTTCGTTTTGTTGCATGATAGCGTTGCTTAGTCCAATTGAATTACTCAGCTTTATTTGAGGAGAAATCTCAGTAATTACTAAGTTTTCCAGTGACTCATTTAATCTTATTCTGCCTAATGTTAACCTGCCAGAATAAAAATTACCAAAGGTTAGTTCAGTTTCGCTTTGTTGCATGATAACGTCGCTTACTCTCATTACTGAATTAATTAACATTACATTTTTTGGTGAATCTCAGTAATAATTAAGTATTCCTTAAACTCAAGTAATACTGTCCTACCTAGTGTTATCTTGAAAAAAAAATAAAATAAAATAAAATAAAAATAAAATAAACTGGAGTTATATATATTACTGTACAACCTTGCCTAACCCACCCCCACCCGCCAATCAACCCTCTTAGACCACTCTCTTACACCCACCCACTCCGTCAGTCCACCCTTATCTATACCCCACCATTTTTAAACTAACCCATCCATCCCCTCATCTGCCCACTAACTCACAGCCTAATCTACGTAAAAGTTTATTGTGTTTACTTGCGTAGTGTATTTAATTTCCTTCTCCCTCTCATACCTGGGAGCATGAGTATATTATACTAACAGTGTGCTCACCCTTGTAATGTAAAGTATTAGTCTTATAACCCGCTCCCCTGCAGATCTCTCTCTCTCTCTCTCTCTCTCTCTCTCTCTCTCTCTCTCAAACACACACACACACACACACAGGACCTTTTTATAATGACAAAAAATCATAAAATAGTTGCTATCCTCTTTCTCTGCAGCCGAAATTTAATTTTGTTTCTGCATTTCCTCTTGCTAGTGTAATCAGAATGGATATTTTTTCGGAACCAAAATATTTTCAGGCCGGATATAAACCAGGCCAGGATATGAATAGCGGTCCTGAAGGTCCACCACCGCCCGTCACCGTCATGATCTATATCCCATGACTCAGCTGGTTTATTTCACGGGTTATTTTCTAGTAAGTCACCGAGTGGAAAGTGTGAGTTTGTGACTTTTGTTGTCAGACGTCAAAACCTTTTATTCTTCGGAAGGAAAATCACGGTTGAGGAAGAACACATCCTGTAATAATAGGTTTGGTATTAATATTACCTGATTTGATGATATCATATAGGTAATATCCATAATAATACAGAAGGACGTTGAGGATGATTGGCCACGTGGAGAGAAAGGAGAAACTGATTATGGGGAGCATATATGACAGGGTTGAAGAGAGACGGAGGTGGAAGAGAGGAAGAGACACCGAGGATGAGGTGGAGGGACTGGATGGAGAGGCATATGAATAAGGGTGTGATAGATGGGCCTGATGCTGGAGGCCAGGGCGATGTTGAGCCGATTTTTTTGGAGCCAACCACTCCACCAAGCTTATGTATAGATAGACTGACGCACAATGAGTTGTCACTAATTCAAGACTCTACGCAAGGTACAAATTAGTGTTATCTATTTCACCATGTATATTCCTATGTATAAGCAATGTTGTTCATTATCATTTGTTGTTATCACCAACGTCACCATCTGCAACGTCTTGTATGGTCGTGGTATAAATGGCTTTGCTCTATGTTGTCCGTACACTAACGTGAACGAATTAACTTTGTTTTCTTAGATTAAATTGGATTTCAGTAATATTCCTTCGTGTACTTAAGATGTTGTTTAGCTCTGAGTTATTGGAAATCAGTGTTTATGCCAAGGGATGTTTCGTTCCTGACCGACCTACAGAATTTATATTAATATACGCTTACTGAAGAGAACCATGCACTACAGGTTTTCAAAGATCTTCATACAGTTCTGCAAAATGTGTACTGTGTCATGAGTCATAATTTAGTTTTACTATATGAAGATAAAAGTCGTGTCCCGGTTTTGTCCTAAGATTTATTGTACTTGAAACAATATGAGGGCTCGACCATAACTGCATATTCGTGGTTGGCTAGCCTGATTTTCCTCAAGCTTCATATCTGCTGCTCATGAGATGACAGATTAAACTAACCTTCGGAGTTCTGAAGTTGTAACATCCATTTACGAGAACTGCTGCATCCCAGAAACGAAATATGAACCATACTGTATTTGGTCAGGTGATTACTGCCTGGCCGCTACATTTTACACCTTACTACAAAACCTCAGTACCTTGGTACGAGATGGGCAAAACAGCATGCGTCCAACTACTGGGAAGATGAGAGAGGACATGATGTACCTTTAATTAGGAGGAAGGAATCCCGAACAGGTAGTTCAAACATTCGATTTAAGCAGAAATTAAGAAATGCGGATCAGGCGCATTCGGGAGGAAGGCACAGTGGACAGCGGTCATCATTCAGGTCGCCTTGGTGTTACCACACCGATGTAGGCCCAGGAAATAATCACAACGATGGAAGGTAGCATATGTAAGCAGTGGTTGTTCCATAAGGGATGAATTGAACCTGGAGTGAAACACACAAATAGTTGTGAGTAGACTTCGGACTCCCAGCCTGTGAGATTCATATCGCCACTCATAACAAAACATTCTATTATAATTTTACACTAACTGTATCCCCATATGCAAGATCGTTGTTTGATTACAGATCAGAGCTTATAATTACCAATTTTAAGCACAGGTTAAATAAAATAATGGAGAACTGAAATCCGGACATGTATTAAACTAACTGAATTGCAGTGTTTTTAGTAAGGCATTAAAAAAAGGGAACAGATTAGAAAATATATATATATATATATATATATATATATATATATATATATATATATATATATATATATATATATATATATATATATATATATATATATAAATTAGCATTCGAAAAACGCAACTTTTTATACTGTATTTAATTCACTTAGTTGTCAAAAATATGCTCGCATCCAGAGGCTCGTCACCGGGAGCAAATGGCAACTCATGCCATTGCTACAAGCCGTTCATATGAAGCAAAGCAGAATTCACCAAAACTTGAGCCTCTCAGCAGCTATTTTTATAAATTTTCAGGACACGACTGTTGTCTTTGATTGTACATATGGCAAAATAGGAAGACGGATTGATTAAGAGTGTAAATGTGTGAGGTTGATGGGAGGAGGGGTGAGGGAGACCAAGGATTGGGTGAAGAGACGGACTGGAGAGGAATTTGAGTGCAAGTGGCGTGAGGTGGAAAAAAAAAGCGGCTAATGATGGAGGATATGGCGTCTGTGAGGCGATTTGTTGCCGCCACCCACTCCCGATTGAGGCGTTTGGCGTTTGGCTTAATTCGACAGAGAGAAAGTAACCTGTTTCTCCTACTCTTTCATTCGTTCTTCAATATCCTTTTCCGCTCTTCTTCGTTGCTGCATGCGGCCCTCCTTCTTCAAATATCTTCAATTTCACGTTTAGCGGCAACCTCGATAGCTTATCTGCATGCATTCCCATCCTCCTCTCTCATGGGTGTCTTTTTCTCTTATTCCCGCTGCGTTCAAAACGTTAACTTTTGGGAAACCTCATAGTAAAAGAGGTTTAGAAATTAACTTCATTAGCTCCTTTGACTAAAAGGTCTTTCTCCAGTACAAAATAATATCAGGTGGTAACAAAAATACAGAATGAAGAAAAAACGTCACATCCTCTTATTCCTACAACTCTGGTTAAGTTCTTAGCCTCTCTGAAAAAGGTAATTTCTGCTACTGTCTGAATACTGACTCTCTTTTTTACACATTAACAAATTTTCATTTCAGTTCGAGAAAGTGGGGCACACTTCACTTTCACAGAGGACTTTTTGCCTCAGTGAACAGAGCTGGTAAACGAAGAATGAAATCGCTTCTCAGAGTTGGCAGAGTCAGACGGAAAATACCCTACAGCGATAAGTTATACTCGGGCGAATAAACATTCTTTTGCAGGGTGGGGTTTGGAAAGGATATGAACCGGGTCGAGAGAGAGAGAGAGAGAGAGAGAGAGAGAGAGAGAGAGAGAGAGAGTTTGTTTTAATATACATGAAGTACACCAAAATTAAAATATGCTGATTTTCATCCTTAAAATATGTAAAGATACTATAAATTTCTAGAGTATTTCGATGCGATTTGATTGTGCAGACACGTCACCTGCCAGTTATTTTATTTTCGGTACAAAATTTGGTGTCGGTATTAGCAAGTGAGCCTGGGGTTAGTGATGAGTGAGGAACACCTGGAAAAATATAATTAAGGCGTGGGTGGCCTGGCTTGGCTGGCGATATATATGACTCAAGTGCAACACATGCTTCCACAAGACAACAAAACCTGACTTGGCGGAATGGCGCTAGGTGCGAGGCAAGATGAACGGGAATATATATACGAGATTTATAATGTTGCTGATGGTAGGATCGTTATGTACAGGGCATAATTTAATAATCCTGCTGATGGCAGTGTGGTTATGTACAGGGGATTATGACCCTGGTGATGGTAGTGTTGTTATGTACAGGGGATATAATATTATAATGCTGTTGATGGTAGTGTTGTTATGTACAGGGGATATATAATTCTGTTGATGGTAGTGTTGTTATGTACAGGGGATATATAATGCTGTTGATGGTAGTGTTGTTATGTACAGGGGATATATAATGCTGTTGATGGTAGTGTTGTTATGTACAGGGGATATATAATGCTATTGATGGTAGTGTTGTTATGTACAGGGGATATATAATGCTGTTGATGGTAGTGTTTTTATGTACAGGGGATATATAATGCTGTTGATGGTAGTGTGGTTATGTACACGGGATATATAATGCTGTTGATGGTAGTGTGGTTATGTACACGGGATATATAATGCTGCTGATGGTAGTGCGGTAAACCCTGTACTACCATAACGGCTTGTTAGTTCGTAAGAAGAAAGCCTGGACCGCCAAAATAAGCCACTAGTTTATAGTGCAATTTGTTATATCCATGATGATTCTATAGCTCTTGTTTTTTTTTTTTTCCTCTGTATTCTTGGGTGCACTTGGTATGGCATGTAAAAACCACAAGTTTTTAATTAATGATAGTCAGGAAAAGGGGATTTATATACACCTTCTCCCTTTACACTTTAATAAAACACCCCTTTTATTACATTGCTCTATCTCAATACTAGATATTCATCTCAGAAGGCTTCTGCAACTGAGGGAGTTCAATATATCCTTCACGAATCTCTCCACTACGAGTTGAGGTTCTCCTAAACTGAATCAAACAAACAGACTGTAGCTATAAAAATATGAAGATATCTTTGGACTGAATTAATTCATTCCTTGATTTTTTTTTTTTTTTTTATGCGAGTTAGAAGGAACGAAAGGCTAGGAGCCCGCAAACATTTCCTTCCAAGAAAAGAAACAAAACAATACAAGAGTGAGCCAAATTCAAGATATGTTCATTTCGAGATGACTGGACGTAAGAATGAAAAGTAAATGCCCTAAGACGATATCGCACCGATAGAGTTAATGGGAATCATGTCAAGCCTTTCCACGACGAAAGGTTTCACTTAATTTATAAATAGTTGTTTCAAGGTATCATGAATATTATTTAGATGAGCCACCGCACTACAGTCAGAACCATCCATCAGATGGTGGGCGATATATTTCGTTTTTGCTGCAGGGAGATGATTATACTCATTAATGCTGCAGGCTAAATAATTGTTAAGCGGGTGTTAAGACATCTAGCATTTATCTCGTAGGTTTAGAATGATCTCGAGCAGCTCTTCCTCTATGACTATATAATTCATTTCACACACCTGTTATTATTTCGAGTCATTCACATCTTCTGAATATCGACGGAATTTATACTAATCAAATACAAGAAAATACGGCGTTGACAAGAAGCCTACACGTGGTGTCGCTGTGCACCGTGGGTGGAGAAGCTATGGTGTCCAACCTGGCGCAAAACTTTTCATATTTCCCTGCTCCTCGCCGTAGGAGAGGACCTTGGCCTGACCCTGGTGAGGCGCTTCTGCCAAAAAAGGGCATCGGATCCCTGCACGGTATGTGCCTGCAGGACAACCTCATAGAAACAATTGCTTATCTGTGTGTGGTCGACTGGTCTGCTCGGCAAGACAGATTGGAGCCAAACAACAACAACAACAATACCAGGGGAATAATAATATCCCATATTTACAAATAAAGTGCAGAGAGCCTGCTCAAGGAGTGCAACCTTATAATGATGAGCAGCTAAGTTGGGCCATACTAGAGGGGCCTATTGGCAGCAGTCAGACGTAAGGCACTACCCCAAGAGACTGAGGAGACAAGACAGCCCCGGTGCCGGTCCCAAGCCAGGATAAATGGGGAGGGTTGGCTTCAGGAAGGGCGTCCCGCCGTAAAACCCGGCCACAACCGCAGAACAGAGCCGTATGCCGAAGATTAGACAAACGCATCGACCCCATATAGAAGTAAGAAAATACGGAAGAAAAAAAATGCAAAAGATGATGATGATGATGATGATGATGATGATGATGACGATGATAATGATTTACAAAGAAACTGACAAAAATGAGGTATCAGAGAGCCTTGTAAACTGACAAAGTGATAAGGAAGAGACGTACTTAACCTCTGGACTCACCTAACATCATCTCTCCTGTGCTAAGGTAAGTACATCACATTCACATCTGCTGTAATGGTATTTATGGGCTACGCGTCGGTGGGGCAACATGGAAGAGCAGCGAGCAAAGTGATATCGAATTCAGATTCACTAACTGTGCTCTGCAACAGCCGTGGTCGATTCTCTCTGGTAATCAAGAGGTGGTAGGGAGCCTCCTAAGATAACAAACAGAGGTCCAAACATAGGATCCCTGCCGTGTGAGGAAATTGTGGTAATCCGAAGCCCCTGCCCACCTACACCTTTCTGCTCAATCAAAAATATATCTTTACAACTGTCCCACTTGACATTTTGAACCAGTGAATGAAATCTTTGAGAATAGTCTCCTGTTCTTTCTAAGTATATGTGTGTAGGAGAATTATCATCATCAGTATAGCCGACAAGAAGAACCTTACGCAACATATGATATACACTGTCCACTAAAATGTGTTTCAGTAAAAAACGCAAAGAGGAAAAACACGTAAAGTTTAGCCATTGATCACTTGGTGTAGGATACTTTTTTGTTCAAGTGTACAAGACTGTAGGCGGGCGTGGGCTCCAATACCCTGTGTCTCGGGTAATGTGTACCAGGCACGCGAGGCCCAGCTTGATTCTTATTATTCAGTTTCCTTGTATATAATAAGTAGACGTCATTACGCAGAATGGATGATCGGTACACACGAACCCACACGTCTTATTGTGTCCACGATTACTCATTACCCTGATAATCACGTGTATCAAGAACATATCTAGATACACAATATTTATTCCACGCTTACTTATTACCCTGATCACTAACTTGTGTTCAGATACACTACATCTCTTTGTGGTTGTAATATTTCCTATAAATCACATCACATACGATGCAAATTACAGGGCATGGTAAATCAGCCACAAAAGTGTCATTAGCAATTATACTCCTATGTTGTTCGCTGCGAGACGTAAGGAGCTTGAGATTAGGATGGCGTAGTCAACAGCAGAGAACTATTTCACCCCTTGAAAAAGAATTACCTGTAATTACTCTACTAATGCTACGATGAAAGCGCTCCTCTGTCTCTAGACTAAAAGCAACCTCCACTAACCCTTTCAGCCCTTAACAAATCAGACCTATTGTATTCTATTCTTGTCACCACCAGTCAGTGCTGTTCAGCCTAGAAGTGGCATTTCGTCATCTAAGAGCTAAGAGTAGGATACCAGCCGACGAAAATGGTGGCACTGTATGACAGATACTACTACTACTACTACAACTAAGAAATGAAAAACAGTAATATTAATAATAATAATACTAATAATATTACTACTAATAATAATAATATTAAGCGGTGCCAAGGCACAGCAAACCCGTCCCCGGCAGTTATTTTCATGCTGACGTACCGTATAAACACACGAGGATATCTAGTCAAAGATGTCACATATCAAATTTAGAGCAAATCGGGTGAAAATTTACGATTTTATGTTCATTTGAAATTTTAGGCCGACCCACCTGACACTGACCCTCAACCACTAACTGAGGGGTGACCACCCTGATGTAATGAGGCATGTTATAGGATGTAGATTTGAAAAATATACCTTTAGGTTTTGGTTTCATGTCGATATGACGAATATGAAATGAGTTATGAAGTAAAAAAGAGTTTTTACCCGTCCCCGCCCCGAAGAGGCTCAGGGACGGGTAGGGTATTGTTTTCACTTGGTTTGTGTGTTTATCTGTCTGTCTGTTAACTTTCCTCTAAAACCAATGGTGCGATTTTGACTAAAATTACAAGGTTGATGGATTATGACCTGATCACCTGATTAAATTTTGGACCAAATTGGGCCAAGGCCCAGGCAGTAGGCCCATCAGGGGGGTCACCCCCCAGTTAGCGATAGGGGGTCAGTGTCAGATGGGTCAGGCCTAAAATTTCAAATTGGCATAAAATCGTCAATTTTCACCCGATTTACTCCAAATTTGATATGTGACATCTTTGATTAGGTATCCCGTTGTGTTCATATATCAACACTAAAATGACCGTCGGGGACGGATTTGCTATGCCTCGGCATCGCTTCTTGTTTTGCTTTTCTTTTTCTTTTTTTCTTTTTTTTACATTTTTGGGGGATACAGACTGAACTTTGGCCCAATTTGGCCCAAAATTTAATCAGGTGATTAGAAGTCAATATCCCATCATCCCTGTAATTCTAGGCAAAACGACACCAGTAGTTTCTGCGTAAAGGTGTTAACAGACAGACAGACAAACAGACAAACCGAGTGAAAACAATACCCGTCCCCAAGCCCCTCCTGGGTGAGGACGGATAATAATAATAATAATAATAATAATAATAATAATAATACCTGCAATAACAATAACAATAGTAATGGATCAGGAGAAGAAGAAGAAGAAAGATCAGAAAAATACTCTCTCTCTCTCTCTCTCTCTCTCTCTCTCTCTCTCTCTCTAGCCACCAGACATACACATGAAGCTACATGATACAGGTGATGGAGGTGCAATTTGCAGTCAACAAGGAATCCACTGGTCATTACGAAACCCATTCACAGTCACCAACGCTACGCTAAAACGATGCGCTAACACCACCTGTCTCTGATTTTGATTTAATACTTAACTAATAACAAAAATAACCCTGAATATCCATTAAGAATATTCACAAGAAGATAATTCCTGACAACTACTAATCCTAATTAACACACTCAGGCATCTATGACTCACTCTCAACTGAATAAATTCGTCTTGCCACAGCTGGAATTGCATTCTAGAGCTGTGCCAATCATGACAGGAGTAATGGGGACAATATTTACACTAAGACTTTTAGGATTCTCTCACGGATGAATAAGATCGTCTGGCATTTCCTGTGCTAGAATATTTGACTTGTTCCGACTATGAAAGGAATAAATGGAGAAAATGGTGATAAACTGAAGTGTATGGTCCCTCAGTGAAGGATATGAGTGAAGGATACGGTGCTAGAATGAACGGTAGGGTGCCAGAATGAAGGGTAGGGTGCTAGACAGAAGGGGACTGAGCTAGAAGGCAGGGTATGGTGCTAGAATGAAGGGTATCTAGTGAATGGCCATAGTGCTAGAATGAAGAGAAAGGTGCTAGAATAAGAGCAAGAATGGAAGGTACGGTGCTGCAGTAAAGATTGTTGTTCTAGAATGAAGGTTCGGTTCTAGAGAGAAATATAAAGTGCTACAGTGAATGGTTTAGTGATACGTCACAGGGTATGGCGTTACAATGAAGAGAACTGAGGTAGAATGAAGGGAACGGTGATAGAATACAGTGTGATGTATGGTGACACCAGGAATCAAGTGAACGGATGTGGCAAGTAGTTGGAGGAAAAAGAGTATATTCAATAAAAGTTTCCTATGTTTTATTTCACACTCTTGTGATTATGCTTACGGATGACTTACACGCACCGCCATCAGCACCATCGTTATCGTCATGATCATCTCTTATTCTCAGCTAAAATTTGTGACAACGTAGGCTATAAGAACAACGAAGGATAAAGAGCAGAAGTATGGGAACAATCAAGCAGCATATCTAGTGAAATATACCACACATACATTTATACATTATCCAGGCCTCTTAATTCTTGGCTCCACCTCATTGGCAAAAACCACACGCTTCATCTAGACGTTTATGAACTGCACCCCAAACTGAAAATGAATTGATACCATTAAGATATAAGTTTATGAGAATTACATATCCAATGAAATTTCCTCTCATAAGGAAAGTAACTGGAAGGAACTGTGGAAGGTGGTAAAGAAAAGCAAATATATATGAAGAAAAATTGAGCAGCAGGAAGAGCCGTTAGAGGACAAATGGATACAAATGTTATGCGACGACTAGCGATGAAGGAAATGGGATTTATAGTCTGTATGCTTAAAACTTAAAGCGGGAAGGGGAAACTAAATCTTTAATTTTTAAGTTTATGGAATGACAATGGTTATTTAATCAATCTGCATTCCATATAACCTAGTGCACTGGCCAGGGAAAATGAGAGGTTAGGCACGTCCAGTACTTGCTATGTGCTTCAGATGGTGTCAGAGATTAGATATTGCTCCTCCCGTTCATGAATATTGTTTTAAGGACAAAACTAATACTGAGAGAAAGGAGTGGAGAGCGAAGGTGAAGTAAGCCAAATTAGAGGACAGAACTGGGTACAAAATGGCAGGTAATGGTTCTTCTGCACCGGGATAAACCTTTTTTTTACCTTAAGTCTGGTATTTCAAGAAGGGAAAAGGGAGGTTTTACCTCACAGGTGATTCAAGAGGCTGTATATGAAAAATTTGTGTGTACTGTTTCGTTTTCGAGATAAAAAATACCGAAGGCTTGAATCACCATTAAATTGATGTTTCTATCATTTCAATAGGATCCAAGGTGGTAAATTTCTTCTCCTACTTTAATTCACCTTTTCTTTCTAGGTCCAACGAACTCCATCAATGAAATGGAAAATTGGCTCGGGATGGCGACAAGGATCATGTACAAAATATTTTGTGTGGAAAGTCATTCTCGTGGATTTTAGACTGAAGCTGCCGTGATTCTGCAGTCCCCTGTCCTCCACTAGGAAAATAGGGAAAAACTGAGGAACGCGTATAACCGGGCAGTGAAGTCTCTCGGTGATATCAGTGCGCCCGTTTAAAGGTATCCCTCTCCAGCACCAATGCATTCTTTAGAAATAAAAATCTAACCAGAGCTAAAATTCTACGATTACAGTGGCCAGGAATAAATATGCCTCGGCAAAACCATAACAACAAAACCAAAATAAGCATGCAAACTGTTTAAAGCTACCATGTAAAACCAAAAATATTTAAAAATGGCAAAATAAACCAGGAGAGAGAGACAGCCAAACGAACTAGGGTCGCGGAAAAAGTTGGAAGACAAGAGGAAAAATCGGGTGGATAGACAGGGGAAAAAAAAAAAAAACTGGAGAAGGGAAATACATAAACTGAGAAGTGCTCGGACAGGTGAACGCAAGGGAAAGAAAGGTAAAAATTACTTTTAACCTTTCTAAAGTAAAAAAAAAAAATATGTATGTGTGTATGTATGCACATATATGTCGAATGACGTAAGTTAGTATGATTTTCAAGTTACAGAAATCATCATTACCGCCACCACGAAAATCATCATCAACTTTCTGACCAAGTTTTCCATGTCATTATGTGTTGGGATTATCCAGAGTAAACTTCTTTCATCTCTTTAGAAATATGAATACCTCGGATAAAGGAAGCCATCTGTGCTTTAGGATTTTCAGGGTTACTCTCAAATACAGGTGCTGGACCAATACTGAGAAAGGACGAGCAAAGTAGGCGGGTTGGTAAGTGGGCGGGGGTCTATATCCCCTCTCTGTCCCCTAAAAGTCGCGTCGCCTTGTGTGTGATGCAGGAAATATGTTGCTGTGTTCGTCCACCTAAACTTGAAGGTATGTCCCATTTGCATCTCAATGGCACACAACAGAAAAGGTTGAATTCAACAGTATTTCCTTAGCACTCCTTTTGTGATTAGCATCGAAGTTAATATTTTGTTTCGGCTGAGCGTTGAGGATGAAGAGATGGCAATTATAGGTCAGGCTGAGTATTTATCTTCCGTTTCCACAAAGACAGAACACAACATACTGGCAGCATGTCAGGTGTACTACATTTCGGGACCAAGAGGACACGTTGATCCTGAGGAGTGAGTCAGACCTTCAAATGTAAATGAGACTTCAGCGAAACTTATTTTACCTATTGAATACCATTACTCGCACCTACTGCGTAATGCACGTCACAACAAATAAATGACATAACAACTTCAGTAATTATTTTAGCTGAATGTTGCCACGCCCCAAGACAGATTCGCATGATACTTGCCGTGAGCAGCGGATTCTTTGGTATACACTGATCTCAGATTTTGCAACCACTCTGTTGGACTATGTGACCTTTCACCGGCAGGTATTCAGATGCAAGTTAATCCTAAAGCATTTAAAGGACCAATTAATATTTTTTACTTCTCTCTGCCTACCTACCTCTATTCCTACCTGCTCACCTACCATACCTCACTGTCAACCTCTTTCTCTTCTTGCCTATTTCTCTGCCTGATTACCTTCCCTTATCTTGCTACGTACCATACCTCATTGCCTACCTCCCTGCCTACTTACCTTCCCTTACCCTCCTACCTACCTACAGTGCCTCTCTGCCTACCTCCCTCTCTCCCTATATGCTTACCATCCTACCTAACATACTCGCTGTCTATCTCCCTACCTAAGCTCGGCCGCCCTAACCTCACGCTCGCCCTCCCTAACCTCCTGCCCACCTGTCTCCCAACCAGCCTACCTACCTACCAACCTACCAACCTACCTACCCACCATCCTAGAAACCTACATCTCGGTCTACCTGCCTGCCTACCATTTTCAATTAGAAATACCATTTAATTGTAACTTGGAAACCTCACCATGTCAAACGATTAACGTGTAATGTACAAATTATTTCAACTAGGAAGAGGTGTCAGCGAACTATTAAAGTACAATATACATATATCAGCAAGAATCAGGTGGAAGAGAGCTATTAATGTGCCATATGTGTAATAAATCACTACTTATTACTCAGACAGTACGGCCTCAGGAGAAGATTGGAGGAGGGGAGAGAGAGGGGGGATGTAGGCTTCAGACTCCCCCGGGTGTGGTTATGTGGCAGGAAATGGTGTGTGAAGTAGGCGAGGACCTGCGTTATGACGCCGCCAGCTAGAGGATGAAATCAGGAAACGAGAGGGAATGTGAAGTAGGCGTGAAAAAATGAGGCTATGGTGTCGGAGGAGCGGGAGTGTTGCACACGATGGCAATGTGGATTGTTAAGGAAAAGTCAATGGAAGAAATGACGGGTACTTTTTTAATGACGCCAATTTGCCCTCGCGTTGCTAATGCAAGTCCCGTTATGATAAGAGACAAAGTACCCAAAATGAACTTCGTTGTGAGCGTGGCTCCTTGTCATTTCGAAGTTATTTTCTATTCTGCCATCTTTACCTTTACATAGAACTGTAATCAGCGTTATGAAGTGTTTATCACTTAAGAATCATGTTAATCGCGAAGTTGTGCGATAGAAAGAATGGGAATCCGTTATACTGTCGTACTTTGCTGCAGGAAACAAGCCCTCAAAGGACGGAAATCTCCACCACATTAACGTGGCTGAAAGATAACAATTCAACTGATACTGTGAGTAAGTAGACAGCAACGATTACCTTGCCAATCTCTATAAGAAACCCTTATTCTAATTTTTCTTTTGAAATCTCACTATAACTTTTCACCAGTATCGAACCATAACCATTTACATACACTACAGCAATTAAATTATGTATTTAAGGGTATGGTTTGGTTTGGTTCGAACGGTGAATTGTGGTATGGGTGTAGGACTGGATCATAGTACTTGTGTAGGGTAATGGTAGACTACAAGGCCAGGGCTTCACCTGTGAAAACCTTTATTCTCCGTGACAGCGACTGACTCATTTCCCTTTAGTAAGACAGACGGCTGATATGTTGCGATTGGCAGTGTCACATAAATTCAGGTTCCTGTCAGTGCTCAGGCACTTGAAAAATATTTGTGAACCAGCTAATATATATATATATATATATATATATATATATATATATATATATATATATATATATATATTGAAGGCTGAAAGAATTGGTGAAGACATACCTCTTACTTATAATCAAATTTATCATTATCTGTTCCTCTATTACAAGTTTTGTTCTCTTAGGCTTATCTTAATTTCCTATTTTCCATAATTGAAGCCACCAATGTACCTGCATATATAAAAAGGGCTTTCAGTTGAATTCTCAATTACTTGTTTTACTAAGGAATCGTTTATCCTTTCACTCCAAGGACGTATTTTATTTCTATTACTGTTCGTATCACTCGGCACTTTCATGCATTGTAGAAGAGACGTCCTGCAGTGACGGGGATAATGGCGGGCATATCTAAACTATCGTGTTCGAAATGTCCAATCCTAAGGTGATCAAAATCGTCTGGAGATAGTAAAAATAAACTGAACAGACATAATCGGAGTGACAGGATTACTCCACTAATCATTTCAGCAAAATACTATTTTCTAAACCAAAGAGCGACTCATCAATCCTTATTCTATTCAATAATCACGCCACATGAAGTCAATAAAGGATGTATAATGTCCATCATCCTACTTGTAATGCAGTTCAACATTACAAACTAAAACCAGTATATAATTTAGAAAAGTGTCATGACTCCAGTTCACACCTCCATTATCACTGAATCAAGAACCTTCATCAGCTGGAATTGTTCCCAGACCCCACCATAATCCAAGGCCAGCCCGTTATCTCTGCATCCAGACTATGGTATAAGTCTCTCACAAGGTTGATAAGATCCTTTGGTGTGATTAGGAATGATTAGTAAAAGAGGTAATTGGAATGAAATTGTCATGATGGCCGCAGGAACGCGTAGTGACCAAATATGCAACAAAACCTAAAAATGGCTCTTGAATCGCACGTTCATATATCTAAATTCAGAGGAAATCATTTCATCTGCAGGTATTTTGTCGTCGACGTCTGCCTGAACGTAATAATTAATTTTGTAACAACACGAACCTGAACTCCGGATAGAAAGTAAAAATCTTTTACCTGAATGTATTGTTACCGGTAATGTGTAAATTGGTAAATAATTATGCGAAAAATGAATATTATCTGACCTGCAATCATTAAAAGGCAAAAGAAAAAAAATCCTTGTAAAATGATAATGTAATAGCGGTATTGGATTATTTATTAACTGTAAAACATGAATGAGTCACGTGGAGAGACAGGCTGACGAATGAGGATATAAAGGAGCGTTGTGGTGTGGATGTGGATGTGATAGGAAGCGTTATGAGGAACACACTGAGGTGGTTTGGCCATGTGGAGAGGATGGAGGGTGAAAGACTGACGAAGAGAGTGTATGTGAGCGAGGTGGAGGGGGGAAGAGGGAGGGGGAGGCCGAGGATGAGATGGAGGGATGGGGTGGAGAGGTATATGAGAGAGGGGGGTGTGAGTTGGGAGCAGGGCAGTGAAATGGCGGGGGACAGGGCGACTTGGAGGCGATTTGTTTGTGGCCACCCCAAACGGGATTGAGGCGTCTGGCAATAGATAGATAGATAGAAAACATGAGTGACTAAAGTTATGAGCGCGAAACTTCTACATACCGGTATACCTCCGTCCTGTTCTTCAGGGATCTAAAATATATTTTAAAATCGTATACAGTATACTTCCAAGGGTAGAGATGGTGACCGAGTGGTTATAGAAGATGATCTACGGTCCCAAAGAATGCAGGGCCGAATCCTAACTGGAGCAGCGAGGAGTTTAAAGATTTATCTTTCGTCAAGCAGACTTTAATGATCTACAATAAGACCCACCAACATGTAAAAACATACCCGCAAATACCTGTGCATCAGTCCTGTATGAGACACTCCTAACATGTATTTAATATGGACGTTGGCTATTAACGCCGAAGTGATGAAATGTGGAGGTGTATGGTACGTACGAGGACTGCTGAGCATTAGGGAACGGGTTGTTAAGCATATGCCCAAAGTAGGACACATAAACAATGCATTGCAGAAGTTAATACATATCGTTGGGAACAAGATGCTGAAACAAAAACAGCTGGTATTTGGGAAGAACTGTTTACTAAAATCAATTTGGTAACGTGTTTGAATTAATGGTGTGTGATACATCTTTGGATTTTAAGTGCTTGTGTTTATGAATGGAATCATCAGAAGGGGCAAGGGCAATGGGCAGGAGGTAACTTGTAAGTGAATCGAGGAGACTGGGAATTAACTGATCTCCAGATCCACACGATGCTGTGCTGCTTGGGAATAAGTACCGTAGGGAAATTTACAGAGGATTACAAGTGAAAGTACAAGTGTGTATGAGCGATTAAATTTTCAAAAAAAAAAAAAAAACAGTCTCAATATCAGTGACACTGAAACAAGGTAATGTATAAAAGTTATGTGAATAATTCCTTAATGGTTATTTTGGTATTTTTTGGCAGAATGGAAGGATTTACATGGAAGTGCGGGAAGTTGAAGTAGAATGGGAAAGTGATAGGTGCGGTGAAAACTGTGATCACCGCTTCAACCCGATGGAGTATTTTGTTTTACTCGTGCTCGCGCCAGACGACTTTGTTTTCATTTTGAGATTTTTCGAAGTGGAGGACTAGATATATTGTTAATTAAAGCCTTCAGTACTAGACGTGTTTCCTTAATTGAATATAACAATAAAACAAGAAACTATTACGCATATATATATATATATATATATATATATATATATATATATATATATATATATATATATATATATATATATATATATATGGTTCTTACTGGCCTGAGTAATATGGTCTGGCGGCAGGAAGGATAAAATGGTCAACGTGTTCACTGAAGCAAAGAATTAATGACGATTGTCTTAAACTCCTTCACTCCAAGAGATCATTACTAAGTTGAAGGAAAGTTTAGCCGTACAAGATTAAAATGGAGGTCTTAGAACAGTAGGTAAGGAATAAAGACTAGCAATGTGACTACTAACCACTTCACTATGATGACGCTATTTTTTTTTTTATGCGAGGAAGAAGGAACCAAAGGCCATGAGCCCACAGTAACAGTTCCCTCCAAGAGAAAAACAAAATACAATAGAGAGCCAAATTCAAGATCCGATCATTTTGAGATGCCTGGACACACTGCGTTTGAAAGACTGGAGATCATAGGCAGCAGGAAATACAGACAGAGGGAGACAGTTCTAGAGTTGACCTGTTGCATAAATGAAAGACTGGGAGTAACGGTTAACTCTTGCATTAGAGAGTTGGACAGAAAAGGGATAAGAGTTTGCTGCCAGACGGGTGCTACGTGCCCGTCGTAGAGGTGGAGGAATGCAAGCAGACAGTTCAAAGGAGTAGTGACCATTAAAGTAGCGATAGAAAAGAGATAAAGATGTAACAGTGCGGCGAAGAGACAGACGTTGAAGGGGGTCAGTAAGAGGAGGAGAGTTAATGAGATGAACAGCCTTTGACTCCACCCTGTTGAGAAGAGCTGTATGTGGGGAGCCTCCCCACACATGAGAGTTGTACTCCACACAGGGGAGGATAAAACCCCTGTATAGAGTCAACAATTGTGCAGTGGTAAAGAAAGAGCGGAGTCGGCTTAACACACCCAATCTCTTGGAAGCAGATTTTACAAGAGATGTAATATGATCTTTCCAAGATAAGTCCCGAGTAAATGAAACCCCAAACATGTTCAAGGATGATGCAGGATTAAGCTGAATATTATTAAACATTAGTGGGTATACCAGTGGAAGATTTTGTCGGGTTGATAGGTGTAAGAACTGAGTCTTAGATGCATTAAAAACAACCATATTATTTTTACTCCAGTCAGAGATACGAGCCAAGTCAGACATTAGGTGTGCCATAGCCTCATCCCTTGTTTGTTGAAGTAACTGTTGAGATGGGCGTTGCCGGAACCGAATGGAAAGGTGAAGGGTGGAGTCATTAGCGTATGAGTGGATAGGGTTAGATGTACAGCTTAGAAGATCATTGATGAATAAAAGGAAGAGAGTTGGTGATAGGACGGAGCCCTGAGGAACACCATTGTTGATAGATCTAGGAGAAGAACGATGGCCGTCTACAACAGCGGCTATGGAACGACCAGAAAGGAAGCTAGCGATGAAGGCACAGATATAAGGATAGAAACCGTAGGAGGGCAGTTTGGAATTAAAGATTTATGCCAGACTTGATCGAAAACCTTTGAGATGTCAAGTGCAATGACAAAGCTTTCGCCAAAGTCTCGAAAGGAGGATGACCAGGAGTCTGAAAGGTAGGTGAGAAGATCGCCAGTGGAGCGTCCCTGACGGAACCCGTACTGACGATCAGAAAGAAGGTTGTGAGAGGAAAGATGCCTTAAAATTTTTCTATTGAGAATTGACTCGAAAACTTTTGAAATACAGGACGTTAAAGCAATTGGACGATAGTTGGAGGGTTGGGAGTGGTCACCCTTCTTTGGGACTGGCTGAATGAGAGCAAACTTCCAGCAAGAAGGAAAGGTACAAGTTGACAGACAAAGGTGAAAGAGTTTGCCTAGGCAGGATGTAAGCACAGAAGCACAGTTCTTGATAACAACAGGAGGGACCCCATCAGGCCCATATACCTTGTTAGTACTGAGGCCAGTGATGGCAGAAAATACATCAGCTGAAGAAATTTTAATGTCAGCCATGAGGAAGTCAGAGGGGGGAAGTGATGGAGGAACGGAACCGGAATCGTCTAAGGTGGAACTGGAGGAGAAAGTCTTTGCGAAGAGATCTGCTTTATCAGTAGAAGATATAGCTATAGAACCATTAGAGTAGAAAAGAGGAGGGAAGGATCATGAGGTAAATTTGTTAGAAAGGTTCTTGGCAAGGTGCCAGAAGGAGCGGGAAGAATTAGAGTTGGAGAGTTGAGAGTATTTAGTACTGATGAAATTATTTTTAGCAGAGCGAAGAACAAACATAGCACGATTCCGGGCAGAAAAGTAAAGATGATGTGATTCAGGGGTGGGTTGGCTCCGGTACCTTTTGTAGGCCCTGTCCTTGTTGCGGACAGCATTAGAACAAGCGTCATTAAACCAAGGCTTTCTTGCATTAGTCAAAGGATATGAGAAAAGAATGTATGCTTCCATGCCCGAGAGAATAACCTCCGTAATGCGCAAGGCACACTCAGATGGCTCACGGCCATGGAAGCAATAAGCATTCCAGGGAAAATCAAAAAAGTACTGCCTGAGGGCCTCCCAGTCAGCGGCTCCAAAATGCCACAGACAACATTTCCCTGTAGGATCCACAGGCTTTACCGGAGTGATAGGGCAGGTTAAGGTGATAAGGTTGTGATCGGAGGAGCCCAACGGAGAGAAAAGATTAACAGAGTAGGCAGAAGGATTAGTTGTGAGAAAGAGGTCAAGTATGTTGGAGCTCTCTCCAAGGCGGTCTGGGATACGGGTAGGGTGCTGTACAAGCTGCTCTAGGTCATTAAGGAAAGAAAAGATGTAGGCTTGTTCACCAGGTGGATCAGTGAAAGGAGAGGAGAGCCAAAGGTGGTGGTGAACATTGAAATCTCCTAGAATGGAGATTTCAGAGAAAGGAGAAATGGATAGAATGTGTTCCATCGTACAAGTAAGATAGTCGAAGAATTTTTGATAGTCAGTAGAATTAGGGGATAAGTAAACAGCACAGATTATTTAGTCAGAGAATGACAGGAAAGCCGAAGCCAGAGTGCAGAGAATTCAGAAGAATCGAGTTCAGGAACACGAGAACAAGATAAGTCGTTGCGTATATATACACAACAGCCACCTTTGGCTTTGAAATGAGTATAGAGAAAGTAGGAGGATACAGAAAAGGGTTTACTGTCAATTGCCTCAGACAGCTGAGTCTCAGTTAGAAAAAAGAAGGTGAGGTTTAGAGGAGGAGAGGTGGTGCTCAACAGAGCGAAAGTTAGAGGAAAGGCCGCGAATGTTGCAGAAATGAAGAAGAAGAGAGTCAGACAGTGGTTCCAGGCACCTCGAGTCGTCACCGGGAGAGGGGCGGATGGTGGGGGCATTTATGGTCCCCCCTCCTGGGGACTCTGAGGCTGGGTGATGAGACGCCATAATTTTTTTGAATTTTGGAAAAGGAAGTGTAGTGTGTACTGTCCGTGTAGGTTGGTGTAGGTAGTGAGAGAAATTTGTACTGGAGAGCATGCTGGCCTATCCTCTGTGTAACTGAGACACTGAAAAAGTTCAGCAAAGGGGGATGGTCATGAACTAGTCCTGAGGGCTGATGAAACGGGAGCTCCAGCACTCCCTGTCATCAGCTTTTCATCCACCTCGGGAGTACTGCCCTGCTCGACTGGTGCTACAGTCTACTCCTCATAATTTATGTCACTCTTGCTGTTGACAAACAACGTAATTCTGTTCATGGAATTTTTCGAACAGAAGGGGTTAGATATGGCCTTCATAAACACTTTCAGTACCAGGTCTTGCCTAAGTTGATTAAAATTCTATGCAAGCAGCAAGAATATATTAAATTAAAACGTCACGGTGGTCAACATGTTAAAGTAAACTGATCTTCAGGTGAAAGTATGTGGGTGTTAATTTTTGACTTATGAAAACAGGATGTGGGGACTACCAAGAGCATGACTAACTCTCGAGTCCAGAGAACGTACCGGTAAAGTTTGTGTTATTCCTGCTACCGTTAAGACAATTTCATTCGGTTACGGAGATACTTTTCAAACAAGAGGAATTAAATACAGCCTTATCAACCCTTTCAGTCCTTGTGGCCCTCTCTTAAAGCTAAATTAAACTGTCTGAAAGTGTCAACAATCAAACGACAAAAAATTCAACAGACCGAAGTGTTTAACAGCAGCAGAGTAGAGTTATCCAAGGAGTACATGTACGGTTACCTGGAAGGACAGGTGGCCAATAAATAAGTACAGGTAGGGTGAAGTTGAGGTGGACAGCGTGCTGTTGGTATAGTTTAGTCTCCCTGGCTCTTATGACACACTCACCACTAAATTATGGCACCAAACATTAACTGCAACAAAATACTAGAATTGCTTCCATCATGAATAAGTTAATGGTAAGAGTATTAACACTTGCAGGCTTTTATACTCCTTAGATATAGCCTTGGCTGTAGCCTTAATTAGGTCCTCTGCTATTAAACATCCTTCGTAAATTGATTAAAACAGCCTGGTATAACCAGGAATAATGTGAGGTTTTTGGGTTGTATGGGTTCAAAGGAATGAGCTGAGGTGGTTTGGACTCTTTGTCGCTGTCACAGTCCAGTCAAGCACGTAATGTGACGGGGCATTGCAACATTGTCATCATTACTGCAAAATTAATTTAATAATGATTCATTCCTTTCATACTAGTAACCAACTGCAACAGATTTTTTGAGGTCTCCCTCCTCAGAAAGAGAGTGGTGTCCACAATAAGCTCAACCATGCTGGCGAGGGTACGAATGGGAAAGGATTGTTACAGCAGTGAGTGATTAATGTCAACTGACTGAAAAAAAAAAAAAAGATCGTGGCAACGTGAGAGCAAAGATCATTAAAGCTGCAGTCTTGTAATGACAGTGTGTGTCTGTGATGAGATCTGTATAATTATAACATAGGTATGAACAGAAATGGTGTAAATATTATGCAGGCAAGTGAAAGGACATCCTACCACATGAACTTTAATTGTCTGTCACAGTTTGTTTGTTTGTTTTTTCCCTCCAGGAAGTACCTGATATGTTTCTCTTCCTTTCCCGTTTATGTCAACTGCTTGACTTGCATTCAGCCAAGATGAAACCTGCTAGGCTTCAAGATTCACACTGAAATCATTTAAATCTCCACAATATTAAAAATAAATGAATAAATAAATTTTTGGGTCGCAGGTGAGTTAGATGTGAAGTATAAGTGTTTACATGCGAGGGATGGTTGGGTTTACTGCTAACATAATACCACTTAGGTACGAGTGGCAGGTCACTCTCACATTATATATAATGGATTCGGTAGCCCTGAACATGGAGCATAAGCTCCTGATGGGGAGTGGGTGAATCGGTAGGGAGGTGGTCTGCGGTCCTAATGGACCCAGAATTGAATCCCGGTTGGGGCTGAGAACAGTTTAAGGATTTGAATTTCATAAAAGCAGACTTTACTGATCTACCAGAAGACCTGTCAACATGTCATAAAAATACCCATGCCAATACCAGTAAACCAGTCCGGTATAATACATCCCTAGCATGTATTCAGTATGGACGGTGGATGTTAGCGCCGAAGTGGTGACATGTGGAGCTGTGGAGGACTACTGGGCCTTGGGATAGGCCCTGAAGCCTTTGCCCAGCGTAGGAAACATTAAAAAAAAAAAAAAACACTATTCATTGCAAAAACTTCAAAAAACAAGAAAGTCCTTGGCAGTTTCGTGTTCATTTGACTCACACTATTTCTCTCAGTTCTACATAATTTTTGTGTTTACTTGTGCTACACGAATGCAATAACACGAGTTATCTCTGCCAGAAAGCTCTCCCCCCCCCCCAAATAATAATATATACTCATAAATGCACTGGTTACTAAATTATCTATTATTCAGCCTTTGCTCGCGAACCACAAACTTATTGACGCAGAGAGCTAATAATTGCATTATCCAAACGAAATTTACTGCTGGAATATGCAAATCAGATTTACATACCGGTACATGAAGTTTCTAAGCTTCATTATATCTCCATAATTATACTGCATAAGCGTGACTGTGCCTTCAATTGGTAATGAGAAGCCAATATCACGGCGGGATGATGTGAGCTGAGTAAATCCATAAGGCAGGAGAAGCTGCACATTACTCCCCTCTTGTGCCTCATTTCGGTGTCTAATAACGCAGGCGAGGAGGATGTAATCTGCCGCACCAGAACCCAACCAGAAGCACACCCACGAATTTGTAAAATCCGGGACACAAGATGGGCACGCCTGACGGCTTCCTCTATCACTCACGAGTATTTCATTCTCATCTCATCAATACCTGAGTCAAATTAAGAAGCACAGCACTAATCATGTATCCAAACTTCACCCGTATGTCATCTACTTGCCTGTCACTTAACCCATTTAATCTGCTGCAGTATGATAAAGCTGACATTTATCTTTTCCTGACTTTTTCAACTTTAGAAAATGCCTGGAGTATTAAAGAGGTTGATATGGACGAAATGAAACCCCAAATCCATATTTCCCCTTTGGGTCACCTCCTGGTTGACCCAAAGGGAAAATATAGATTGCCTGTTTGACTCCTTCAGCCTATGACGTATTTTTTCACTTCATTTTTGCTCCAGATGATTATATTTACATTATGAAATACGTTGTGATGAGGATAGTGATGTGCACTGTATATCGAAGGACTCCACTTCGAAAAGTTGTAAAATTATCTCTTGACGGAAATAAGATTACACCAGTAATAGACGTTACGGGATACAAATGATTAAGATTTACCTGGGTATATCAGAACAACGCTTGTTGTTCTTGTCCATATATTTTTTTCCAAGTTGAAGATGAGATAGAGGGGTGAAGTGGAAAGAGATGAGTGGGAGGGGTGAGTTGAAGGAGGGGCAGCCAAATGACAGAGGATACGGCGACATGGCAGCTATTTATTTCTGACTACCCATCACGGGATACATGCCTTAATGCTCTTAATCCATTATACACCAGCAGCATTTGACATGGCTGGGCGTATTTCGGCGCCTTACCCCATCACCATCCCAGTCCGTCCCACCCATTCCTATCCGCCCTTCCTACACACTTACCCGACCTAAAGATTTAGTCACACATCCCACAACACTCACATTCACAGGATGTACTCGGTTCGTCCTACTCCATCACCCAAAACCATCTCAGTGTTTATACCGCCCACATCGTTCTTCTTTTGCTGATCAAACTCTGTTTCTGCACAAGGTATCAGAGCCTGATTACTCATAGGCTACATGATGTTCGCCTCATTTATAGCGGAAGATTACTTGGCGGTCATACATGATTGCAACGATAAAGCTGGTCGTTGGCACACGCCTTTATAGGATGTTAGCCTCATTTATAACGGATTACTTAGCGGCCATACCTGATTACAACTATAAAGCTGGTCTTTGGCTCACGCCTTCATAGACATGACTTCATCTGTGTTGACCTAAATAGACCTGATAGTTGTAAAGCGATCTGAAGGGAATTGGAAGACCTGCATTTACTTATCTCGAATACCACTGCACCTATCGGGCAAAAAATTTGGCAGTCTTCTTCATGGACAAGTGCAGGGTGCCGGAACCAACTGGCAGCTGGCGTATCCCAAGGTGGCTGATAAAGTAATGCCTTATACTGGGTACCTTCAGACCATGGACGTGGAGAATGGAACACCCACCATAGTCTGTCTATCTAATCTGTCTCCTGTTTCTATTATGTTTGCTTGCTTATCTCTGTTTGTCTGCCTGACTACACAAGAATATGTGCAGAGATCAGTAAAGATGTTCTCTTCATAAGAAATAAACAAGTGTATTTATTAAACCTCGCGGCTAATGCCCGGTTTTTGGTGCATGCAGCTTCTTTAGATTTATTTTATCACTGTCGGTAACCAAATTATTCGCAAATATAAAATTCTGTAAGCTTGTCAGTTACGTGCTTCGTGCACATTAGTTTACATTCTGTAAATGCCTAAATCCTAAACTAAACCTTAATTTTAAGGGCAGTTTGAAACAGTTTTTTGTTCAGTTTGGAGAGAGAGAGAGAGAGAGAGAGAGAGAGAGAGAGAAACTTTGCACTGGAACAAACAATAAACATAAAATTTCACCTCGGGTCTAGTTATTTAAATCGCATCATTTTTCTCAAGTGGCAGGACTTCCGGATCCCCTTGTCAATATGGCTGTAAAGGCACATTATCTTTGGCTCTGGATGTACAGTTCAAACGAAGGAATGATATCCACGTACGGAGAACAATAAACAATGTATCCACATTTGGGAATAATACTTCCAAACATTATATATCGCATTTAACAAAAGAAGACACTTTATGATGGGCAGTGAAAAACAGTGTGTAGGGCAGATCCAGCATCCAAGGATGCCGGCGGATCTACCCACTCCAGCAACACCTATTCTTTCAAAGGCTAATCCAAAGACTTTTGCCACAGGCCGCCACCTCGCCACAGTGGCCAGGTAGGGACGTGGTGAATGTCATTTGCACTCTGAATGGGGACAGTGTTTCTACCACGTTAACCACTACACCCATAGCACTTCGTATTCAGATTTATTCTTGCTACATGCAGGCGGCATTATTCAACATATTCAACTTAGAAATTACCCCGTGTACTGACAAGACTAATGAAGGCAATATTTAAGACCTACAATTGGAAATTCTAAGCTAATACAATCATTCCTAGAAAGCAATAATATTATATAAATGTATCACCAGACTGTATTTTTTTTTTTTATTCCAGGGTACATCAAAGGCAACACCAAGGTATGTCTGAGCATTAAAACTCTTGTTTTCGCTAGCAGTGATACTGTTGTCGACATATTCTGAGGCAACGTACATCAGATACAATTAACGTTATCTCTAGTGATATTTCTCATTTCACGCAAGAATTACATTTCAGTATTCATATATAAATATTAAGATACAAACGTAGACGGAATATACATTATGATCTAGCCTGTAATATTTCTTAGACCTACAGCACAAAACTTACAACACATACGCTAATTTTACTGCATCTTAATACATACCCTGGGTTTGATAAACCCATTTTCGGAAAATCATACACCCATGTGAAAATCAAAATTTAATAAAACCATGTACATATATAAAAAATACAAGCTTTATATTTTCATTTGAACCTTATGTAAATGAGTTTGTATAATATCTTAAAGACTAAGTGGTAACTTGAAAAGAAGTATAAAAAATTGAGAAAAATTCTGATGTAACTTAAAAAAAAATATGTAGAAAATTTGAAACAGGAACTGCGGACTTTTCCACTCGCACACACACTCCTGGGTCATGGGCACTGCAGCACATGGCACTCTAACCCTTACAGACTCACGGTTGCCTGTGGTGGAGGTAGACAATTTTTTTTTTTTTTTTTAAGTCAAGAAATGGAGTATGAAGATTGGCAATTTTTCATGCAATCCCAGACCCTTGAAATTGAACACTACATGGTACTTGAACCTCTCTAAGGCTTTACCCAGTGATTTTGACCACCCACCCACCCCCACAACCTTGTTTTAGAGGGTAACTAAAATAAAACTTACAATTATCAGGGAATGTCATTTCTTGAGTAGTGAATATTATTATTTTATTACTGAAACCTCATAATTGCAAAACACAGTGCTATGCAATCCAAAATAGTTGCTATTTGTCATTTGTGGTGTATTTATGGCCGTTTGAAAAATAATTTGTTCGATTTTTCCTTGACAATTCTCAAAATCATGAGCACTTACTTGGACTCACAAACAATCGCCACAGACAGGGTAATAGTGCCCCTGGCACAGCCTTCTGGCATTTGGTGCACCAGAAGCGTGTCTTCCTGTCAATCCGAACAGGGAACTCCTGGCATCGGACAGGTGGACTCCGATTCTTAGCACCCAGTGGTGTTCATTATTTTATCAAGTTCTTCATCACTCAAAAAATGGTGGATCATGATTTCACAGATCACAAAGAAAACCTGTGTTCTAAGAAATATTCACTTCCTGCAAGGAAAAGTACTTTAGAAATTATACTCAAAAACTACTTGCTGGGTATGACAAACCCTGTGTCACATATGTATGGGAGTACATAAGATGGGTGTAAGATACCCAAAGGCGCCTATATGGAAATTTCCTTGGAAGAGAGCGAAGCGACACTACCTCTTCCTACTAGGGCAACATGTGGAAGGGGGGTATCTGGGCGCACAGCTGTCTCAGGCAATAACCCACGCGGTGATCACATGAACTCGGGTACGTGTCGGGTGTGATATGCCCACGTATGTATTAAAGGGTTAGCGACTGCTGCTTATTATTAAGACTACTGTGAAGAAAATAGAAACAGTGCCAACCCACACTGCATGATAGATAGGGATACAGTTGCTAAAAAGAGGGAAGTTCAAAATTAAAACACTAGAGAAAGCACTCAGTGAATTTCTTTGATACCCATTGCACTTTATATACATATTCATTACTCTTTCAAAGTCTGTGTTATCCTAACCATATCTCCCATATTCAGGTGGGGTGGGGACATCCAATACAGCTCTGAAGAGTAAGCAAGCTTCTAATTTTTGTTGGGTAAATTATGAACCCCTGCACAGTGTTTGTTGAATATGATCAACTTGCATCACACATTCAGTACAGTCAGCATCGGAACAAAAAGATCAGATAGCTTTATTATTATTGCATGCTTAAAAAATTTTCGTCAGTAATATTAATGGGGGCTGTCATCACTTTGGCGCTCTCAGTTTTAATAATACGGCCATTTAGTCTCAATAGAGGAATGGCTAAGGAGAAAATACCCGAAGGTACAAGGTTTCCTCCTCCCCCACTGCTCAGTACCGCAGGGAGCTCCTTTCAGTACAATTTCAGGAGATGGAATCATGTATATTTTTCTATAAGTGTTCATTATTCACAAATTAATTCACAGTTATTTTTCTCCTTTCATTAGAGTTAATTTTACAATCATTTTTGCATTAAATTAAGGTATTTGAATATGGAACTTTATTCTGCAATGTAAATGTGAATATTTATTATTCGCAATATGGTGTCTCAAACTCATATTCAGAGGTACTGTATGGGAAGAGAAAAATTATTAGAAACACAGAGGAAGGTATGGAAGATGAGATCATTGTCTGGTGAATCAAAGATGGGTAACCAGTGTATGAATACATTGTGGTGTCGACAGTACTGCGTGGATGTGAGTCGTGACCTACAAGTGCTAAGGAACTAAATTGGCTTCAGTGAGCTCAATGGGCGAATGTGCTGAAAATGAACTTTATAACCCGTTTAGCTTGATGATATCTTTTATATTATATTCATGCCCTTTTCGTGCGATCTAACTGCTCATGAGGGGTTTTCGCACACGCAGTATTAGACAGAACCTTCATAAACTTCTCCAGTACGATAGGTCTTTTCTAATTTCAGTAATTTCTCTTGGAGTTAACAATTTATCAAGTACAGTAGATTATCATCATAGAGGAGTGCTTGTTAAACAAGTAATGTATATGTGCTCTTTGTCCATCTGTTCTTAACTTTAAAGATATATTCCACTTTGTGCAAAGAGTATCTGATACCTGCTTACTGTAATTAAAATATATAAATAATAATAATCAAAGGTTGTAGCATCCATATTAGTGTAACTTTTTAACAGAAGGTACTTTAGAGAGAGGGGGGTGTGAGTTGGGAGCAGGGCAGTGAAATGGCGGGGGACAGGGCGACGTGGAGGCGATTTATTTGTGGCCACCCCAAATGGGATTGAGGCGTCTGGCAATAGATAGATAGATAGATAGATACTTTAGTTGTGCAGTTTATATACCATTTTGAAAATTTCACCACTAACTTTACTTTTTATCTGTACGCCTGTTACTTCTAGATAGTAATGCAGTATGTAGGTGGAACTTTGTATATATTGTGATTTATAGCATACATTTAGAAATACTTATCTTACGGAAACAAACGGACAGAAATGGCTTATTGGGAAATAACTGACATTTCTGTGAAAGAATTCTTTTCCTGCTGTACTGAACACCACGTATTAAAAATTTTTACATCTTTGGAGTCAATGTGTGCCTAGCCTATACCAGAAAGAAACCTTTATTATACTTGCCCATTTTAGGATGCGTTGTGCAGGTGGGAGAACACAGAGCCTAGTAAAGTGTATGAGGCGCTTGAGGCAGGCTGGTAAGGGAAGGTTATGGGGGTGTGGAGGGACGGTAAAGAAGAGAAGTGGGTGGAGGAGAGCGAGGTCGGACCGCTGAAAAACTTAGTGGTAGGAGGAGGAGACAGTAGTGAGAGTGGAGGGTAAGAGAAGACAAAGAGAACAGCTTAAGAAGAATAAAGACATGAATTGTACAGTACGACGTAAATTTGACAACTTTGTAAAATTGCTTCCTAAAAATTTTATTGCCAGATAATGAAAATTTAAAAATCTTGATAATGTTTTGTTCAAGTAAAGTAGATGGTGAACGCGTTTGATAATACCAGTATTTGCTGAGTTATGAACGTGGAAATTTGGCCGTGTCTTCTAACCAAAAAATGGCGCATTATTCAAAGGCATTCTTACCATGACGATAAGTGCAAAATAATTACATAATCTTTTATATGACAGGCGAAGTCTGGAAGACATTCCGAATTCCGGTGAATGCAAATGGCGATAGGTAGACGGTGAGAGGAGAGGGTTATTAGGGCGATAACGCAGGATGTTAATGATGATATCCTTTTAGTACTAACAGTATTGTCTGGGAAAGGGATTAGCACTGCTACTGTACAGGCACAGTACAGTTACTCTTGTCACAGCACACAAACGCTACCACCGCTGTCCGCTCCAATAACACTTTCAACCAGACCACGTTTTGTTTGTTTTATTTTTGCTATCTCCAGCTTATGTGATGCATTATGTACTGGACGGGTTAGGTGTGGCATGAAATAACCATTTCACTATAAGAAGTCTCCGTAAAGGTGAATAAAATCGTTCAGTACTAAAAAGAATAAGTTTGTCATCGTATTTATGGGGTTAAAGGAAACTAACTTCACCATGGCACTCATGTAGTAAGCAATGAGTTATGATATTCGTTGTGCAGCAATAATAAAGAAATGAAGGAAAAGAAAGGGATTTCGCACAAAAGATTTGAGGTGAGGAAAATTGCAGAACGTAGAATACTAAGATGTGTGAATTCTAACTGAAGAAAAACGGAAGAGTGAAATGGGGAGAACGCACCGTAAAGTTGATGAATGTGGATGGTGAGAGAGAAGCAAAATAATGTTGATGTGACTACCGGGAGCTGGACAGTTGCGGTCAATAATCCTTATAAACGTCTGGGGTTCACACTAATAAAGCCAGATTACAAAACTTCCTACCTGCATGTACACTGTTAATTATGGGAAATTTAGAAAGACTGTAGTAGGTTTTGACAGAGATTCGATATTGTTCACGAAATACTGACCGCAGCTGTACAATGAAGGAAAAATACAGCGTGTGAGAATATGCTGAGGTAATAAATAAGAAGGCTGCTGTTGTAAGAAAGCCGAAGATTTGAGAGGTCAATACTTTCTTTTCACACCTAATCATCTTTCTTATCACCAGTATGGGTTCCGTCAAGTGCGATCCACTGGAGATGTTTTTACATACCTTGCAAACGCCTAGTACTTAACCCGAAGGAATTTTGCTAGAACCTTGCTAGTGATGCTGGAACTTTTTACTGCCCTCTTCTTACTTATGTCCTGCCATCTTTGTGTTCTTATCAAATTTTCCATCTAATCCACCTATCGTCATTCATTTTAAGAAGCTGTGGTGTTCAAGGGTAGATGAAGTGAATACAGAAACAGTACACACCAGCTCTTGTCAGAAACCTAACGAACCCACCAAGACGTAGTCTGAGATAATAAGGTTTTAGGCATCCTTTAATTACGTCACCGTTTTAATGATCATGGTCACAGAAAATATGATACAAAAGATTTGAGAAACAATAATAAAATGTGATCCACGTAAAATAGAATTATAGTTAACACCATACTCTAGTACCTGTAGCAAGAAAACATAAAGCATAAATATAAACACAGAAATAAACATAAGCAACGCTACGCTGTTGCAACTCTCCAACTTACCAAGCACATACACTCCCCCCCACCTCCCTGGACGCTTAACAAGAGCCGATAACGGCCCTCACCGCCTCCCTCTCATCTTTCCTTTTAAAACTGGGCGTAATGAGAACGCCTTGAGGACGACCCCTGCCCCTTCGATATCTTGGGCAGATCGCATTGAAATCTCTCGAAAAATTAGTTTTTACTTTCATTATAAATAACAAATTAATAATTAAATAAGACACATCATTCTACCTACTAAAAGGCACAAGTTCACTATAAGAAACATAACTATGTGAAATTTCACGACTCTACAGTCAATACTTTCTGAGTTCTGGCCCGGAAACGAAATTTCTACTCCTGGTCTGCCCTCCTACCACCTAACTCTACGGGCGGACACCTAGTGATCCCAGTGATAACACCCTCCTCTGACTTTGTCAGGTGGAGGGTAAGAATGTAACACTCACCATGCCATGGCAACTGGGGTGGACCTCTGCAACAACTGCTGTGTTTTGGTTCCTGATTTATTCCTCGAAGAAAGTCCTATGAAGTACAGGGATATACTTCACACATCATTAAAGTTCAACACTTCAGGTAACCAATTCCATGAGTTTTCCCTGACGCATGGCCCTTCACCCTAAGCCCCTTCAACATTTCCAGCACCACCACAAAGTCACGCTAGATTCTGTCTCTTATGATCAGCGAATGTCTACAAGAATCAAAGATCTCATTCGCACCATTCCCGTGTGAGCAGCTATGTATCGGTTGAATCGTGTACGCATGACAGGCATGGGCAGCACTACTACACACCTTCATGCAAAGGCATGGAAACCACGACACTTACATGCAGGGTATATTGTATGGTTATTGACAATCCTGCTGGTGGCATAACACGTTAGGGAAATTAAGTTTTGTCTTTGTTTACCGCTGCTGCCTGGAAGATGAATTAGCTTTCCCTTACCGAGAACCATCGCTCACTTCACTGTTACTGTCACTGCTACTATCACTTAGTTATCATTGTTATTATTATCACATACTGTTATTATCATTAGCACTGTTATTAATACAGTCATTACAATTTATCAATGTTACGGTTATCACATTTATACTTCTACCATTTACTATTACCCCGTCCTGCTATTATCAGAGGTACTGCTACTATCACAGTTATTGCCATTCATATTGCCACTGCTATTATCATTGTCATTGCTATTATCTCTTACTACAGTCATCCCTGTTACTGCCACTGAGTCACTATATTATCACTTATTGCCAATAGCAGTCACTTGTCAGTCACTGATATCATTCTGTTATCACTGTCACTACCATTATCAGTAACTCATCGGTTAGTTTTGTATCACTTTGCTTATATAAATAACTCGCTACGAATATCATTATCATTCATCGAATTATCAGTCACTACCATTAGCAGAAACTGTATTATCACTGTTATTGCAATTATCAGTCACTGCTATCAGTGTTACTGCCATTAAGTCACTATTGTTGCTATTGTCACTGTATTATCACTGTCACTGCTAATTTCACTCATTGAGCACCTTATAATGCATATCCTTTCCACCGCATCGTTATTATCTTTCCTTGTTACATGGTATAACAGAACATCCTTGAGGAATTTCAAAATAATCCGGGGTTAAACCCTTGTGATCGGCAATATATAAGGAAGATGGGAAAGCTTCCATCTAAACTACTATTAAGAACGTGCAGTGATGATCGAGCCATCTATTGAGGCGGTACAATCCCAATAGTGGGAATTTATGGGTAACTGTTATATACTGGTAGGTCCTTCCTTGTGCAATCCAGGGCTGGTACAGCATTTCGCAAGTTTTCAATACATACATCTGAAAGAATATTTCGGTAAATTGCAAACATGTTTTTATTAACATTTTTTTAGGTTGTTAGAGAGATAGTCTTTGAAAGATAGCCTTAGCGCGCGCTCGAGCGCGCGCGCGCGCGCGCACACACACACACACACACACACACACACACACACACACACACACACACACACACACACACATTGCCGTTTCTTGGGAATCGTCTGCCAATGAGGAAACATAAATGAATGACGGACCTAGACATGGATGAGATGGATGTCTTTCCACACCAGTGTGGAAAGTTACCACGCTACCCATTAATGCTGTTTATGAGCAAAAAAGAAGATTACGACATGGTTAAAACACATTGACATTTATTATTATTTAGGTCCCTCATAGTTAAACCAATGAAAATGCAGCATTTATGTGTAATATCGACTTATTTACAAAAAGGAAGAATACGTTGTGGAACATTGTTTACTTGCACCAGGCCGTGGAATCGTTACCACTTCAAAGTTTATAAATAACGAATTATTTACAAAGCAAATATCATCCACTAGCAATCATACATATTTCAGTGTTCAGGAATAGCAGAGGCAATTTTTTCTGTTAATCGCGTGTAGCTGAGCCACGAACGAGTCTGACATGGTAAGATGGCCACGAATGACATCACGGATTAGCTATGATCCAATACAGTAATATCATTACGAAACTATTTCTTACTGGCTGTGGATAAACTGATGCAGCGTGTATTTTGGTTCGTTACCTGTATATACAGTACTATACTATCGTGTAGGGATAAAGTAATGAATGTAATTGTTATATTACTTCTTATTATCATCCGTTGCATGGGAATAAAATGATTTGTTTCATAGTTGGCTACTTATTTTTATATTTAACAATTTAACCTCAGTGCACTTCCAACCGGATATGTTTTATTCATTATTAATACCTGCTCTTCCAATGTTCATATCTAATATAGATCTTGTTTGTTGTACTATCATCACATTTTCCATCATCCTGGCCACTAAACAAGAACGTGGGGAATAATGACGTCAAAGCCAGTGGGGATTTACGGCCACGTTGCAGTTAATCCCTCGTGTGTGCCAGTAGCATTTTCAGCACGGGATTACTAGGTTTGAAGGAACAATGTATTATTTTGATCTTCTGTTTTCAGTATGATATTAAGTTGTGATTTTTTCATCTTATCCTCATTAGATTTTTTTATTATTATTATTATTTCCTGATTATTCTGATCAACGGATTATTGGCTGTGCGATACGTATGTGTTTCATAATATTCCCCCAGTCTGAAATAAAGATTTAAAGTTGGAATTGTTCGATATACATATCTGGGTTTGGTCTATCATTTTTAGTCTTTTTTTAGTCTAAAATAAAGATGTGTTGTGCATCATTCTCACCCGGGAATTATTTGGTTTGATTTACAGTTGCGTTTTTGGGAGTACCCTTCTCTGCTGTGGATAATTTGGTCCCAGTGAAGGATCTGTGATTTTGACTAAATTACTCTCCGTCTGGAATGCGGTGCTGTTATCATTTTTGCCAGTGATTATTTAAATTTTGTAAATGAAGTGTGTTTTGTCGTGTCATTCTCAGCCTGGAAGTGTGTTAATCCGTATCATTCCCAGCACGGGATTATTGGGTCAGAGATAAAGACGCATGTTTGGGTGTGCTTATTTTCCAGTTTCCCTGTTCATCCAGCAGTACAACTGTCTGAAGTGACGTGAGTTCCATCCCAGACTGAGGTAGGGAACAGGCTGATTATTTGAATTTCCATAAAACCGACTTTACTGATCATCCAATCAGGCTTTACTGATCTACCAGAAGACCCGCCGACATGTCGTAAAAATACCCCCGCTAATACCAATACACCAGTCCTGTATGAGACAGCCCTAGCATGTATTCAATATGGACGGTGGGTGTTAGCGCCGAAGTGGTGACATGTAGAGGTGTATGGTATGTAGGAGGACTGCTGGGCCTTGATAGCAGGCTGTGAAGCCTATGCCCAGAGTCGGACACATAAAAAAAAAAAAAAAAAAAAAAATCCACAAGACCCACCGACATGGCATTAAAACACCCCTACTAATACCCTCACACCAGCCCTGAATGGAAGATGGGTATTGGTGCCCAAATGGTGGCATGTGATAGTGTGTGAATTGTAGCACTGCTGGGCTTGTAAGTCTATGCCTAGAGTCGGAAAAAAAGGCCACTGCAGGTCATATTCTGGAGGAAGATTGGGACAGCGAAACCTGACAGTCTGCCTAATGAGCCTCGTGTAGTTAAATCATTAATCAAAGGCTTCAGTGTTTGTCTTATTATTTCAATTCTAAAATAAAGATGTGTGTTTAGCTGCATCATTCACAGGCTGGGATTACGTTTGTCTGGAACAAAAGCGTGTGTTTGAACGTATTTTCTTAGTACAAAGTATTTACATGTGATTGCCATATCATCCACAGCCGGGGAATATTTGATGTGAAATATGTTTCCATTCTTCACTTCACTTATTCCACCACATTTTTCTTGTCATTCTTCAATGAGTTTTTCTCCATATGTCTGTTATTATCTTCATCCACGTGCAAAATGCATTGATATAGCACATAAATATTCAACTATGGTCTTGAAATGTGTCGGAAGTATATGAGATTTTTTTTTTTTTTTTTTTTTTTTTTTTTTTTAAGGCAGTGTCTCCTTTTTTTCGATGAGGGCTAAGGCGTTGCTCCTGGGTAGAGGACTTTAGTTTTGGAGCGTGTAGCATTTGATGACCGGATGCCCTTCCTGATGTCCACCAATGACCCTTGGGTGGACTCGAACATCCGACCCTTCGGTCAGAGGGCTCTAACTCACTAAGCCACGGCTTAGTTAGTTCAACCAGTAATAATCACTGACGCCGGAGTCTCAGTGCAGAAGTACTGAATCGTAGGTGCGTAAAAAATAGCGATATTACTTTTATATGGAGTGTTATAATGTTCCTAAATCTGTCAGCAGTGACGCCTCCAGCGGACACCCACACCGTCATACCTCACCGTCCTGGTAGGCTGCCACTTGCGTCAACAAGAGGAATGGCAGTAATGACGCCCACACCGCCACTCACACTGTTTGTGTGAGCAAGAGGAGTGGCAGCAATGACGCCTCCCGCGGACACCCACACCGTCTCTCCTCATCCTCAGGGGAAGCTGCCGCTCCAACCTGATAGCTTTGATTGCAGTCCTGCCAATGCCTTTGATCCGGGGTAATTGGATGTTAGTTAATAATGGAATCCCGTCCTTCCCTCACAGCCTGCACAGTTGTCTGCTTAAAGTCATGGTATCTCCCAGTGTTGTTACTGAACAAGATCCCTGGCCAGCACGCTACTGGCCTGGGAAAATGACAGGTGACTAGACACCTGGTCATGATGACACTACTGTACTTAGTTTTAAATTCCCGAAGAGATGCTTCCATTCACCTCCTGCTGACTCTTTTTGTTACTAGTCATATATATATATATATATATATATATATATATATATGCGCGTGTGTGTGTGTGTACAGAAAAGCAGACAGAGGCATGAATTTTCTCCCATTCGTTTTGAACATTCATACCTTAGTAACATATTCTTGTAACCTTTTTTCTTAGACTTCTCTGTGCTTCCACCGGCCAAAGGAATGACATCTGTTCAGGAACACTGAACACACTGTAACTGTATTAAGTATCATAGACAATGAATGGGCCAACGAACATATATATATATATATATATATATATATATATATATATATATATATATATATATATATATATATATATTAATGAGTGATGATAATACAAGGCATACCTAAAGAAAACCATGAATAAGAGACATATGAAAATAACTCAAGGTTCAATTGACGAAATGAAATACCTAAGAAAAAAGGAAGGAAAGTAAATATGACGAAGTGTGTGTGCTACTGTTTTGTAAGACAATCAAAATATATTTTATGCAATGGTTGGGGAATTAAATGTTTGAAAAACTGCTTGGCGAGAAATTCTTGATAGAGACACTGCGAAATTCTTTTCGTACGCCAATGTGATGGCATCAAATAAATGGCCTGGACACTCTTGAAAGCTTCCTGTGCGTACTAAACTAGTGAGATGAAACACAGAAAGCTGCTTAGGCAGAGGTGTTAGAGAGAATTCTACGACCTCGAGAAATGCTTTAAGAATTTCAACCCCCACGGGAATTATTTTAAAGCGCTTCGCAATACCAAGAGACTAAGACCTTCATTCAGCAATCACGATCAGGTTCTCAAACAACGGTATCGATGCAAAATACACAATAACTCGCAATGGAAAGCATATTAGAGAACCTTTGATGTTCACGAGAATATTAATACACAACAACTAAACATAGTATATCGCTAAAGAGAACCAGATGGAGGACCTCTTGCGCCAACGTGTATTTCGTAAAACAGTATAAGTGGCTGCAGAACAACTGTTAAAAATTCCTTCTGCACCCGCCAGACTACAGTGTCATTCGTTAAGCATGATCGGGTTCTCGTAAATTATGGGTCAGTCGAAGTCAGCGGATGCGTAATAAACTCTTATGTGGAACCATTCTATCGAACAGTTTTACCGCAATGACCCAGTTCGAGGCAGAACGCGGTAAACTGGGTCTGATACCAGGAAGCGGTGGAAAAGGGTTGCGGTAATACTGGGATGTGGCAATAATGAGATAAGGTGAGCCAGGGTGAAGTGATACTGGGATGAAGTGATATACTGAAGGGGGGTTATACCAGGATGAGGTGATACCGGGACGAGGTAATACTGGGACAGAATGATGCCGGAATGAGGTGGTATGAGATTGGGGTGATAGAGGATGAGGCAACACATAGACTGAATGGGAGTGATACTGAGATGGAGTGATACAGGGATTGGGTAATACCGTGATGTGTTCATACCGGGAAGATATAAGCTGCAGTAAGAACACATGTACCAAGAACCTTGCCCAACAGGCGAGGTTCTTCACTTTTTGTACATATTAGGTAAATACATTATACCATCTTGATTAAGTTGTCCTAATTAGAGCCGACAGCTGACGTATATGGAACTGTACCTGACTCGTCTGGTTCCTTTTCATATATTGATGTCCCCTATATTAGGTTGTGCCTCGACTGACAGTCACCAGGTGATGAGTGCAGGTATGTAATGTAGAAAGGCATTACATATCTGTTAGTCGAGGTATTTTTACCATTAATGCAGGTCTAGCTTTTTGTCACTGTAGGATTTAGTATAGGTTAACGATTTGTCTGTCAGGTGATTAGTTGTAGGGACTCTAGATTAGGTTTTTCTTTATAAGGTCTAAAAAATATAAAACCAAGAAAAAATATAAATTAAAAAAAAAACAAAAATAAAAATTATTATATATATACAGTACGTGTGCATGAAAGTGTGTCTGTATATATGCATGGAAGTGTATTTATATATATATATATATATATATATATATATATATATATATATATATATATACGGCCTTAATGACCAGGGGCTTTGGCCTATATATATATATATATATATATAGATAGATAGATAGATAGATATATATATACGGCCTTAATGACCAGGGGCTTTGGCCTCAATGGTCGATAGGCCAGAAAAAAAAAAGTACCGGAATCTCTCTCTGTGCGATAAAGCTTTCTATTGTTAATACTTAAGTCTGGGGATTAGAATAAACTTTACTTCCAGCCTGAGCTCAAGCTGCTTAGTTTTTTATGCCTCTGACCTGTATAAATGCTTACAGTCTCAATGAATATAATCCAGATTTACTTACAGCCAGAAATTAATGTGTGTGTGTGTGTGTGTGTGTGTGTGTTACGGGGTGGAGGTGTAAAATGATTGGTGAGTGAAGAGGCTCTTTGTATTGGCGAATAACTTGTATGCGACACGACCAAATTTCGTGTGTTATATTGTGCATGTGTATAGAGTAATATATGACGTCGTTTTATTGTCATTATTGTTATTGGTAGACGACTATGTTTAGCGCGGAAGAGGCTTTTCAGACTAGAGGAGTTTGATAGACCATTCACTAAGTCCATCATGATTAGAGGCACTCATAAACTGAATAAAATCATATGGAACACTCAAATAAATAAATAAATTAATAGATAGATATACAGCAGATAGCTAGATAGAGAAATAGATAGCTTATTAAGCAAATAAATAAATAAGCAAATAGCACTGAAGTTTTTAGTCTGTGGTGGTAAACTATCTACAGACATGTGCGTACATGCACGTCCACGAGTACAGAGTGAGAGAGAGAGAGAGAGAGAAGAAAATTATGGAGGTTTGCGTGGGACAAGTCAAGATGAACTGGACACTTGCGCTGATCCAGATATTCCTGAAGAGGACAGATATACAGGAAAAAATAGTGCCTGGATTTAACGTCATCCAGAAGGCACAGAAAACGATTCCACGGGATAGATGTTGTCTATGCTGAGATGAACGAGAGTGGGGGGCTGGGTGTGATGGACTGTAAAACTTTAGTTGGTGGTTGGATGGATTTATTGGGTCAAAGAAAATACAATAATGTTAATAATCGAGAATAGAGACGCCAAAACAAATAATGCCAGAAGGCTTATAGAAGGACTCCAGTAAGTGGGTATTATGTAAGACGGATGGGAATGTGACGGTTGTAGTTTGGCTGGTGCACTGATGAATCTAATAAGTTGCAGAAAACAATAATATTAGCCAGCACAATATTAATTTGTAGTGGCTGACTGATGCAATCATTTAAATCAAAAGATAATGGTGTTAGGAGTCGCGGCCGTCCACAAAGTGTACGAATATAGTCCTGGAGATTTCTATCCTTTAACATGGAGGAGAGTGAATGCCGCAAAAATCTGTCAATTAGTTGAATGGGTCACTTACATCAAAGAAAAAAAGTTACTAATCCCTTCACTACTGCGACTTATGTTATTAGGAAGCTACAACTATCACCAGAGGATTTTGTTAAACTTAGCAAAAATCTCTCGCTTTAAAGCGGTCCATATATTCTTTATATCAGTGATAGCTAGGGCCTACTTCTAAGCGACTACAAGCGTCCTGTAACAGCAAAAATAAAATTAAGAGAAAAAAAAAATGCTTGCTTGATTGAAAGGATATTCACAGTGAGAGAAGACATAAAGGAAAATGTTACTGGTTTGAAGCTGTCAGAGAGGCATAAAAGGAGTGCCATTGGAGTTGGTATTATCTAGGCTGGTGTGGATGGCAGGGAGGGCATCACAAGTTTGGGTGGATGTTTGGTGGATCAGTCACGTGGCAGAAAATAATACTTATGCCAGAGCAGATACGCACACAAATATGGTGCGTTGATCTGTCGCTGACTAGTAGCATAGGAAACTTCTAGGGAAGCTGATATTATCTAGGTTATATTGGATGGCAATGGGCAGCGGAAGTTTCTCTGATTGACGGGTGCCATTATCAGTCAAATTATTATATTACCTCATTACCGCGAGAGGATTCCGTGGAGTTGAATAAAATCATATACCGGTAGCTATAACAGGAAAAATATATCGGTAAAAGGGTTACAAGAATAATGTTTTTGTCAATATCATCGTTACTGACCCAGGGTCATTTGAAAGTGAGCCAGATGGACTGTGGGCCGTCTGCTGTCCAGCATCGTCGTTTCGGTGAATGGAGAGGGGATGGAAAGAGGTTGTGTAATGAGGCAACGAAGTCGTCCGCTGTATCGGTGCCATTGCGTGAAGGCGTCCTTCTCTAGCATCTGAGAGATAAATAATATCGTCTAGCAGAAGCAGATATAATATAATTATTATACATTCAAGGTTGATTATGGAAATTAAAGTAAGGATATTATTTACAGTATACGTAATTTCATCTGCGATTATGAAGATAAAGACAAGTATTTATCTGCGTCGTAAGACACACGTGTACAACAGCGGCACGTGGTTTAATTATCTTGCTCCTCTGGTTGAAGGAACTATGAATACACCATCAACTTGCCCATACTTCAAAACGTATACGCCCACTATTGGGGTGTAGTAATCTACCCTGCCACACTACGCACCAACATCTACATCCAGCCCACCAACCCCTTTCCATCCACCCCACCATTTTTATCCTTCTTAAATCAGACTTTTAAAGAGAAATCTCCCAACACCAACGCCGCCCTTCACACACACACACACACACAAACACACTCTCACACACACACATATATCTATATATATATCTATATATATATATATATATATATATATATATATATATATATATATACCTATCTATCTTTATCTATCTATCTATCTATCATCTATATATATACCTATCTATCTATTTATCTATCTATCATCTATCTATCTATCGTCTATCTATCTATATCTATATCTATCTATCTATCTATCTATATCTATATCTATATCTATCTATCTATCTATATATATATATATATATATATATATATATATATATATATATATATATTCTTGACACGGTTCACTCGTTCTGCCCTGCTCAACCACCCACAATCATTCCCGCCCACCCATCCCTCACACACCTTTCCACCCAGTCTTCCCACTTTTTGCGTCCCCATCTTTGACTTGCAGCTCACCAGTCTATCAACGATACCGATCATCACAGCATACACTGTACTTCCCTGTAGCAGTTTCCATTAACCACAACTATCCCAGCCCAACCCACCCACTCGTGTTGATCCGTCAAACCAGGTACTACTCTGAAGTGTTGCATATTTTACTAGCCTGCTTACCAGCAGGCTTAAACGTCTGTGTTCACAAGGTATACCTTTCCCATCATTCTCCACCACCCACCATCATCTTAGCCCGTCCCGCCTACTCGTCTCCACTCATCCCACCCCCTCCACGTATTAAAAAAAAAATAATAATCATCGATGGGGGAACCTTTTGGCACAGACCTTCATTTGATGAACAGAAATAATCTGTTTTAATCCGAATCTGTCTTACGGACGTAAAAACATGAGATAGCCTGGATGATAAGAACAGTCTTATCTTAAACTTCTCTGCATTAGTAAGGCCGCTGTTTGGCCAAAATCCTCATAGGCGTGGCCTTAGTCATTTTTTTTTTTTTTTTACGTGGTCAAATTTTATGAATTTGAAGTAACGCTGAAAAGACCTAAACTGACTGATATAATTTTGAACTGATCCATTTTGGTCTGCACGTGGCTGAGATGATGTAGAATGACAAAAGAGGATTCAGGCTGACCTGCATTGGTGTGGCTGGACCTCATATGATGTGACTGGGCAGATATTCTCACCGGTTTTCTATTTTACAGGGGGAAGAGTCGCAGCCTGGAGGCTTGCATAGAGGGACGGAAGCAATATGGATGGAATCAGAGGGTGAGTGAGATTATGCGCTTCGCTGTGTTCACCTCGAGTGATTGCGTGAGCGTCTAATACGAGGGCTGATTGGTGTTCTCAAGTCTGTCAGGAATACGACTGGCCAGTTTTGGGATTGTATTATCATTATTATGGAAGAAAACAAATATTTCTAGCATTAAACGATTTTACTCAGCTTAAGAAAGACATTCCAAACTGTCTGATTAGATGAACACTTTACTCCACGTTTATTAGGTTTAAATAAAATAAATAAATATTATCTGGCAGGTGCAAGAAAAAACAAAAACTCATGATACTGTAGTTGTTAATACATACGAACAGCATAAATACTTTAACGTCTTTGGGAAAAATCGATATTCTGTGAAAAAAAAAAAAAAAAAAAAAAGATGGTCAAAAGAAACTGCATGCTTGTGTGACCCCTGTGAGGACAATAGAAGGCGCCGTGACAGCTAAGAGAGCTTTGGCGAAGTAACGAGGAGGGGGGAGGAGGGGATTTAAAAAGCATTGGTCGATTCAGAGGGAGCTCGGGGGCTCTGGGGGGTTGGAACTCTGGGGCCGCGTGCAGTGAAGAAACACAGCCTTTTGTTACAACAGACATCACCATCACCACGCTCACCATCAACACCAACACTTATCAATATCATCACGGTGTAGTCGCCATCGTCATGAGTATGCTTCCTACTTATACATAAAGAAAAGAAGAACTGAGAAATGGGGAGAGAGAAAACACTAAAGAACTATCAAGAACATCAATGCAGTCTAGGTTGATGTTAACCAAATGACTGCTCCAATTCGTTTCAAAGCAACAAATCGTCTGATGGTAACCTCAGTAAAATGCCTACGTGTGTGCACAACCACAAACTGTATGTGGAGACATTTCATAATGTTTTGGTTGGTAGGATTTGTCGTCAGTGAGTGTAATTGTTTGTGGAGATATTTTTATAATGTTTTGATGGGTAGGATTTGTCGTCAGTGAATGTAACTGTGTGTAGAGATATTCTATAATGTCTTGGTGGGTAGGATTTGTCGTCAGTGAGTGTAATTGTTTGTGGAGATATTTTGTAATGTTTTGGTGGGTAGGATTTGTCGTCAGTGAATGTAACTGTCTATAATGTTTTGGTGGGTAGGATTTGTCGTCAGTGAGTGTAATTGTTTGTGGAGATATTTTGTAATGTTTTGTTGGGTAGGATTTGTCATCAGTGAATGTAATTTTCTTTTATTAGCCTGAAACTTATATTTAAATGCGCAAGCAACGTAAAGAAAGTAAATGGGATAAGAAGCAATAATATGCGATAAATATAGATAAGCGTGAGGCTAATGAAGGCTATCTAACTGCTCCTCCTCGAAAACTTGCCCCGAATCTGAAGACAACTGCATGTCGGGATTGAAAAGTAGAATAGAATGACGTCATATCAGCCAAATGACGGGAATACGGAACACAGGATGATATTATTAGCCTCTTCACTACGATGGCGTATTACTTACTTTATTCTTACAACTCTCCAGACGACTTAATACAGGGCAAGAAAGTCTTACTAGCGACAGGGTTACTGAAGGCTATATATAACTCCTCCAGGTCCGAAAGTACCCGTAATGTTGATAAAGATCGTCTAAAGATAACAAGAATAAATGTAATCCGAATGACGAGATGTACGAGTAAACAGAGAAAGCAAAGGCTTAGCCAGCTTTACATTTCTGACGGTAATTCGTACATCAGTTATTGGCATTCAGATGTAATTAGCCTGCATGCTCCATAGCAGAGCCTTTCAACAGGCAGATGGAGTCCAGACACGATTTTCTCTCATCAAGGGTTTTACATAAGACTATCAGATATTCGAAGACTGCCCACACTTCCCTTCTTTCATCATTATCCCTATTAGTCACATGACACATAATTTTGTTTTATACAATCTGCACACGATTTTATATGCTACAAGTTTGAAGCGGCATTTTCTAACCATAGGGATTAGATGCAAACTTCCTTAGGCCCTCTTGTATGAGACGGCTTCTGTAAACAAAACAAAATCGACGGAAGGCAGCAAGACTAAATTAATAAAGCAAGTCACCGCATTGACTGGGTTAATAATACAACAGACAGCCTACAGACAGCCGGTGGTGATGGCCAAGCAGAATGACACAAGGACTACATTATCCCAACAGTACCATCACGTATTGTTTTATTATATTTGAAAAGTTTCCCCTAAGCCAAAAAAGATTGTCTGGCAGTGTTAAAAATGAAATATGGACGACGTCATCACAGGAGCATATTCAGAGTAGGGAGCACCTCTCGTAGTGACGGGTCAGACACAGTAAATGATGCGTGAACTAAATTGGATTGACATCTTTATGAAATGTTACAATTCGCTGTGGATTTTATAGATAGATAGATAGATAGTTATACACAGCATATAGGGTGACATCTCTGTGTTCCTGTTACCTCCTATTAAGAAAGGCCTCTTGTTAAATCGGATTACCGAAGACCTTATTCCATTACCAAAGATGGATAAAGCTTCCCAAAGATAAATAAAGCTGTGTGGACGAAGCAAGAGGATTAAATATATGTCATCGGAGTTACGTGGTTATCACTCGCTGCCAAACGTATTAGTAGTTTACTTTTCCCTGCCGACTAAGGATGGAATTAAACAGGTTGGGAGAGACCTTAAAAACATGAGTGAAAACATTTATTGATGTCTTGAGTAGGAGACTGTTTCTTATGTGGAATGAAATCTCTTGAAGCCAGCTAGAGTAAGGTAAAAAAAAATATATAATTAGATAAACAGAAGAAAAGAAAAGAAAGGAGAAAGTAAGGGCATTCAAAGGGTGAGTCAACCATGTGAACATTAGACATGTCACAGATGGATGACTAAAACCATTTGGTGGCAATGGGAATAAAATGAAAAACTTCAACGTAATGAAGGGATCACGAACCGCAAATATGACCATCATGAAAATTAATTAGGTCGTGGAATCCAGGAAGATTGAGAGTACCTTGTATACACTGCAGAATTAATTTGCAACTCTTCGTTGGTCTTGTTAAGGCAGTGAAAGTGTCAATCAGGAAGTTTAATTACTTCTTTTAATTACTCCTGCTCTCTCTCTCCCTCTCTCTCTCTCTCTCTCTCTCTCTGGTACTCGTCAGCTCAGTACACATGACAGCCAGTCATTGAAGGAGAATGGGAAGTACAGTAGTCATAATAAAAACTTCTCCATCACTTCCGTACTAGCTGCAAAGTAGGAGTATTGTATAAAATATTTCTGTCTGAGAGTGCCACCTGCAGGAGACTGTACAATTAACGACAAACTAAATGAGCGGTATAACCAAATAAACACTTGGTGTTTCAGTGGTACAGGTGATCCAGTCGGATGTAGCCATTTAGTGGTCACACCTAAGAGGTGGTTTAAGTTATTATTCCTATAATGATAGCATCAGGGTTCCTACACTTTTGATTAGGCAATATAAGATTACTTGATGGACAGAAAGACAAACAGGTACTTGACGCCCACAACTGCAGAGAATGAGAAGGAAGGATACTCTCTGTCGCTCAAGGATGAATTAAAAATATGGAAGACAGGATACCGTGCTGGCCGAAGACTGTCGACATCCGTTACTTGTGATTGTACTGTTTAGTATATACCCGTCTATTAAGTCAAAGGAAAGAGTACATTTACCACCCCAGTTACTGCACAGTATGGATGAGCTATACCCTCAGTGAAGATAAGGGAAGGGTCACGGAAAGCCAGAGGGAGTGTGTGTGAGAAACCAACAGTTTCTGTGTTACTGATAGTGAGAGTGAGTGTTGCGGTAAGAAAGCTTAGTCATCTGGGAACTAAGTGAAGAGCATAACAGTGACAATGAGGTAAGTGTGACTGTAACGCATAAATAAGCGTATGGCAGTGAGTGGATGTGAATACGAATACGAGAGAGTGAATGAGTATCAGTAAAAGTGAATGAATGTGAGTAAGTGATAGTATAATAGTGAATGAGTAGTTTAGTGAATGGCTAAGCGTGAGAGAAAGTGAAAGTTGAGCAAGTGCGTGTCAGATAGTAAGGAAGAAAATGATGGAGTGAGAATGCGTGTAAAACTGAGTGCTTGAGATATGAATTAGAAGAGTGAGCTTACGTGTGCATGACGGTGCAAGTGACAGAGCCAAAGAGAAAGGTTAAGAGTGTGTGTGAGTGTCATAAAGAGTTTGGGTTTGTGGTAGAATGAGAGAGATTATGTGCAAAAATATGAGAGAGAGAGAGAGAGAGAGAGAGAGAGAGTGAGTGAAGGTGCGAGTGTTACCACTCTGCCAGGCTGATAAAAAAAAATCACTATAGAACAAGTCAATGAAGTACTAAACACAAAGGAGTACAGTCTGGTTATGTCAGGACTTAGGACTTACTGTATGTACATCCTACTCTAGTACTTAGGACTAAACGTATATCTCACTGAATCAGATAATCACTACTCTTTTATACAGTGATAATCTATTGAGCCTACAAAATGTAAAGCAGCTTAATTGGAAATTGTTTAGCTTCACCTTTCTGGAGATATAAACCAATTTTCCATTTTAGAGACGAAGTATGGAAAAACTGTCATCTACCTTCACCACTTTAAATATTAAATGATTTCCCTCATTTGAATAAAATCATCTGATGTTGAAGAAAGACTCTTCGGCCCTTTGACTGCTACGAATTTCTTATAACTGAATAACATTGGCTCTTGCGCGACTGAATTATGTACCGGTAATTAAACTATTAAAGCCAGCCGCATGTTACCTGTTCCGATTACAAGAGGACCAAGGCATTGGAAGACCAGATGCTTGGTTAGCCTAGTTTAGATCATCAAAGCCGTACATCGCCTTACTTCCCTGGCGGCGTTTGCTTATACTGAAAACCCTCCAGCCACCTCTGATTCGAATGGGAGGGCTTTGACACAGCCGTCCCTGACCCAGCACTGATACTACCACGTCATCCACGCCACACAAGCATCTACGTTGAAGTAAATATCCATGGTTTTCGTCTGAACAACAAATTTCCCACAGGTGATTAAAGTGACGCGCTGGTCAGAATATTAAGTTTAGGCGCCATCAACACATTGGTCACCTTGTGACATGACCCCTTATCGCTGTAGAAGGAATATATACTGTAATACCTTCTCTAATCTGATTCAAAAAATGTGGAAGTTCTTAAGATAAAACTGTCAAATTTTAACACGAGTAAACTAAAAACAGCAGTGGATTAAAAGAATTAAAAGAGAGGAAAATTAGGAAAATTTCCAGACGACAGCACTGGCAACAGATTCTGCAAAAGCCTCAGGGCAATCCCGGAAACTGTAAACGTCACATTTAAAAGAAAATGTAGGTATTGCACAAGATTTATAGGAGTGAATTGGAAAGCTTTGGCCATTTGCCTTTCACGAAAGATAATTTTTAAATCATAAAGCAGAAAGCAATGGGGTTTCTTGACTTGGACCATGACAAACATTTCTAAAATTGCAGTTGCTTAAGGAAATACAGAAGTGAGAGAGGTGATACCTTTAGTAACACCAGTCACAGCGTATGTATGTATGTATATGTATAATGCCATTTAACCCTGGTGTGGGGTCAACGTCTTGGACTGCACTACGGACATCGGAGGCAAGTGAAGTCGAGAGAGATTACAAGGTGACACATTAGTATTTTTGTTTTGTTTAATTGGGTGTTCCTGGGAGTGGTGTTGGCCAGCTGGTGTCAGTGCCAATGCTTTCAGGGTGTCACAAACTACCACTTAACATTACCTGAGGCCGCCAACTTACTCTACCTTCATTGTACACCCTGTTTAATAATGGAAAAAAAAACGAAGTTACTGCATGAGTAAGATCAAATATCATAATACTAAAATAGATGTTCAAATACGATATGCTGATAGAATAAAGTACTTGGATGACCATATTTGTAACAACCACAGAAATAAATAAAATAATAAAAGTGCTCCCAAAGTTGGTCATAATTAAGCATGGGGAGTGCATATCTTTTTTCTCTCTCCCTCTGTACCAAGAACGTATAATTTCATTAATTCACTAACTTGTTTCTATATCCCTTAACACCCAACATTTTGCTTAGTTTCCTTCTCGTTCTCTCCGATGACTTTTGTTTTCTGTAATAATGTCTACACCCCTATTACCAGGGTCTTCTTTCCCAAAGATTGACACTCTCATGCTCGTACACCACACTTTCGGCAATATAATTCCGCTTGGCTTTAAATAAGATAGAATAAAAGAGCTGTGCCAATCATGAAAGAATTTCTCGTTACATTATTATCACTCAAGATTTTACAATTCACTCTCAGCTGAATATAATCATTAAACGTTAGCAACCATTAAAGAGTTAATAAAATGTTCGGGAATGACCAGTGAGCATCAGGAATTTTTAGCTTTATTCGTCTATGTCGTGCACGAAAGCAGAGGCAGAGTCTCTAGATCACCAAAACTACCACTGAAGTTTGTGTAAGTCGCTCCATAAATAGAGTTTAGCCACGCAAAGCCGAAGAGGCAGGCTTAGGCACTGACCAGAATGCAGTTTTGCTATTATGCAATGCATATCTTAGGGGACTAGCAGGAGAATACGAATACTGACATCCATTTTGTATAAAGCAACTAACCCACTGGTCACAATACACAAGCTTTTTATTATATTCCGGCTAAAGAGAAACATGTTTAATAACTGAGAAACTTACCTTAGGAAACACTGAAGACTCCTTATTCATGTTCTGCTTGAGAACTGACAAAATATATTACCCTCCAGCTAACACAAAATAATGTTGAGCTCACCGTATCTACTGGGCTAAACCGGGCGGGTATTAGGCGCTGGGAAGCTTTATCTTCTTAATGGCATGCAGACTTACTTCCAAACATTTATACTAAAGATAACCTCTACTTCTGCAACAGAGAAGAGGGTAAGTAGGTTATGTACTCGTATCCACCGTTTTCCTTTTATTCATGTCACCAGCACAGATTGGTGTTATATATGCTTTGGAACTATCCAAAAAATTTGAATTTGGGAAAATGTGTACTAATGATGAAACAACATAATGAAAGAATAACTTAAGGAATTTAAGAATGTGTGTAATACTTAATTTGGATAAAATAAGTTCCCTGGCCGTATTACTGCCCCCCCCCCCTCTCTCTCTCTCTCTCTCTTTCTCTCACAGAAAAATAAGAGAAAGGTATTTCGTAGAGCTGGAGCAAATGAGACTTCCAAGTATCAGAATCACTGTGCAGTTTCAAGTGTATAATGTCAGACTAGAGGTTATAGCAACACAAAAGATAATGGCAGGCTTATTTTCCCATTAGAAATTATAGTGGATTATTACTATTATGCAGATAGTCCAGAGTATGGTAGCATCAGTATCATGAATAATTTAGCACTGAGCGTGACCCTTATAGGCAAACTGTTACTTGTATCATTTTGTATATCGTAATGACATACTTACGCACGAAAATAATAAGTTGTTTAGTAAACTGTACCGTTAATCAGAGTAATCAGTTTCCTTATGGTCTGCCATTGTACCCGATTGCGGCATGGGTCCAGAATGACAGACACTGATCGCCTATTTGACTGTATGAATTCAAAATCAGCAGAACATACTAAATATACTGTTCGTCACTACTCCCAACTGATCCAAAGAAACTGGAGATTATAGCAACATGTGTTGGTTAAAACTGGCATTTACTCTCGCCACTTGAATTATTTTCGTCGGAATTTGGATACTTGCACAATAACTGACATAAATTTCGTCATTAAACATCCCTGCTTATTTCCGAGCAGCGCAGCACCACCTGGAACTGGACATTAAATTCCAGTCTACCTGAGCCAGTTACTTCATCCTATTGACCTTGTGCTCTCAGATGATTGTCACACACACACACACACACACACACACACACACACAGTCTACCTGATCCAGTTACTTCATCCCATTGCCCTTGCACTCTCAAATGATTGTCTCACCCATTCACCCACACACACACACACACACACACACACACACACACACACACAAGATCCAAGGATATAATCACACATGACTGTTTCAGACCCATCATCAGAGTTCAGTAAACAATCCAACTGCTGTTATTACTAATTTTGCTGTGTCATAATGTGCTCAGCATCGCCTTCAGCATCTTACTCGCCACTCCGTGTATTCTATATACCTTCTACACTACATGTCTTCCTATGTTTTGAAGTGTGCCACATACCCTTTTTTAATAAGCCATCTCCAAGAAGAACAAGGTTGAGATAAATCTGCAACTTCACGCTCATTATTTGCTCACTGATATTTCGTATAACAATAAAAAGATGTAATACTACAAGTGCATGATCCTGTTTACAAGGAAATTACATTACCAGGAAATAGTCACTGATCAGTTCTCGCTTCACCATCCAGGTAATTGATATTACTGTCTGTCCGGATTTAATGATCGTATTGTTACAAAACGGACAATTAATCTGTATATTCAGATAGACAGCAACGAAAAATACATGTAGATGAATTTATTTCCTCTGCATTTAGGATATGCATAAGACATGAGAGAGTAGATTCCAGCCTCTGTTTCATATTGGATCCCTACCAGCTGTGCAGCCACCATGACATTTTTGTCCTAATGATATCTTAAATATCATTCATGTTCACACCTGATGATATTACTGAGATTGTGAGAGACTTATCCTATAGTCTGGTGGCCGAGATAACGGGCAGGCCTTGGATTGTGGTGGATTCTGGGATTAACTCCAACTGATGAAGGTTCTTGATGCAATGGTAATGGAGGTGCGAACTGCATTTGTGGCACATTTCAAAATTATATACTGGTTTCGGTACATGTGAAATTTTGAGTTGCATTACCAGTAGGATGATGAGAGTTATATGTCCATTTGAAGTACCACTAAACAGAAGAAACGTCCAAAGTAAGATATTATGTCTGACTGTCTAATTTTGTGATCTCTGTGACCATTATGTGATTACAAGTTATAGTTTGTGGCGATAATAATTGGATATGGTAACTATTCTTTATAAAATCCAAATGGTTGCTAAATCATTTGTCCATTATATTATTAGACCATTTAACATTTAGAGTGGTGATTTCACGACTGGAAGATTTTAAAGAGATGGAAATTGAGCTGAATATTAAAGGACAAACATTGTGAGGGAAAACAGATGGGAAGTAAGAGATATATTGCACCCTCCTTGAGTTATTCACTATGGTAACAATTTTAAAGTTTATTCTCATTATGGCCAGATGATTATATTTATCTTAGGTGAGATTTATATAACTAAAGGGATTAGATGCAGTTATCACTAATTTCTTCATCACTAAGGTGCTTTTTAATCCAAATGATGTATTTGATTACAGCAAGAGTAATAAAACAAAATCCATTAGCCAGCGTGATTAAGAAAAAAAAAAAAAGTTTAAATATTACACGAAACCACTCGAGGTCCCTTACTCTGGGTGGATTACCAGTGAAATTAGATATTGCTGGGTATAAAAGAGTTTCTGAGAAAATGGGTTTTGGCATTTTCTTTTCAGGGAAGAAAGAACATAAACCAATAATGCTCATTTATTAACATGGGCGAAATAAAGCCATTTGTGTTTAGCAGAAAATGAAATATAACAACTGTTTTCGTTCTCTAACCAAAAAGAAAAGCAAAAGCTATGTCAGGCTTGTTATTTACATTTTCGACTCGGTATAGGCTTAAGAGTCAGTTCCATCAGGCCAAATGTCCTCCTACGTGCCACTTACCCGCACATGTCACCATTTCGGCACTAATACCTACGTTCCATACTGAATACATGCTGAGGCTTTCTTTCTCGGATCTTAGTGGAGGTGTTTTCATGAAATGTCGGTGGAACTTGTATACCGGTATGATCAGTAAAGTCTGTTTTAGCGAAATTCGGTTCATTAAACAATTCCCTGCTACCGATACCGCACGGGATCGAGCTTGCGTAATTTCCGACAACAGACGATGTCCTTAACTACTCGTCTACCATTGTGTTCTGTCAAGATTTTTGTTAATACTGTCACAGATGCTGATATGCGGTGATACTGGCTTGCAATGAGAATTATCTTATTCATTGGCCCAGCAGAACAAGAACGCCTCGAATTACGCCGGTCAACTACATAGAGGTCACTAAGACAGACCAACAGCTTCTAAGAAGTCCCAATTTGCCAACAGAATACGACCGGAAACACTCGAACATACATCCAGATTCCTTATTTAAAAACTCATTAGCATAAATACATGTGCATTGTTCTTTACTCCTAAAGCACTTCTCATACAAACAGAACTATTTCTGTTAATACTACACTGCCAAAGAGAATTGTTTTACGGGAAATATATGATGATCTTAAATTTATTACGAACTCAGGATAGAAGTAATTCTGTTAACTAATAAATCATTTTGATATATGTGCACTGCCATTCGTTATATAAATCGGTTGCCTGTCAGTGTACAAGGCATTATCAGTTTGACTGCAACAATCTGATATCAGTAAAAGTCTCTTAGTTCATAAAAGTGGTTTGGTTGGTTCACAAAGGAATTTCTCTCCTGGCCACTGCTGTGAACCTGAATGTATGTGACATTGACAATCACTTCAAATCAGCCGCCTGGCTTACTAAAAGGGTGAGATTCAGTCGCTGTCACGGAGGATAAAGGATTTTCCGGGTGAGGCTCAGGCCGGGAGGCTGCCATTACCCTGCACCCTGACGGGAGGCATGGATAGTTGCCTTGATGCTCGGCCTGTCGTGCTATACCGACTTCACCATATTTCACCAATCCCACCCTACCATACTTAACCCTTCCCACCCCATCATACCATTGTAATAATAATAATAATAATGATTATATATATATATATATATATATATATATATATATATATATATTGTGGTAGGTAGGGGCGCTTACCATCCATTCACTCGATGTAGTGTTGCTGTCGGGTGTCTGCCCTTTCCTCTCCTCCATCCTTCTTTCCTTCCATCCTCTTCTGTCTTCCTTCATTCTTTCCTTGTCCTTCTGCCTATGGGTAACTTTACACTCCCTTTTCTGTCTTTCTTTCCTTCATTCTTTCCTCTTCCTTCTGCCTGTGGGTGACTCTACACTGAGTGACAAGCCAAATGGTTTCCTGTACAACAGGAAACCATTTATTACGCTGGGTGGTAACCATATAACCAAATTTTGGCGCCTGGTGATTAAGTGGGTAATTATTGCGCTCCAATCGGATTGAGCCGGTGAAGGTTTATATCCAAGGGATGGTTGGAGTTGATTACTCATGTAATACCACTCAGGGATGAGTGAGGCTGGTTACTCTCATCTTAAATGTGGGACCAACTGCCTAGCCCCGGGCTCCTTCGCTCCTCATGGGGCAATGTAGGATTGGATGACGGACAGACGGACGGATATATATACAGTAGAGAGAGAGACAGACAGACAGAGACAGACAGACAGACAGACAGATGTATATATATATATATAGATAGATAGATAGATAGATAGATAGAGAGACAGACAGACAGATAGATATACATATATATATACTGCCGCAAATTTTCCCACTTAGTTCCAATATTTTCAATCACTGGACTTCGTACTCGTGATTTTGTACTCTTTCTCATAAACTCACTGTGAGTACTTCAGGTTCTCTATAACACAAAGTAGTCCAGTGAACAGATATCATAAATCAGGGATCAGGTATCAAGAGTGTTGCTCCTGGGTTAATGGTAAACAAACAAACAAAAATTAATAATTTTTTTACAAAAATAATAAATCATAGTACCAAGGTTTGTACTTAAGTACAGTAAGTCCATAAGTCCCCTACAAAAGGTGAAACTACTATTGTCGGCCCCCTCCTGTATCCCCGGGTGTTCCGTAAGTTAGCCAGCCGTGTACCACTCGGGCAGGAACACCTCACAGGAGTCACTAACGGGACATGAAGGATGCCTCTCCAGTCCGGCCCTCGACAGAAGTAGGACCCTGGCTGGTGGTTGGGGAGCACCAGACAGTACTACGATTGGAAACTACCATCTAACCTCCTATGCCACGTCACGTCCCCTAACTACTAACCTCACCAAACGAAACCGAACCTCATACCAAACAAAAAAGGACAAACCAGTGTCCGAGCTGAACGACACTCAGGCACGAAGCACTTACACTATACCCTCACACTAACCTTTTATCATCTTTAGTACATATGGCCTCTTTGCTTGTCCACTTCGAAGAGATTTTTTAAAAATTATTATTATTAAATTCTCTGTGATCGCTTCACTGTAAGTGATATCACCTAATCTTAATGAAATAATTTGGAGGTAACCTACAACTTGCATAATATTAAAGAATGGTTTAATATAAAGTTTTTCCGTTTTCTTTCAAGGGGATTCTCTTAATAGGTCGAAGAAAATCGTTTGGCAGTAGCAAGCATGAAACAGACACGTCATTATGCCGAAGGGGTTAATGTGTATGTACAAACAATCATCAATTCATTCTAACCTTCCACTGACACAGTATTAAAAGTATTTTATCTCTAACAAGTTGTATCCTAATTTGAATTAAAAAAAATCCTACTCATTCAGCACAGGTCACCAACCACTCACTCTTTAATATCAAAGGCTTGCGCTTCCATATTCACTGACGTAATATACCGCACTTATTTCCACTCTCACTTGTTTATAATTCAGCGCGTCAGTATTTGAGAGCAGTTTTCCTGGAGGGATGATGATTCATAATACAGCCCACTCAAAAGTACTTTATATGACTGATATGCAGTTGACCTGTGTTGAACCAAATTTAAAAATCAATTAGGTGTGTGCTCAGCCAGTGTTGCTTCACCGGTGAGCTTATGAAAACTGAAATGTACTTTGAATAACATCGAGAGCATCGAGACTTCTTTAAGTTTAATCTGAATGAAATTTAATCCTTTGGCTGCGATATACAAACTTTGTTTTATGTTACGGTTGACTTAAGATGAGTTCATTTACCTCAGAGAAGGTTAACGCAACAAAGTAGGTGAAAAATTATATATATTAATATTGTCAGCGAGAGTTAACAAGTTTTTATCTTGTCCCATCTAACACAAAACATTGGTGTTACATCACAGAGAAACCTTACATAGTCAGTTGTAATATAACCTTTTATATCATGTATCTGAGGAATGGTAAACGTTAATGTAACTGTGTGAATCTAAGGGTAATTTATTGCTGGCCTTTTTGGTATAACGTTAGTGCTGTCTATATATAACGGTCTTATAGGTTGGCTGATTAATTTGTTTCTATCTGGTAACCACTTAATCTCATACGACACACCAGCTACACTTAAATTCCCCCATACCACGTTCTCATGCTCAGATAAATCAAGTAATAAATAAATGAATAATAAAAAATACAAATAAATCTAAGCCTGACACAACTAACTGTACGCTAAAAATTGCCGTTAGAATATATTAAGAGATGCTTTGCGTTGCCTGTATGACAAGACCGAGTTATATACACTTTACGCAATTTCGAGGTGCATCTGACAACCAGACACACCAACCATGCCGGGATGACAACCCCCTATAGTGTTCATTCAGAGGCCATTCCTACCCAGCTGTTGGGATACAATTTTTACCGAGTGTACATATGAGAGTAAAAGTTCACCGTCAATTCTCTGTATGCACTGTCTTGCTTTCCATGTTTTACACTCCTGCCCGGCGATGGAGAGTAGCATTCCTTCTCATACTCTTCTGTTTATTTGCATTATATTGCTGTCACATAAGAACAGCTTATGTAGCACATCCTTTGCCACACTTGGCAGAGAAGTGTCTGCGAACCATTGCCTTTGGATGTATCTCGTTCCTGTCATCGCCGTAATTATCATCATCATCATCATCATCATCATAATCATTTTTCCCAGCACTGTTTTAAGGTCGAAGGGTGGGAGTCTGCCGGTAGCAAGAATAGACTTTAGGACGTCACTGTATTGAGGCAGGTATGAGGATTTATAGTCAAAGAACCAGCCAACAAAAGGCGATCTTGCAAAACCTAAAAAAAACCATCCAGAGTTTCCATTCATGCTTTGGCCTAAAAACATAATAAGTCGGTTCTATTTTATCAGTGTGCTGAGAATTATATTATCATGTCTGGGTTTCTCGCATACAACTTCCATTCAGAATATAATCTTCATGTTTAATCTCCCAGGCACACTAAGACTTACCAAAGTAGCTGAATAATACGCTAGGTCGCTATTTACTGACAACGAGATGATATGAGTTGTGGAATAACATTTGACTTTGCCGCATAGAAAGTTAATTCGACATTTTTTTTTTTTATTTCTCATCCCTCCAACACACGCAAAAACACATCCACGGAGGTCGCTAAACTTGCTCGCAACAGGTGTTAAAAAGTGTGCTAAGGATAAAAATCTATATGAAATCCCAGAGAATTAAGCTGATGCTAAAACTTGGCAAAGATCCGTAAAAAACTGTTGTCAAATGAAAACAAATATCTATATCTACTGCAGCTATATGCAGTCATGAAGAAGAAAGTTTAAGGTCAATGCCTGTCGACTGCATGAGTCATTAAGGCAATTAGTATTTGGTAGATAAAAGTATTCCCCTAGAACACGACACACAAGAGTCGATGTTGCATTCACGTTCACATTTATCTTGGTGAATGAACGCCTACGAGGAAATAAACGTAACCCATGCGTCTGAGCGGCAAAACAATCTACCTCTGCTTTCTCCACTGGCGAGCTGAACCTGAGGATTTGCAGACTGATGTTCCTGCCAGTCCGCAATCAAATATGTCAACGTTACAAACACAAACCTTAGGTTAGAGTGGAAGAGCAAGTGGAAGCAGCCACAGCAAAGGTGTGTGAGACATAAGCTGCTTTAGTGTGTGTGTGTGTGTGTGTGTGTTTGTGTGTTGACTGGTCCTCCCATAAGATTACAGGCATCAGGGCCTCCCCTTCGTCACGGGGTGGGGTTGAGAGATATACTGTGTTTGTAAGGTGGATATATTGACGTGTAATCTGGGGTGTTCAGCTAAGTTTACTGCCAGGGTTAATGTTGGGGCAGGAACACACTTGACTACACCCTTACCCTCACCAGGTTAACACAAATACTTACTGAATATTTGAACACCTTAATCTCGTGGCTGCCATCGCGTTGTAAGTCCTGCTCATAGCGTAAAACAGAGGAAATGAAGTTTTGAGTTGATCAGACTCTTGGATAATTTTCTTCCAGCTTTGCCCCCGTTAACCAAATAATACTATTGGTGACTTGGTAATAATATCGACTGTTATAGGTCTGTTCTAGGGGAGGAATGGACCTAAGCAAATTGATAATATCCAGTTAATAATACATTCACGTAATATTTGAAAAGGCTACAGACAGGCATATAGAGACAGCTATAGAAGGCAAATGCAATGTTATACAGTCAAAAGCCATGAAAGTAAGATATTTTCATTTCAAATGTGTCACGTGTCAAATTCGTATATTACATGCTTTCCCGTTTTAACTGAAGCACTTAGAGGTAGCCATAGAAACGGGGTTGATTGGATAGACTTTTGTAAAATAGTTAACAGGCATCAGTTTGCAATGCAAACTTAACATAATGGAATTGCTTTCACACCTGCTTCGTGTTTAGAAATACTACATTATTTCACTCGATACTGGAAGAGACTAGATACATATATACGGGGGATGATAAACGTGGATGGCGATCGCTAGAGAGAAGCTTTACACGTGTGAAAGTTCAAAACAAAAATATTTCCATTTATATATGCCACGTGTCAAGTTGATGTCATGCTTACTGGCAATACATAACTTAAGACATAATCATAAAGGCCAGAGATAGAGAAAAGAGACTAATATAGAGACAGTGTACAGTCACTCATAAAAGAAAAGACCCCCCCTGCCTTAGAGGCAATATAACTCGGGGTATTCAGTGTTGGTAACAGTGTATTTGACGTCAGCCATATGGGGGGATGAGGAGGGGTGTTTGAGAGGAGGGCGGAGTTAATCTGCACGAAACACTGCTTCAATCCACATTTCGAGTCAAATATATGTCTGACTTGTAATGTTGTCCTTCACACAAAATTAACTTTATGCTACAAGAACAAAGAACTTTCAGGCGATAACAATCCCATACCCGAACATTTATGCATTAATGCCGCACATGATGCAAATGAAACCCCCGGCCTCAAGGGTTAAATGAATGGGCTCGACACACTTAGAATGAACTTTGACTGAACTTCCCCCAAACGCAGCTTCACACCCACATATCTGACGTCATTTACAGTGTTACCAGGACCGATATCATATTGGTTGAAAGGTGTCTTGGCCGGGGGGGTCGTTTCTTTTATGAGTGACTGTACATTCATAATAGTCTTCATTCGGAGATGTAAATCGCTTAATTCCTGCTACTTCCAGGCGATTTTTTCCATTAAAGGTGGTAATCTTCCTAATTGTTGGGATTAGATAATAGCCTTCATTAATCCCTTTAGTACGCGTGATCTTCCGGAGGTAGAATATTATAGTGTCGAGGCTGCAGGAGCATACTGTATAGACGTCACAGAACTGGAATGGGTAAGGCTTTAAAATGACTAAGAGAGTTACTATAGACACAGATTATATGCACCAGTGTGTGTTTTTTTTTTTTTTACATTCAACCATATTCAGTAGCCTATTATACTCTCCATGCAAAATATACTAAGTGGTAAGACGATAAATTACATGTTAAACCAGTCAAATCCGCTTACGGGATTATCTTGGGGATTACAAGCGTTCACATTTCCGCGGCCATATTTCCAAGTTTACTTAACCCCTGAATAAGTAAAGTATATTGTTGGGTCATTATTGTTGACTCCAGATAATTCTAAGCACCTTTAGGGAAACCTTTTTGTAGTGAAGGGGTCAATAAAAACTATAATTAATCTCAGTTCGAAAATTCTCTCCTACACACACACACAAAAAAAAAAAAATCCGTAGTTATCAAGAACGAAGGAAATACGTCATCGGAATAGGTTACCATTCTTACTACTTGTAAAGTCAGCAATTTGCTAATATTTGTCCCTCGTGTTATGTCTGTTACCGCAAAATACGCTAGAACCAGAAAATTACCCTGGCGCTCATGGGTTCCCATTTGCGGTGGATCGCAACACCTCATACCAAACGAAATTGTACAGTACATACAAGACCTTCCTATTCTCGTGCATGTGATTCATATTTATTAACGTCGATGTAGTTGACATCAAGAACATATTGTTATCCGGTTCAGGCCGAGTACGTCATTTGTATTACATTCTTGCTGCTATTAGGTGACCTATTTAGCTTTGGAGGTCAAAATCGTAGTGGAGAAGATACTGAAGGTTATACTCGTATGTAACCCTTATGGTGAGAAACGTTTCTTCCAAGAAAACTGAACTCATATGAAGACATCAAAAGGAAAATAAAAAATATGGCATCTGAGTGAACGGGTTTAGGTGTAGTAGCCAAAATGTCACCTACGAAGAGGTGTTACGAAACCTCCAAAGGCAATGAGAACATGACCCTGTAAATCAAAGTTGTGCCCCTTCCATAACTTCTCTAAACGACAGTATTATCACGATAGTACTTTACTAGCTTCGTAGGCTCCCTAGTACTTTACTAGCTTCGTAGGCTCCCTGACACATCTTTCTAGTGCCTCTTTTTATATAATTCATTTTTTCTTCTAGTCTAGGTTACGCATTGAACGTCGGTATTAAAAAGATATATCTCTATCTATATACCTAGGCTGCTTCCCCCAAGGAAAGGGAGGCTACTACACATAAATATGAAAACTCGTACGGAGGTGTAACATGCAATATAAACAGCTAAGAAAGAGATATTAGAATACAGACCTATCTTATACAGTCAACCAAAAAAATATATCACACATCTTGGGATCGATAGTTGTGAAAATGAGCGAGTTTTGCATACGCATACGAATATGTTAACATGTTACTTGAAAAAATATACCATCCAGTGTGTGACGATTTATGCGATTTCCAGTCATATTAATTACCAAGGACAATATTTGGACTTATAATTACAGTGCCCCATATATCACAATGCTTCGTCCGTGTTTCTGAATGATATCTGGGGTAAGATGACCGATACTTTTGACTGACTATACATTGTATACATTTAATGTGCAGCACGTCAGTATTAAGACATTAATAGCAAAAAAAATAAATAAATAAAAAAAATAGGCATAACATTCAATGTTAAATCTCGGAGGAAAGGTTAAGCTTCCGTGAATACGACTGCAACTCTGCTCTTCTCTCTGCCCTTCACCTATCACACATCATTTCACCCTCCCTCATATTCCATGCCTCGCCCCAAGCCTTGCCTCCTTCATTATTCACGGTCATCAATTAGGCCAGGGACTGAAGGGTGAAGGGAGACATAAGTGAACTAAGTCCTTTTCTCTTCGTTCTTTATAGCCTACTGTCCTTTCTCTTCTCACATACTCTCTCTCTTTCTTCTCACTCTTACTGTCGTTCTGTCTTCTCCGTCTTACTCTCCCTCTCTCTTTCCCTTCTTACACTCCCTCTCTCTTTTCCCTCTTACTTGCCCTCATGCATTTCTCTTCTACTCTTCTTAATAGTCTTGTCCTCCCTCCCTTCCTCACCTCATTTAGCTCCCTCGTGGTCATGTTTTCTAAAGAATTATAAACCGACAATCACCATCCGATATTATTTAGCTTAGATTGAGTCAAAGGAGACTGAGAGTGCTAATACTGTTAGCATGGGCGAGACAACTCTAGCATTGTATTTTACTTACCTATAAACAATTTTATTCATCTGAGTGAGTCTTAGACCCTGAGAACGTTAGCGTTCCTTTCCATTCTTAACACAGACAGACCCTTGAACGAAGAGTTTACTTTTTGTCCCTGTTTACTCAGACGAGAAATTTGGGACCTGCATGTACCATCAACTGTTGTGGGTCGTATATTAGGGAAAATTGGGACTTAATAAAAACATGACCTTCGTGCAGTCGATAGGTATTAATCCCGTCAGGTAAATAAATCGTCTGGCGTTAGCTGGAATAGAACAGTAGAGTTGTTCCCACCATAAGAGTGTTAATAGGATGGGGGTTAGCACTTGCAGGCTCCACTGACTTCATCTTACCTGAATATCATGCAGCATGAGCGGGAATCACATAAGGGGAAGACACGATCACACTAAGCATCAGTATAAAGTTCTAATTCTTTTTCTCCCTCTCCATGTTCCCCTCCGTCCCTGCCTGATCTATGCCCTCTCTTATTCCTGTCTTCCTTTCTCTACTACCTTGTCTTTCTCCAGCACCAACAAAGCAGCAAGTAGGTATGCAAGGAGGAAAGAATAATTTTACACATACAGTAGCCTATAAGGAAATGTTCATAAATAAGGTCCAGGTCGGGTAGAAATTGTATCTTTCCAGGAAAGGACACTAACATAAAGGTGTATACGTGTAATTCATCCATCCACTCACCTGATGTAACTATACCTTCAGGCTGCTCTTGACTGAGTGACAAGCCAACTTTACTCAATTTGGGAGGTACTTTTCTGACTGTAGGGGTTAGATACAGCCTTTGTGAACCCCATCACAGCAGTAGGTTCCTCCGAAGCTTAATATAATAATTATTATGATATGATAAGAACAAAATAAGGACGTCACGTTACTAAAGGCATTAATAACTTCAGTAAACTACACCTGCAGACGATTGTATTCAGCTTGGGAGAACGTTTTCAATGAGTAAATCAAGCTTTCGTTATTCATCCGTTCAGTATGAAAGATCTCAGTGCTCCATAAAATCGTTTGGGGCACAAGAACCAGATAGACGCTGATGTCGTTACCAGATTTATGGGACCACTAATTGTGAACCCTTCCCGCCTCCCTGCAAAATAAAAATAAATAAATAAATAAAACAGATAAACAAATAAATAAAAAATCAAAAAGTACAAAGGTCTAAATAAATGAGGAACCATCCATTCCGCAATGTTGGGTCTGGCTAAAGTCTGCCTGAGTGAAGCACCTCTCGTCAGAAAAACCTTATGGAGTGACGAGCAGACAAGAGATGTTCCTTTATTTAAAAATGGAGAAATTGCAGCTGTAAACACTGGCCAGACACGATACACTTACTGATGCATCTAGCAATCCTTCCGTGGTGAGGGGTTCACAGAACCACGCAATACAAACATTACCCAACATTACACCAATGCAAAGTGCTCATTTTGCCGACTGGCAGCCTAGACATTTCCAAGACTTCGTTTTGGACAAGGAGGGTTAATAGCACAAGATATAAAGTCAGGAGTGAGTTTGTGTGAGGGGTTACCGGCAGGTAGGAATACGGCCACATATGTGGGTGTGACGCAGGAATAGTCCAGCCCGCACTGCACCTGTCATGCCCCAAGCTCTTCACCATCCCTGTGGCCAAGGCTTAACACTTCAGTCACGTGTGGTCATTTCTAGTTTATTCTTGCTATTTTCAGACAATTTTCTGACAGTAAGGGCATTTTAGGAATTGTATGGGTTAGACAGGAACCCACATAATCCTCTTGTGTACCAGATGTCATTCCGAAGTTTAATAATATCGAATGGAGGTAGGAAGCATAAAGTAGAATAATACGTATATTATAAAGAAACAACGAAGCTGGAGGAAGGGATGTGGTAAGAGCTTAATATGATCACTGTGAGGGTAGGGATGTTGTAAATAGGTTTATAAATACACATGCTTAGACTGTTTGTATACAGTTATAGTGCACGGTTACACTATGTTTGCTTCTTGAGAGAGACCGAAAACATACCAAATATTCGCTGTATTTATCATAAGGGCTAATGAGAGTAATATTTATTTCCTCATAAACCTTTCGCTATAAGAATGTCTTTTAGTATTATATTCGTGCGATGTCCTGACGATATTCGGTTCAGAGGAAAACACTGAGTACAGTCGTTTTAATGACATCCTCTTCTGGTGCTGTAGCTGAAAACTTTCATTTCATAGTGATTCACAGGAGCACATGGTGATTCTCTCTCTCTCTCTCTCTCTCTCTCTCTCTCTCTCACACACACACACACACACACACACACACGCACACACACACACACGCACCCATCCACGAGTAGTTATGTCTGTCGTTCAGTAATGGTTTTCTGAATCCGGGCGTTTTGCGTCCGTAGACTGTGGAGACTTCAGAAAATCCCAATGTTAGGTTGTTGCAGCTCCCGCTTCACCCCCATATTAGGGCCCTGGATCTCCTACAGCTATCTACTACTACTACTACTACTGCATTTGTTTAGTTATAGTAGTTAATGAAGCTTCAGTACATGTAGGAGCTCTAATTATAAACAAGTTCGTCTGAAGGTCGTAAGAGTGGAAGAAAAATTACCTCCTTAGGCACCTGGAGTTAACTCTTTATCAGGCAAATGATTACTTACGGTAGGTATCATATTATTGTTTACGTCAAACGATGTAATAAGCTGAGAAAGAACCCCTCACGACAATGGTTAACCCGTCACGTCCCGAGGCTTTCCGCACCTCCGACATCCCCCAGTCCCGAGGTATTTTCGATTTTTTTTTTTTTGGCTAAAACCTTCGCTTTTGGTGAGAAACATCGAAAATTCATAGAGAAATCGCTCACCTGAGGTTTAAAGTGCCCAATCCAGGTAGGAGTTCCTCCTTACCTGAGTGGGTTTTCTAACATGCTGGCACCAAAGAAAACGAGTTCTATGGGAGGGTAACTATTTTATCCACTCATAAACGGTACTTATTTATTTACTTGGTACGAATGTATATGTAGTATGACAGTATATTGGTTTTCAAGCAGTAATAAAGGCATTATAAGCATTGTTTCACTCACTAACTAATCACCATACCTGACCTATTTTTGCCACACTACCTGATCATTATTTCTGGCTGTTTCTTCTTCTAATGCTATGTAAACATTGTCCTCCACATTGTCATCGATTGGGGAATCACTCTGGCCCTGAATAACTTTACTAGCCAGGTCACTGGTAACAGGTCCTTTGCCAAGACAATGTCGTGAGGGGGGGAGGGGGGAGGTTATGCAGTGTAAGGCATTGTCCCTGCTTGGTATCTTGTACAGGAATAGAGGAAGGTGTCCCGTGTATACATACGAAAAATCACGTGCGAAAATTGAAAATTGTGCAAATTAGCGACCTTGCAATTGCACGACGTACTGGTACGTCGCCGGGACTGGCAATTGCAAATCGTGGTGACGTACCCATACGTCGTCGGGACGGGGCGGGTTAACTAACTTCCTATTACAGACAGTCTATCCCTCATGTTCACACTTACATCATACTCTCATGTTCACACTTACATCATACTCTCATGTTCACTCTTACATCATACTCTCATGTCCACTCTTACATCATACCGTCATGTTCACTCTTACATCATACCCTCATGTTTACTCTTACATCATACTCTCACGTTCACTCTTAAATCATACTCTTATGTTCACTCTTACATCATACACTCATGCTCACTCTTTCATCTCTGCCTAGACTTTGCCAGCCATACTCATCATCTTTCACCATCCAGAAACCATCACTAAATCTTATGGTACTAATCACATTAATATTCCATTATATAATCTACTGCCACCCTGTCATTGACAGTTCTTCATGTTGACCCTGACATTATCATTTCTTGTGCAGCATAATAATTAAATTTCCTATCTAACTTACCCCTCTCTCTCACCCTACATGTATCAGTCCTACACTCTCACCTTGATAGTCAGCCCTCTTTCATCTCGTTCATTTTATTTCTTCCAGTTTCCAAACGACTGTCAATCCTTCAGTTCCCCGTAAAAATCACAGCTCTTCCTCTTTCCAGGAAGAGTCCTTCAAGTCTCCCCAACCAATCACAGTTCCTTGTCAAGCCACATGCTACAATCCAGTTCATTCACTTTACTGTTCACACGTCTCCATTTTCATACTCCAGTCCTCCAACCAATATTCTTCCTTTCAGACAACTTTTCCGGTTACTCAGACCACTGGACCGCCATCTGCACAACAAAGGCCAGATCAATAACCATTTCTTCAGTTAGGCTTCACGAGGGGTTGGTTATGGGTGTTGAGGCCCAGGGATCCGGCCACAACACCCGCCAATACCAGCTGACACGGACATGACGATCAAAGTTTCGCCAACCAGTCTTCGAGATGCGGAAAAACTGACGCGGTTATAGTCGGTTTGTTTATTCCTGACGGGTATGGGCCACTCCCAAGTTTCAGCACCAAGTATTGGTTGCATATAATCCGATGAACCATAGTTCTGTGGGAAACATTGGTCTCCTTCACTATTAGTCAGAACGACCCAAGACTCTGACTACAACTGAAAATTAATGTGTTTAGGATCTTGGTCAGGATGGAACAAACTCGCCACATTATGTAGGATGGAGTTTATGGCATCACAACTTTCGAAGGCATTTCCCAGCCTGCAAGGCAGAGGACAAGCTGAACTATTTCGGGGTGTGTTTTTCTTTTCAGCTGAATATGCTCATTTGATAGCACTAAGAAAGTAATTTTGATATATGAACGTTTAATACAACTAAAAATTTATTTCGATATATGATGTGACATATTTCCTGCTGTAAAATTTTTACTCTGATAAGGAGGAAGCATCTACAGATGAACAGCTGATAATAAATGTATAACATAAAGTATCGGCTACAATAAAGGCAGGGAATGTGGAGGTGGAACCCTCTCCCTCCTGTTATAGAGAATTGAATTTCCAGCAAAAATGGAAGACGAAAGAGAAGCCGGAGAAGGAAACATCCTTTAACACTCACACTACGTTGTTTGAATGTACAGTCGAAGTCAGAGTTTCTTATATACTCAGAATTGCGATGATTTACTTTGAGGTTATATTGTATTCTGTTAAAGCTGCCTCCAGGTGATATTACGCATACCTTCAAGTAGAGGTTAATGAAGGATATATCTAATCTCTTCATTTCGAAAATTCTGCTAAGCTAAAGTAAAACTGTCTAGTGGTAACAAGAACATAGTGGTATAGAATGTACTATAGTATAATAGTGTATAATATACCAGCCGTCGTGTGACCTTGTCTAATTAACCATTAATCCATTCAGTACTGTGATGTCTCTTTCATTTCGTTCATGCAACAATCGCACGATTTTATTAAACTCGAGGGACTTTTGGATTTACAGGGATTGGATATTAAACTTTTGGTGGCAGTGAGTTTATATCTGCAGAATAAAAACATCCGTTGTAAGCTGCAGTGAAATGAGAATTTCAGCATTTTGAACCCAGACGTTTGCTTTCATAGTTTCATAGTTTCATAGATCGACATAAACTATACGAAGATAATTCGCAGCTAAATTTGGTAAATAATGTAGACGGCAATGTTTGTTATATTGTAATTTGCTACCTTTAGCCCGTATTATTCAGCTTAGAAATCTTTCACAGAGAACAATTTATAAGAGAATAATTCACAACTTGATGAGTGTTGTGGATGGATAGGAAATAGTGATGTTACCTGAGAAGTGTGGGAAACAGGCACAATGAAGTAAATTTACAAAGGAAGGAAGATGGTTATCTAATGATCACCTAATCGCTTCTGGGTACGAGATGAAAGTTCAAATGTGTTGCAGTTCTGGTAGAAGATAAGGATGGGAATGAGACAGGACTGGCTAAGGTTGAGATAGTCGTCTTAGAGCGAGGAGAAAATGTTAGGAAAAGTTGCCAGGGAGCTCTCTCGTAAACTGCATAAAATCGCTTAATTTTAGTCAGAAGCTCGGACTAAAAAAGTTGAGAGGAATGTGCTCAGAAGTGCAGGAGGATTATGTGGTATGAGGAGCGTAGAGATGATAAAAGGTAGCAGTGAATGATGGAATGACGATGGCAAAGAACGTACGAGTAAAGAAAGAAAGAAACGTATTGCATGGCGTGGTATTTGCAGGAAAGGAGTATGCGCAAGTTTGAAGAGAATAAAAGATACAGTTCTGGACACACTGGAACAGAATTGCTGAGCATACGTAAGACGGGATCATGAAAAATAAATGGACTTTATTGAGGAAAAACAAAAATCAAAAACATTTTTTGGTTGGGGAAGATTTGTGTGTGGAGTCTGTGAAACAGATGGAAAGGCTGTGAGAGAATGGATGGAGAAGTAGTGATACATTTTGAAGAAGTTTAAAAAGGAAGACGAAATGAGCATTCTGAAAGGTTTTTATACATAACGTAACATCAGGAGTAGAATATTGGTTGAGGCACAGGTACAGGGGGTGGGAGTCGTTCCACACACACACACACACACACATAATATATATATATATATATATATATATATATATATATATATATATATATATATATATATATATATATATATATATATATATGTGTGTGTGTGTGTGTGTGTGTGTGTGTGTGTATATAAACATAAGAAATGTCTCACATAAGGTAAAGGGTAAAACAAAAAACACAAAAAGTGGATGACATTACTGCGAAGTTCTGCAAGACAGATGGTAGGTCTACTGTGGATTACATATTCAGGCGTTTCAGAGTGTTTTTATCAATGTGTATTCATTGTTTGTATGAATGACGATGAAAAAGACCATCTTACGGTGGCAATGATGATGGGTGTCGCCAGCTGTTGAAGCGTGAGAAGAATGCTGGACCTCAGAGAACGAAATTACAAGTCCATGCCCACATCTGGATACTTTAAAAAATTTCTCGTTTTTTTTTTCCTCTCCCTAACAACAGTAGCAACGTCTCTCCTGGTGTACCGAGCGCCTGTCAGTCAGCTGAAGAATTAGTCGTCACCAGTGAACATTCCAGCGTTGCCAGGTAAGCTCAACGAAAGGTTCGATATTGTTGGCACAACGTCTGTCATCATTATGACCAGTAAGTTAATACTGCCGGGACCAATGCTATCATAACTACCATCATCATTGTTATTATCACCTGTACCATGACTTCCATGATCATCACAACTTTTGCAGCCACCGACCATAGCATCACTGCAGTGTTGAATGTTCTTACGTAAAGATACTTTGCGCATACATAAGTGCGCATAAGAAAACCAAGAGCAAGTAACTCATACTTACCAAAATGCACAGTTTGGCTGGTGTGCCAGTTTGGCAGCAACTGGTCCAGTAATATTAGATATACTGTAGTTCTGTGCACATGGATATGTGCAGTCTAATGCCCAGACGAAATAAAAATGTTCAGACATGATTTCTCTGTCTGTATGTCAGTCTCGGCGGCATGTAATCTGTTAATAGGTTGTTGTTGTTGTTATTGTTGTTGTTGTTTAGTAATCATAGACCGTCTGACCGAGCAGATCCGTCTTCTACAGGCAGGCAACCCTCGCCTGGAGTGCGAACTTAAAACAAGGGCGAATACCCGTACGCGCCAAATAATTCCCTGATTTTAAGGACTAACCGACCTCTGTGACTAGCCGTTTCTCCCACATCAATGCATAACGCACGTGAGACTGTGATGCGTGACGTTATGTAGAGGAGGAATTTTGTACTTAGTCAATATTTGTCTGTGAATATTGCACTGTTCGGCCAAACCCTCTCTTCGTTCGAATCACAGGAGTTTGCGCATGCGCAGTACGACCGTGCCGTGACCTTTTCCATGGTGACGATGACGCTGGGCGTCACCCGAGACCACCAAGCCTCACCTCGCCTCCTCCATGGTACTGTGACAGCCACTTGTCATGGCAAAACCACAGTTCCAGTTACTGAAGCTGCAAGGAAACCAGCTTTCTTGTGTACCAAACGATGAACTAATCGACAGGATCTTGACATTACCTGAAGAAGACACGAGTAACGAACACCTCAGCATACTCTCCGAGTCACTTAATGCACTTGAGATGGCAGAGCTGAAGAGAGCCTGGACATCACCAGACAGCGTAATGAACAAAATATTTGATGACCTGCAAACACAAGTCAACAAGCGTGCAGCAATTACTTCAGTAAAATATCAAACTTGGCAGATTTTATTGCGGGCCAGTAACTTTTTTTTTTTTTTAATGTTTTGGAAACTTCGCACAACACAGGAGGTCTTTGGGTATACTGGCGGCTATATGCAGATGGTAACCATTCCCATTCTTTTTTTCTGGTATATCTAAAAATCAGCTAGTCATGGCATAACTGTGTATCCCATCATCATTATCCAAACCTGTTTTCCTACCTAAGGATGGGAGGTAAAAGGATTATTTTTGTAAAAACTTTGCTCACAATATGTTACGTTAATTTTGTACCATGTTAATACTGACAGTAATATCAAATAATTTCTTAGAACTTACATTTGAAAATTACTACGAAGGAAACATCCGGCGCTGACGAAAATACCTTTCTCCAACCTGTGTTTGATGTTTGCCACGCGCTGGGAAGTTCCAATTAATGGCTGTCTATCTGGCTGTCAGTTAGATTGCGCCCTTGCGGCCTGAGACATCTGCTGACAGCGTAATTTTTTCCTTTACCCATATTTCATACCCTCCGGATCTGACCACCATCAATAGTCTGATGCCTGCAGGAAATTCGATGAACAAAAGTGGATTGTTATGACTTATACCTAATACTATTGGTTAGACTGCGGATAGAGACTGAAATCAAGTTCATGTTTCTTTAAGTGTTTTATAGGTAGTATGTGTTAATGTATAGTTGAGGTGAACCACAGTATGTTAGGGACTGAAGATTTACAAATATTTGTGATAACACAATCTGTTACCAGCACAGCTTACCCTGGACTATAACTATAAGTGGTCTGTTTTCACTTGGCGAAAATGTACCGGTACCACAATTTGAATACTCTTTCATGGTTGCATGAATTTTGGGAAGCCTAACTTATTAGACGAGAATTAATCTCCTCTGTTATTAGCCAGATTAAGCCGACCCTATATCTGACTAAGATTTCTATCAACTGAACAGAAAAGGGTTAAGGATTTTAGTCAGAAGAAAAACAACCGAATGTTTTTCAGTGTATACTGCTCCACGCCCACATCTTTGCCGACCCACCTCACAACATGCAAAATCCTCCTATTTCCCTTCGTTTTCATGTCGTGGGAGATTCATCCCCTGCCTCTCTCGGCTTGTGCTTTGATCTCACAGTACTTCAAATGTGTTTTTACCTAAAGCATGATATATAGATTCACTCTTCCTGTTTGTGCTAAATACTTAAACCATCTATCATTTGCTAAATACTTAAACCATCTATCATTTGCTAAATAATTAAACCATCATGATAGTGAGAAATGCGATATTTTACCAGGAACCCGCCCTTTTTTAGACCAGAGTGAGCATGACTTACAAGGAAAATTCCCATACATTTACCCTGTCCATGAAAGGCAATAGTCAAGGCCAAATCCATACATCAAATTCGGACGTGAGCAGACTAGAGGTAATGAACAGTCTTCCATCTAACTTGCCGATTTATGCGTTGACACATGTAAGAATTCATCTGTGCCTGACAAGTTACATTTTTATATAACACTTCATTATTGAGCCATGATGCAGTAATATAGCAGTTACTTTCCAGGCGTTTCCTCCTCCAATATATATATATATAGATAGATAGATAGATAGATATAGATATACAATTTTTTTAGAGCCAAATAAAATATAATCAGCTTCGACCAGTGTTTGTGAAAGTTCGCCTCTTCAGTACGATTATGTCTTTATTTGCTTTTTACTATCTCCACACGGTTTTATTTATCTCAGGAGGGCATTATCGTCCTAATAATCCCTTCAGTACGTGAATTCTTTTATAATAAGAATTAAGCAGTTTGGCAGGAAGTAAGACTGCAATTTTAAAAGATGTCCTCGTAGTGAAAGTAATAATGTAAAAAACCTCATCGTGTCATGTTCTACAGTACAGTACGTGTCGTTGTGCCTTTGTACAGTCTCCACATCTACCCTGACCTGGGCTGATGCCTGTCTTGCTGTAACACACCATGGGTTACCTTTACTCCTTCAATCCGATGGCGTGTTTCAGTAGTTTATTCTTGTTCTCTCCAGACATTTTTATTTAACTTGGAAACCTCTTCCTGTGAAACAGCCACAGACATTTTTCGCTGAACTCCTTCAGGACCAAAGGTCTGCCCAAAGCTCAATGAAATCGTCTGGAGGTATCAGTAATAAAACACAAGTTACGCCATCAGACTGAAGGGATTATTGATTACATTTCCTTCCACACAATGACTTCTTGATTCTGGTGATGTTTTGAGAGTATTCTTGCTAGACTATTGCATTCAGTGTGAGGAATAGACTCTCAAACAGACAGAGCTAATGAAGGTTGTATCTGGCTCCTCCTGTTCCATAAGTCTTCCCGGCGCTGAGTAAAATACTCATGCAGTAGCAAAAACAACATAAAATATCATCGAAACGGAGGGGTTAAGTTTGGCCATTCCAGTGGTGGTGTGGTCATCCATTATTACACTTTTGTACCCCATGTGTCTTCTCCTGGATGTGTCGCCTGGCCATCTCTTTCACAATATTACACTTTTCCTTTCATACCGATAGGTCACTTGAATAAATGCGTGGAGTGCTTCTCGTGAGCCTTTGAGCTGAAATCCTGGCTGATATCAGAAACTTTGGGGGGATCGGAATTTCGGTATACAATGGTTCTGACTACTCTTCCGCATATAACACCACCTTCATGCCATAAGCACAACTAATTTAAAGCTATCCATACCTTATTAAACACAAATTGTGGGTATTAATGTCAAAACTATGGCATGTGAGGATGCTTGGATTTCTCGCTTGGTGTGTGAGACCTGACTAGTCATTGGGAACGGGTTTCCAAGCCGATGTCTTGATTTGGTGTATATATATCATCATCATCATCATCAGCTGTTTGAGAATCCGTTGCAGGACCGGCCTTTCCCGACCGAAGTGGGAGCGATACAGCCTACTGTATGTATCTCTACCAAGTGGCTTAGGCTGTCTGGTAGGGATTATATGTAGGGTGAGAAGTGCTTGTAAGTGTGATTGTAATATATATATATATATATATATATATATATATATATATATATATATATATATATATATATATATATATATATATCTATATATATATATATATATATATATATATATATATATCTATATATATCTATATATATATATATATATATATATATATATATATATATATATATATATATATATATATATATATATATATATATATATGTATATACATACATACATACATACATACATACACACATACATAGAGGAGTAGACTGTAGCACCAGTCGAGCAGGGCAGTACTCCCGAGGTGGATGGAAAGCGGATGACAGGAAGTGCTGGAGCTCCCGTTTCATCAGCCCTCAGGACTAGTTCCTGACCATCCCCCTTTGCTGAACTTTTTCAGTGTCTCAGTTACATAGAGAGTCTTCCAGCATGCTCTCCAGTACAAATTTCTCTAACTATCTACACCAAACTACATGCACAGTACACACTACACTTCCTATTCAAGATTCAACAAAATCAGCGTCTCTTCATCAAGCCTCGGAGTCCCCAGGAGGGGGGACCATAAATGCCCCAACCATCCGCCCCTCTCCCGATGACGACTCGAGGTGCCTGGAACCACTGTCTGACTCTCTTCTTCTTCATTTCTGCAACATTCGCGGCCTTTCCTCTAACTTTCGCTCTGTTGAGCACCACCTCTCCTCCTCTAAGCCTCACCTTCTTTTTCTAACGGAGACTCAGCTGTCTGAGGCAACTGACAGCAAACCCTTTTCTGTATCCTCATACTTTCTCTATATCATTTCAAAGCCAAAGGTGGCTGTTGTGTATATATACGCAACGACTTATCTTGCTCTCGTGTTCCTGAACTCGATTCTTCTGAATTCTCCACACTCTGGCTTCAGCTTTCCTGTCATTTTCTGACTAAATATATCTGTGCTGTTTACTTATCCCCTAATTCTACTGACTATCAAAAATTCTTCGACTATCTTACATCTACGATGGAACACATTCTATCCATTTCTCCTTTCTCTGAAATCTCCATTCTAGGAGATTTCAATGTTCACCACCACCTTTGGCTCTCCTCTCCTTTCACGGATCCACCTCGTGAACAAGCCTACATCTTTTCTATCTTTAATGACCTAGAGCAGATTGTACAGCACCCTACCCATATCCCTGACCGCCTTGGAGTGAGCTCCAACATACTTGACCTCTTCCTCACAACTAATCCTTCTGCTTACTCTGTTAATCTTTTCTCTCTGTTGGGCTCCTCCGATCACAACCTTATTACCTTAACCTGTCCTATCACTCCGGTATGGCCTGTGGACCCTCCAGGGAAACGTCGTCTGTGGCATTTTGGAGCCGCGGACTGGGAGGCCCTCAGGCAGTACTTCTTTGATTTTCCCTGGAATGATTATTGCTTCCATGGCCGTGAGCCATCTGAGTGTGCCTTGCGCATTACGAAGGTTATTCTCTCGGGCATGGAAGCATACATTCCTTTCTCATATCCTCTGACTAATGCAAGAAAGCCTTGGTTTAATCACGCTTGTTTTAATGCTGTCCGCAACAAGGAGAGGGCCAATAAAAAGTACTGGAGCCAAGCCACCCCTGAATCACATCACCTTTACGTTTCTGCCCGGAATTGTGCTAAGTCTGTTCTTCGCTTTGCTAAAAATAATTTCATCCATACTAAATGCTCTCAACTCTCCAACTCGGATTCTTCCCGCTCCTTCTGGCACCTTGCCAAAAATCTTTCTAACAACTTTACCTCATCATCCTTCCCTCCTCTTTTCTACTCTGATGGTTCTGTAGCTATTTCTTCTACTGATAAAGCAGATCTCTTCGCACAGACTTTCTCCTCCAATTCCACCTTAGACGATTCCGGTGCTGTTCCTCCATCACTTCCCCCCTCTGACTTCCTCATGGCTGACATTAAAATTTCTTCAGTTGATGTATTTTCTGCCATCACTGGCCTCAGTACTAACAAGGCATATGGGCCTGATGGGGTCCCTCCTGTTGTTCTCAAGAACTGTGCTTCTGTGCTTACACCCTGCCTAGGCAAATTCTTTCGCCTTTGTCTGTCAACTTGTACCTTTCCTTCTTGCTGGAAGTTTGCTCTCATTCAGCCAATCCCAAAGAAGGGTGACCACTCCCAACCCTCCAACTATCGTCCAATTGCTTTAACATCCTGTATTTTAAAAATTTTCGAGTCAATTCTCAATAGAAAAATTTTAAGGCATCTTTCCTATCACAACCTTCTTTCCGATCGTCAGTATGGGTTCCGTCAGGGACGCTCCACTGGCGATCTTCTCACCTACCTTTCAGACTCCTGGTCATCCTCCTTTCGGGACTTTGGCGAAAGCTTTGCCACTGCACTTGACATCTCAAAGGCTTTCGATCGAGTCTAGCATAAATCTTTAATTTCCCAACTGCCCTCCTACGCTTTCTATCCTTCTATCTGTGCCTTCATCGCTAGCTTCCTTTCTGGTCGTTCCATAGCCGCTGTTGTAGATGGCCATCGTTCTTCTCCTAGATCTATCAACGGTGGTGTTCCTCAGGGCTCTGTCCTATCACCAACTCTCTTCCTTTTATTCATCAATGATCTTCTAAGCTGTACATCTAACCCTATCCACTCATACGCTGATGACTCCACCCTTCACCTTTCCATTCGGTTCCCGCAACACCCATTCAACAGTTACTTCAACAAACAAGGAATGAGGCTATGGCACACCTAATGTCTGACTTGGCTCGTATCTCTGACTGGGGTAAAAATAATATGGTTGTTTTTAATGCATCTAAGACTCAGTTCTTACACCTATCAATCCGACAAAATCTTACACAGATATACCCACTAATGTTTAATAATATTCAGCTTAATCCTGCATCATCCTTGAACAAGCTTGGGGTTTCATTTACTCGGGACTTATCTTGGAAAGATCATATTACATCTCTTGTAAAATCTGCTTCCAAAAGATTGGGTGTGCTAAGCCGACTCCACTCTTTCTTTACCCCTGCGCAATTGTTGACTCTGTACAGGGGTTTTATCCGCCCCTGTGTGGAGTACAACTCTCATGTGTGGGGAGGCTCCCCACATACAGCTCTTCTCAATAGGGTGGAGTCAAAGGCTTTTCGTCTCATTAACTCTCCTCCTCTTACTGACTCCCTTCAACCTCTGTCTCTTCGCCGCACTGTTGCATCTTTATCTCTTCTATCGCTACTTTAATGGTCACTGCTCCTCTGAACTGTCTGCTTGCATTCCTCCACCTCTACCACGGGCGCGTAGCACCCGTCTGGCAGCAAACTCTCATCCCTTTTCTGTCCAACTCTCTAATGCAAGAGTTAACCGTTACTCCCAGTCTTTCATTTATGCAACAGGTCAGCTCTGGAACTGTCTCCCTCTGTCTGTATTTCCTGCTGCCTATGATCTCCAGTCTTTCAAACGCAGTGTGTCCAGGCATCTCAAAATGATCGGATCTTGAATTTGGCTCTCTATTGTATTTTGTTTTTCTCTTGGAGGGAACTGTTACTGCAGGCTCATGGCCTTTGGTTCCTTCTTCCTCGCATAAAAAAAAAATAGATAGGTAGATAGATAGATGTATGTCAACTTATCAGCCGCACCCCAATCGCAAGCTGGTTGTAACCTAACGCAGATATACCCAATCAAATTGACACTTGTAAGGCGTCCATCTTTCTCAGACTTAGTTCTGATATGCATCTGCTACATCCAGGGCCCTGTTCTGCCTGGCAGCCTGAACATGTCTCGCTCTGATTTGTGTCCAACTCTTCTTGTTACTAATTCGCCCTCTCTCTTGTTAAAGCCGAACATAAACCAGACCTGAATCAACTTTAACGGTTTCATCTGCCCCAAAATCAAGTTTACTTGTTTTACTTAATGATCGCCACACTTTGTCCCACTCCTCAACTCAGGGATGAGAGAGAACTACAGCAGAGAAGTATGAATAGTTGTAGGATGGAATTATGAAAGAGGAGAGGGATGGGGATGACAGAACTGGGTTGCAGGGAGAAATAAGCTAGCATAAAGGGATGGGCAAGAGGAAGTTGTGAATATTACTTATCCCTTCAACCATTAACGAACGACTCTTCCTGCATTACAACGTTCGGAGCTGCCAAGGCGACCATTAGCCATGATGGAACAGTACTTCACGCTCTTGCCAAATTAGCCTAGAGAGGTAGAAGGCGGTTAGTGTGAATTATGAGGGATATGACGGCACAGCAGACAGCACATCGGCACACAACACGTTTAACCTACTTCGTTCCAGGACTCCAAACACCAGCATGACTGACTTTATTGTCTGTTCTTCTCATCTCATTCTAAGAGGGGAGACAAAACAAGCATGAGGTGAAAGGATAATGTTTAGGAACAACCCGTATAGACTTAGGAGGGATGGAATGAAAGGGAGTAAATCTGGGCGAGGATATCTTTACTGCTGTTTTTCTTCTGGTACTTGACGTCAGACAAAAACTTCTTGTTAGATTAAACGTACCTAGAAATGCGAACCATAATGCACTAGGGATATTTTCTGTCGTATGATGGAATACTTCAGCTTACCCTACCTCACCCAAGCCCACCTTACCCTACAAGATCCCACACTACCTCACCCAAGCCCACCTTACCCTACAAGATTCCACATTACCTCACCCAAGCTCACCTTACCTTACTAGATCCCACACTACCTCACCCATGCCCACCTTACCTTACAAGATCTCACCCTACCTCACTCAAGCCCACCTTACCTCACTAGATCCCACTCTACCTCACCCAAGCTCACCTTACCTTACTAGATCTCACCCTACCTCACCCAAGCCCACCTTACTTTCCTTTAGCCTATTAAATCTCATCTGAGAAAAGAAGAACCTTAATCATTCGAAAACTGGCAGATGATTGGTTGTTTGAGTGCATACATTATTAACGGAGTGTTTTACATTTTTATTATGTTACAATAACCGGTTCTGAAGATAAGGTTGCTTAAATGAAATATTTATTTAATTACTTACAGGGAATAATTTATAAATGAGGTCTCTCAGAGTCTCTCAGATGGCCTAGATTCGTGTGAAAAGTTTCAGTTCACCTGCCAGATCAACATTTTCTTCTGAGATTGTGCGAGATCATTTATTTTTTTCCTTGTTAAGGCAAATTGAGGTAAATTATACGTCATTATTAAAGCAATATGTCGATTTGGCAGGAAAACTGAAAATTTCACATATCTAGGCCCTCTGATAGATTTGGTAAGGCTTTTTTTATGTGTTGAGCTATCCAAATAACTATGTATATTCAACCGATCTTATCGTTAAAAACGGTTATTATAAGTCTTATATTGAAAATATCGTCCCCCAAGGAAGTCTTCGGCGGCCTCCGCTCAATGTCAAAAGGTCAGAAATGAGTCACAACTCGGGAACCGGTGGCCCGATTGGACTGGAAGTTGTTTTATTCTTCAAGTTGGAGCACTTTAACGGCACCTTGCCCTAACAAAAATTGCTCTACTTTGCACGGTCCTTGTTGTGTTATACGGTAACAAACAAACCAGCAAACATAAAGAAATCAGATCATTATAATACAGATATAAAAGCTTAAGGCTCTTTTCTTCTCAGATGAGATCGAATAGGCTATAGATCCCCCACTACCTCACACAAGCCCACTCTTTCTCAGCATAGTCCGTCCAATCTCACCCAAGTTCATTCTGACCCATTCTAATCCACATTACCACACCCCAAGCCTCCCTTCTCACCCCAGCCCACTCTACCTACCTCACTCCATCCCAGCCTACCTACCTCACTCCATGCTACCCTACCTACCTCACTCCATCCCAGCCTACCTACCTCACTCCATGCTACCCTACCTATCTCACTCCATCCCAGCCTACCTACCTTACTCCATGCTACCCTACCTACCTCACTCCATCCCACCCTACCTACCTCACCCCAGCCCACCTTTCCTCACCCAAGCTCACCCTACCTACATTGCTCCAACCCACCGTAGCTCACACTAGCCCACCCTACCTAACCCTAGCCAACCCTACCTCACCCTAGCCAACCCTACCTCACCCCAGTCTATCCTACCTCATTCAGGCCAACCCTACCTCACCCTGGCCAACCCTACCTCACCCTAGTCCACCCTACCTCTTCCTAGTCCACCCTACCTCACACTAGCCCACCCTACCTCACACTAGCCCACCCTACCTCACCCTAGCCCACCCTATTTCATCCCTTTCCCCTTGCCTCACCCTACCGCACCCTCAGTTCATCGCACCTCACCGTGACACACCCAGTCTCAGTCTATCCCACCTTATCTCACCCCACCTCACCCAGCCCATCCTGTCCAACTACATCCCAATTTACTATACCTACCCCTATCCCGTGCACCCTCTGACCCAGACTAAAGGTAAGATACTGTGGCAGGCAGCTCTCCGGCGTGGCCCGATCAGAAGTACCATCCCATCACGTCATCGCACACATCTACAGACCAGCCTAAATGAAGGCGCAATTATTCAGAAATTGTTTGTTACGCGTAGTTCGTTTTTCTCTTCTGTCCTTTGTACCGTTGCCAGAGGTGTGCAGTGAATTATTCTGCGGACATTAGCTGGACTGGACGTCATTGCGTGAGCGTCTGGTTAGCTTGCACTTTTACTGCACGAACATCAAGCCGGTTAACTGAGGCTGGACTTGTAGGTAGGCTTAATTTATGTATCTCTGAATTTACAGTTGCCGGTGTATACAAGTGCCGTGTATGCGCGAGCCTTTACAGGAGTACAAAGTACCAAAACTATTGGTTAACGTATTAGAGAATCACTAGTCACTTGTGTATCGTATTATTATTTATGGAAAGAAATGGACAGCAAAACACATCATGGTCACTTCCGTTATGTAGCTGTAACATATACTTTTGGTTGTTGGCCCTTTCTCTGAAAAAGTTGGAAAGTGAAGTTAAAAACTTGGTTTCACAACAGTTTCTTGAATTATGCACTTTAAATGTAAATTATTTTTATTTTTACAACATGCCAAGCACAAGTGTGTGTGTGTGTGTGTGTGTGTGTGTGTGTGTGTGTGTGTGTGTGTGTGTGTGTGTGTGTGTGTGTGTGTGTGTGTGTGTGTGTGTGTGTGTGTGCGTGCGTGCGTGCGTGCGTGCGCGCGCTCAGGAGGCGGGACTGTGGGGGAGAGCAGTAGTGTTGGTGGGAGAGGCAGACGGAACAGAGATGATGAAGAGGGAATAATTTGGGAGATTTTTTTAGATTGTAATGCAGAATGCATTGCTCATTTTTAAGTGGTTGTGGAAGTTTATTAATACAGTATTTGCCATTTCATTACTAACAGGCCCTTTATATATATATATTTATTTTTGTGCAACACAGAATAATACTTTTCATATTGAGTGAGATGTCTTTGGATTAAAGAGGTTAGAGGCAAACTCAAAAAAAAAAAAAAAAAACTAAAGGGAAAAAGATGACATTCGAAAATCTAGTAATGCCAGACAAGACAATAATATTATCTTGCTTAAGAAAGAGACCACTGGGTTGAAGGAATTGGACATAATCTGGATTTAATCACATCCACTGTTGTTGTTGCTGTTGTTGTTGTTACTTGCTTAAAGGCCGCCTACAGCTTCTTCCGCTTGACACAAAAAGGACAAAAATGAGTCATTACTAGGGAACAGGTGGCCCGATTGGACTAGAAATTGTTTTATTCTTCAAATTAGAGCATTTTAACGGTACCATGCTCTAACAAGAATGCGCTACATTGCGCCGTTTTTACTGTGTTACGGTAACAAACTAACAATCCTACAGAAATCGGATCATTATAACATAGATTATTGTTGTAATTATTATTATTGTTATTATTATTATTATTATTATTATTATTATTATTATTATTATTATTATTATCATTATCATCATTATTGTTATTATTATTATTATTATTATTATTATTATTAATATTGTTGTTGTTGCTGTTGTTGTTGCTGTTGTTGTTGCTGTTATTGTTGTTGTTATTGTCTTTGTTACTCGAGGCTCAGTTAGACGTGAGCCCGGTGGACAGCAGGCTGATGATGCCTTTTCCCACCATGCCCCATCCTCCTTTCGGGGATAGGGTGGGAGCTGCCAGGCGTTGTTATACCCGGACAACAGAGTCAGTCAGTTATATCGGTGCCACCACCAGAAGGCGTCCCCTCCAACCCTCTGTTCAGTGTTATTTGGGTATACACAAACCACCACAGATATGGGTAGTATTGCAAGTTTATGCTTCTGTTCGTGAAAAATCCGTATCATATTATCCACCAACAAGAATATGATAAAAGAAACTATCGGCAAAGTTATATCCCTGGATTCTGCGACTTGTTCCTGTAACTTGAGTAAGATTAATAAGAAAAAAAAAAAACAGTAAAACATTAGAGTTCAGTTCAATACCCTTACTGAATTACAGTTACTCCTGACCTTATGTATGAAATGATCTTCATAATTAACCCATAACATTATCAATAAATGTAGCTCCATAAGATTTGAGATTTAGATCCGTGTTTACAGTATTTTTTATTCATAACTGACAATACAATTATCTCCTGAAGTTAGTGCATTTAATCCCGGGACACCTGTATTTCCATCACTTCCTCCACGAGCCTACACTACCACCACCATTATCAGATGCACACACTTTCGTCCGTATGCTGTGTTCCTACGATGCTTCAGACTTAAAGCCCTAAATTAGGGGTTGCCTCGCCGGTATGATGATGTTGCGAAGAAAGAAAAGACTGGGATAAAAGCTAATCGAATAAACAAAGGTCAATAATGCATACTGTCAACTTTGCTGGATCCCAATCCTTCCCTTAGAATACGATCCGTAGCAAGCAATTTAATAACCAGTCTCCCAGTATAATGTCAGGTGAACACGGCCATAGGGAAACAACCTTATCCAGCAGTTTGGCCGGTCCAAAACTGGAACTCGGGTTCTTCTAGTTGAGAGCTTTGCCGCTCAGTATGCTAAGCAATGCATTATTGGCTTTGCTGTGGATATGAATTCATGTTTTAAATATTGTTTTTTTTGGCAAAAGAAAGGAACATTCACGAGAAAACGGGTCAAAAATAAATCAAACCACATGGGTTTTTATAAAAGCATTGTTTAAATAGAAGCAGTTCAGTTTAAGTTTAGCAAACATTATTTTAATTTGCTAGTTCTATGTTTGTTAGTACGACGATGATAGGCACAGTAGAGAATTTTTGATTCCTCACACTGCCACCCTCCCTGCCTCCTCCATTTAACCCCTGTAGGGGTTAGGCAGTATACATAGTGCAAATGATGCTACTTTTTCTCCCCACATCCATTACTGCTAGACGCCTGAAGGTGTTTGGCACAAGAGATGTGTGGATGATGATCACCCAATCATTTTTATTTTATTCTTCCTGCTCCCAGATGATTGTATGCAGTCTGGTAGCAGTTCCAGGTAGGCCAGGGGTTACTGAAATCGATATCAAATCACTCGGGTTTATTAAACGCCTTAGCAGAAAGCCTGTGGTTTTAGATACAGTAGCATCGATCAACTTCTCAAAACGTCGTCGGTAGGCATGACGTATTTTTAATGTCATTCCTGTTTGCTCCAGACGTTTGGACTTCACTTGTAAGAACTCTCCAAATTTTTCAAAAAGGAACAGCTGTACTGGCCTTCATTAACCTAATTCACTGACAGCAGTTTTTCTTAACATGAATCAAATGGTCCTTTGGTGGCGAGAAGAAACTGCAAATGACGTCCTCCGTCTGAAATGCTTAACCCTTTCAACTCAATTACATGCTTTAATTGCATTCTTGCCACCACCAGGCGATATTATTCAACTTTGTTCAGACGGGTGGTAGTGAAGAGGTAATGAAAGTTGTATCAAACTCGCCCAGTTTAAAACTCTCTCCAAAGCTGATTTCAACTTAGGGCAGACCTCTTGCTGTGAAGAGGTTAATAAATGCTATGTCGAACTTCGCCAGTCTGAAACTTTCTCGACAGTTGATTTCAACTTAGGGCAGATATCTTGCTGTGGAGAGGTTAATGCAGGCTGCATCAGACTCAAGTTGGAAAAGTCCCTATAAAGTTGAATGATATCGTCTGGTTGTTGCAATAACAGTGTAAAACATGTTATGGAAGTGAAGTGGCTAAAGGGAATGCAGGATGGACTGAGAAGTACTGATACTGGGATGACGAGGGTATGCCAGGTCAGGTCAACTCTGCTAGTGTCTTCCTTCCTCTGTTTTTCTCTGTACATAATTGACCGAGTTTTTCAAAGGAAGTGTATCCAGCCAATACAAAATGAACGGATCAGTATTTTGGGTTACTTTTATTTGACATTTTAATTGACGAGAGACAACTTTTGCTCACTCTCGGCCTTTAACCCCTATAAATAATGTAGTTAGGATGATAACGATGATGATGAAGTCTACGCTGGGAACTCAACGTATATTAGGAAGAAATTGTGAAAAGGGTCAGTAAAATACACCTTTACAAAACTGGTATAAATTTTCCCAACCTAGATACGGTATGTATTTACCGCACCGCTCCCTGTGTCTTTTTTCAGACTTCTGTGTGTTGGTAAGCTTAACGTTTGCACTCAAGTGTTTTTCCTCCAGCCCTGCCTTGTCAGATTATGTGGTAATTCCTCCATCTTACCCCTCAGACGAACTTTTTCTTGCAGCAAAGAAATGGTTTACTAATTCCCGCCATATTACTTTGCGCTGAATTGTCTTCATGAAAGCATTGCACACCTTAACCTTGATTTTTTTTTCACATTATTGATTGCCCATGTTGGTGTAATATTATCATTTCAGTTATTATAATAATAATAATAATAATAATAATAATAATAATTATTATTATTATTATTATTATTAATAATATTATTATTATTGTTATTATTATTATTATTATTATTATTATTATTATTATTATTGTTATTGTTATTGTTGTTGTTATTATAATTATAATTAATAATAATAATAATAATAATAATAATTATTATTATTATTATTATAAATTATTATTGTTATTGTTATCGTTATTGTTATTATTATTATTATTATTATTATTATTATTATTATTATTAATTTATTTATTTATTTGTGTCTATGAGTGTGTGTTGAGTCACTGTAAGAAGTGTTACTCTACCTTCCTTTATTGTTAATCGTACAGTACATTAGATATGATGTACTACCAGTGCTCTCACAGGTAATGAGTAAGTGTCGTGTCGTATTACAGGTATATAATATATACCTATAATACGACAACCCACTGCACACCATATATTATATGGTGTGCAGTGGGTTGATGTGGGGCTCAGCACAAAGCTCACATCAGCACGCTGGCCTCAGACGGTTTTACCCTCATTAACTCCAACTCTCGTACTCCACAAACTATTTGGACCCCTCAGCATTTTTGGCTTCTGTACTCTGCCACACTACAAATTTCATTTACTTATTTATTTATTTATTTATTTATTTATTTATCTATTTAGCCAGCGTTTTCAAGCGACTCGACCCTCTCTTGGTCGGGACAGGTCTGATCTTCTATTCAAATAACGCCAAACGATTTTCATATTAAGGTGACTCACAAAACCTGACAGTGTTAAGAAATGTTCCCAGCTTTACAGTCAAGGAGCCGTGCAGCTCCGAACTTTTCCTCCAGTTCACCTTTCTTCTGTCTCTCACTGCACTTAACCCTTTGACTGTTACGATATCTCTCGACTGAACAAAATCACCTGATATTAGGCTCAGTGAAATTTCTGGCTATTCCAGTAGCAAAGGAAGGATTACATAGTTGTTAAGTCGACAGCTTTCATGATTTTTCTTAGTTGTACAAAATCGTCTGGTATTAACCTGTTTATTATACCAAACACATCGACGGCAATGAAAGCTTCTGAAGTTCAATAATTACGGTGTCTTGCATATTCATCAACTAAAGTTTTGAGTGATGATGTACGGTATAGGCCCTATATACATACAGTACATACACATAGACAGACAAATAGATAGATAGATAGGCAGATAGATAGACTGATATATCTTAGCTTCCCTTTTTCTGCTTGTACTCTTGTTGCAGTGCGGCAATGACCTCTGACCTCTGTTGTTACACTGCCATGATCTGTTCATTGTGATTAGTCAGCGCCAGCACAAGTGAATTCCTTGTCAGCACTACCCCAGATAAGCATATGCATTATTTGAAGATTAGATGTCACCGCTAAGCCTGGATTGGAAGATCTGATTTCAACTCATTCCTCTGTATAATTGCTGTCAATTTTGTTTTTGCACGTCTGGAATTCCAAACTAATAAGGTAGAACTCCATCCCGCTGGAATATTGCTGATTGCTTTAGCAAGATCACATTCAGTTTTGACACTGTATCGCTAGTGTTCCAAATTAATATAGCGAAACAATAGTCCTTCCCACAGGTATGAATAATTATTACTAGTTAGTCTGCATGATTATAAGCCTGGCAACCCGCTTGGATAAGCTATAACTGGTTAGTTTGGCAAAGGTCTAGTTACTCCATGACGCAATTTCGAGACGCTGCAAAGGATTTATATAGGATTTCATAGGATTATATAGCCAAAGTTTAAATTACTGTTTCCTGTATTGTGGAGGGTGTCATTATGGCAACAACAAGGGTACATTATTAACATTGGTGTTCCCCTGCCTTGCCTTTCATTCACCCTCACGTATTAGTTCCCACGCAGACGGCACCAACCTGGCCTGAATGAGAATGGCAGCGGTGGTGGTGATAGGCGAGTATGTTAGTAGTGGTGGTGGTGATAGTGGTGGTGGTGATAGTGGTAGTGGTGACAGTGGTGGTGGTGATAGTGTGGTGGTTTTAGTGGTAGTGGTGACAGTGATGGTTGTGACAGTGATGGTGGTCATGTTACTGGGCGAGTATGTTAGTGGTGGTGGGGGACTGTTTGGTGTGGTGGTAGTGGTTATGGCATCGTGTGTAGTGATCTGGGAGTTGTGAGTGTTGGATGTGGTACGGTGTGGTGATTGTAGTGCACGCTTGTGGTGGTGGTGGTGATGAACGTGTGTTGTTAGTAGAAGTGGTGTCGGGGGAATGTTCAATTTTGTGTTGTATATAGTATTGGTGTTGTGAATGTGTTGTATGTTGCGTTGAAAGTTGCAATAGGACTCTGTGTATTGATGGTATTCTCAGCAGCAGCTTGAGCCGGAAGATCGGTGTGTGATGTGTGAGAGTATAGTTTAGTTTGCGATGTCGTTAGTGTTTGATGTAGCGTAGAATGTATTGATGGTGGTGGTGGTGGTTTCAAGTATGGAATGTGTGCATTGGGTAGTTGTGGTTTGTGTGTAAATGATGTGTGCTGTGTGGTGGTAGTGATGATGACGTGTGTGTGTGTTACTGTGATGATAGAGGTGCTGTGTAAATGTTACCGATGGCAGTGATAATGGTTTGTTTCCATGTGATGACAGTGGCTGGATCATGAATACATCTCATTTTACTCTTTACTGCTTTGATACGTGTTGCAGGATAAAATGATCATTAAATGAATACAGGAGATATAAGAATTAGAATTTGTACATATTTCCCACACTTCCGCGACATCCCAAATATCCTGTATTTCAAGAGCTGCTTTCTACATACAAACTCATCTCCGTGCCAAATCAATGACGTAGAGTAGAGCAACGTCCAGGAAAGAGTTGCATTTATTTAATGTAAGTGTGTTGAATACTAGCATTGTGCTGATGTGGATTTCAGTTAAAATTCTGGTGATAGCATCAACTTTTTCCTTTTGGAACCCTTTCCACCCCTTTGTTCTACGAGAAATTATATATTTTCTATTACATAGCAATGTGAAAATTCACTCTGTAGCTTAATATCGATAAAATAATTCAGACAGACTTGACGTTATGGACAGTAAACTGTGCTTATCGTGTGAGTTTATAGATTACCAATATATCTATCTATCTATCTATCTATCTATCTATCTATATATATATATATGTAACGTTGGGTCTGGTTAGTACTTGGATGGGTGACCGCCTGGGAACACCAGATGC
>NC_137029.1:5142258-5174758 GCF_032717465.1 Coenobita brevimanus
TGTCTACCAATGACCCTTGGGTGGATTCGATCCTCCGACCCTTCGGTCAGAGTGGGGCGCTCTTACCCACTGACCCACGGCTGATATATATATATATATATATATATATATATATATATATATATATATATATATATATATATATATATATATATATATATATGGCGACCGGCATGTTTGATTAAATCCTCACCAAATGTAATAGGCTTATGCACACTCACATAATTACTATTTCCCGAAGGTTTGATGAAAATCTGTCCACAACATTGCGAAATATTGTGGTAAAACACACACACACACACACACGCACACACACACACACACACACACACACACACACACACACACACATCTACAAAACCTGTATCTTCAACCCTTGCTAAAGGTGGGTGTTAACAACAAGAGCTACCCAGACAAAGAGAAAAACAGTGGTCCCAGTATTAACACACACACACACACACACACACACACACACATATATATATATATATATATATATATATATATATATATATATATATATATATATATATATATATATATATAATCGTCTAGCGTTATCTGCGATGGAACTCTTACTGTTGTCACGACCATTATAAAGTTAATGGTGCCAGAATTAGCGCTCTCACGATCCTGTTTTTACGCAGCTGAAGAGAATCATTAATTTTTTTTTTTTTTTTCGTGTGTGTGTGCTCGACTCTGGGCATAGGCTTCACAGCCTGCTCCCAAGGCCCAGTAGTCCTCCTACATATCATACACCTCTACATGTCACCACTTTGGCGTTAACATCCACGTTCATATTGAATACATCCTAGGGCTGTCTCATACAGGACTGGTATATTGGTATTAGCGGGGGTATTTTTACGACATGTCGGCGGGTCTTCTGGTAGATCGGTAAAGTCTGCTTTACATGAAATTCAAATCCTTAAACTGTTCCCTGCCCCAGCGGGGATTTGAACCTGAGTCCGGTAGGACCGCCGGCCACCTCTCTACCGATTGAACCACCGCCTCCCCCAAATATTATTTGGAATATAATAAGTGAGAAGACGCGACCATGAAAGGTTAACTTTGCCTGTTCCCTGCCATGTCTTCTGAGTCTCTAGTATATTTTGTTGTCGTCAGTTACATTAAAGAACAACCCCATATCACCCACTTCGCTGTGTGAAGGTCGGATGCTTGGCTACTTTTGTCCAGACCATTTAAGGGATCTACAGCTCCGGGTGGCATTGAGTGATCGAATAACGGGGAGCCCTCTCTTCAGTGATCGAACCTGCACGTTACACATGACACTGATTATAACATGCACTGTACCTGTCAGTGTTCAGTGTTGTCAGTACGACAGCAATGGCAGTGTTCCCATGAGTGCAGTATTCAGGGCAAGATGCACCATGTGTTACAAAAAAGGGGAAGGGGCTCAAAAAATATTAACGAAAAATTGTATGTATTGCCACAAACTATCATCCAACCATAAACTACTGTATAGAGCAACATTAATAGGCTCGTATTCTATGATTAGGAAATGCTGTTCAATCTAAAACTCTGCATACCTGCTGAATGGTAAAAATCAACAGATTAACAAAGAGAAGTCAAAAAATAGTGCCCGCATGCTCTGGATCCCCTCTATCTGGCTCCGCCACAGAGTATTTGCCCCATGACTTGGTGTGGTGAGGCCATGAGGTGGAAGGTTGCCGTCATGAGGTGGTAAATTAGTACTTTATATCAACCCTCTCATGGTCAAAACAACTTAGTATTGCATCCCACATAATGGCATACCGTATGCTTTTTTTTTCTCAGGGCCATTCACATAAGACTGAAGGTGTTAATTCAGTTGCCATTAACCCTCCCGTGGTCGGGACATCTCTATTATTCTATTGTAACTAACGCCAGACAGTCTTACTCAGCAGAGAGTGTATATTATAGGAACCTAAGAATACTGCGATATAGCTTAGTGCGTGTTGTGCCCAGTGATTTAGATTCAGACAAATGTAACTAAACAATGGTGGTATTCTGTACACCTGCCACGTTTTACCCAGTGCCTAGATTCCCTATGCTATAGGAAATATGTGGAGTATGGAACACGTGACTGTAAGATAAGGCTGAATATATGGTACGTGGGAGTGAGCTACAGGCATCTTTTATGGCATTTAGAGTTGGTCATCGACCAGTGCAAGCACAAAAAGGGCCTCTTATAATAAATCTTGTCCAGAGACGGTCGTAAGAAAATATCAGGGTCAAGGAATAATATGAGGAAGAAGCATAACATCTGAATCTCTATGCCAGGTGATAGGTCAGTACAAGTGAAGGCAATCATTGATTGGTGGGTTATAACACTTATGGTCGCATCTTCTTCTTTATTTCATTCCAGCTACTGCCAGACTAATTTATTCAGAAGAGAGTGAATATATCAGCCTGTGTTAATACTGGTGCCAATAACTCCCTCAAGGTTGGGATGACTCGTATTTTATTCCAGCTGTCGTCAGAAGATAATATTCAGCTAAGAATGAATCACAAGAGCCTAGGAGTGTTAACTGCAAGTACATCCTTTTAATGTAAATATGTACGAGTATATATGCATGAATGGGTAGATAACGTCTGGTAACCAAGGTCCTGGAGTGTATAAGATGGCTAGGCACTATGGTCAGTGGAAGTCCGCCTGCTCTCATAAAAGTAGAAGAGGGCCATAAGCCGTGTAGCTGGCCAGACTCATCACCCTTAGGCCAGAACTTATCTACAACTACACTGAGACAACTACACTACACAAATGTTTTATGCCCACCTAAATCCTTATCTTAGAGACAGGGTAAAAGAACACAGCCCGTGTTCCCTGCGTATAGTAGGAGAGGACTAAAACAAGAGGAAGTGGGAGACGCAACCAATCCCCTCCTCTAATCCCTTCATCCAGATCACTTTTTTCCACTCCATTCTTATTCTCTGCAGACGATTTTATTAAGCTTACAGAATAATTTTTTTCAACTGAAGGGATTGGAATTTGACTTAATTTTCTCCTTCATTGGTAGTAACTTTCCCTAAGTTGGATAAGACAGACTGATAGTACCTCAGTTAGATACAAAATAGTATCATGGGAATGGATGAATTATGTTCCAGTTTTCCAAAATGAAGGAAAGCAAGAGAGTGAGGCGGAAGGGAAATCCTGTGAAGCTCAGACTTGATGCTTCAATGTGAGTGAAAATACTTAAGAGAGGATATGCGAGATGGCTTTTTTTTTTTTTTAACCTGATATATCTGAGTGAAGCTAGCCTGGAGGGAAGGAACGAAAGTAATGCTTTAGGATGTAAGGGACGACAGTTCGTAATGAATGAAGGAGTAACATCAGAGGAATGTGTTGGATGAATCATATTCACAAACGGAAATGTTTATTAAGAAAATACATTTTTTCTCGAAAGTATTATATTTCTTAGATATGAATAGATAACTTTTCTATACGTGGGTGCAATTCTCCCATTTGTAATTTACATGACACTGTGAATTAAGACACAAAGAATGTGCTACAGATTGCTAAAAGGCGAGTCTGTAAGAGCGAATGCACAGGAATCCAAGATTGATGCGAGTTAGAACTGAAGAACACCATGAGCGCTGAGTCAGTACAAATGGACCACGTAGTGATAGAGTGCAGGGGAAAGGGTAAGGGCTGGGGGAGGAATTAACCCCTCCACTTTTTTTTTTTTTTTTTTTAATGTGCTCGACTCTGGACATAGGCCTCACAGCCTGCTCTCAAGGCCCAGTAGTCCTCCTACATATACACCACTACATGTCACCACTTCGGCGCTAACACCCACCATCCATATTGAATACATGCTAGGGCTGTCTCATACAGGACGTACTACAATGACTTACTTTAAAACTTATTCCATATATCATATGCAGGTGATAGTCATGTTATTTCGAGACTGCGAGTGTTAGTAAATTCTACTGAAGACTTGGCGCCTTTGACAACGATCAGCCGTTATTAACATAAAGGTATAGTTGTCCACACCTGAAAGTGTGGAACGTGTGCGAGCGAACAAGCTTGGTCACATTATTATTCTAACTTTCCTGTGATGTCTGCTGGTTCCAGGTAATTTCGGTTTGGTGCTATTTTTGTTTTCTTAACTTCTTTTACCAGTTCAATATCCAGCTGCATTTTATTACGTAAGGATATCTGTAACATCATACAGCTTACATGATTTCGGTGTAAAGATTGCTGCCAAGGTAAAAATCGATATGTCCCTCGATGAAGCTCCTATGTAACAAGTAAGAGTGCCCCCTACCCCCCCCCCACACATACATAATCCAGCACCACTACTATCACCATCACCACCACGTCAGTAGTCCTCATCTAAGTGAAAAACACACTCATATACAAATAATTTGTGGCAAGTTTAACTCAAGTTTTGTCACAGTAACTACCGAATCATACACAAGCATGATATAGTTTTACATTAATATAAATTACACAAGCGCTAAAAGCCTATTGAAGGCAAGTACGATCTGGAAAATTAATCGTATCAGTATAGAAGCTTTTCTCCTTTCAGGTGTGGCATCTTGCTTGAATATTTTGCATCCTATTACATCCCACAGTCATTTAATTGAAGGTATTATTGAAGGCAAACTGTTAAACTAACATTATTTTCCCCTGGTTTTCTGTGTGTGTGTGTGTGTGTGTGTGTGTGTGTGTGTGTGTGTGTGTGTGTGTGTGTGTGTGTGTGTGTTTTGTGAGCCATTTTGCATTAGCATGTCTATTGTACCGTGTCTTGCAATATTATGTCTGTATTGTACCGTGTCCTGCATTAGTATGTCTGTACTGTACCGTGTCCTACATTAGTAAGTCTGTATAGTACTGTGTCCTACATTAGTAAGTCTGTATAGTACCGTGTCCTGCATTAGTAAGTCTGTATAGTACCGTGTCCTGCATTAGTATGTCTGTATTGTACTGTGTCCTGCATTAGTATGTCTGTATTGTACTGTGTCCTGCATTAGTATGTCTGTATTGTACTGTGTCCTGCATTAGTATGTCTGTATTGTACCGTGTCCTGCATTAGTATGTCAGTATTGTACCGTGTCTTGCATTGGTATGTCTGTATTGTACCGTGTCTTGCATTGGTATGTCAGTATTGTACCGTGTCTTGCATTGGTATGTCTGTATTGTACCGTGTCTTGCATTGGTATGTCTGTATTGTACCGTGCCTTGCATTAGTATGTCAGTATTGTACCGTGTCTTGCAGCACTATGTCTGTATTATATCGTGTCATTCAATAAAGGAGCTGATAGGTTAATTAAACATGTCTTTCCAGTAAAAATGGCTAAAATCCGTTTTTATTTTTTTTATTTATTTATTTTTTTTTTACGCAAACGGGCGTGCAAAGCATGATTTTATGATACTATTTTCCAGTTCAGATTTTTGCAGAAAATTTGATAATAGAAGTAACCATAAACTGAATCAATTAGACAGTATTAAGGGGGGAAAAGAACTAGATTCATTGCTGATTTCAAAAAGCATTCTATTCTGGGAATTATCAGACAACCCACTGACCCTCTCATGGTCAGATGATTTAATTCAAGTGAGTGAAGCATATAAATTCGAAAGTGTTAATCTGTTCCTGTACCAGCTCATCTTAATCCACTGTAGGACCGGAACTTCTCCTTTGAGTGAGAGTGATGGCTAGAATTGATCCTTTCCCATGCTGGTGAAGTGTAAATAGTGAAGGAGATCTGTTGGATGAATGATGCATGTTACGAAGTGTTGTATTGACAATGTTTGTGTCAGAATTTGCATAATACATCAGTAAAACAAACAGGGTACGAAAATATTCAAGCATATGGAAGGACATACTACCTCCATCCGCTTTAAACGTACAACACGGCCTGGACTTGAACCTTAGACAAGGGGCTCACACATCGCGAGACTGTACGCTAACCACCGAGCCACTGCAGCCCCTATTGTTGATATTGTCATCATTAAGCTTTTCAAGGTCGGTACAACTATAGACTTATATTCCAGCTAACGTCAGATGATTTTATTCAGCTGAGAGTAAGTTATAGAAGCCAGGGAGTGTTACGGAAAAATGACAGCTCAATCCTTTTTTGGTTTCGGCAAGTATTATATTTCGGGAAAAAGGAAAGATTGATTTGAGTAAAATAAGCACCTCATACTTAGATACGCAGTCCTTCTCGTGCTGCTTGTGACAGGTAACTTCAGCAGGAGCAGCCGCGGTGTGATTGGAGTGACGTACGAGTCTGGTGGAGGACACATCAAAGGCTGGTGTGAGAGGCAGTGTCTGTTTGTGTGGTGGGAGGCTCAGCGCTTGTGTAATACTCTAATTCTGTTGAAGCTTCTCTCACTCACCTTCCACAACCACCACCACTACACTGACACCATCCAAAACTCAACACAACCGCCACACCCACACCAACCAACACTCAACATAGCCACCACACCCATACCATCCAACACTCAACAGAACCACCACACCCACACCATCCAACACTCAACATAGCCACCACACCCACACCATCCAACACTCAACATAACCACTACACCCACACCATCCAACACTCAACATAGCCACCACACCTACACCATCTGGCAGTCAACACGTAAACTTATATAATGAACTGCCTGTCTCACATGTCTATTAAATTGACGTTCGCGCGAAAGGCTTGATAAATAATAAAGCCAGTGTACCAAACTACTGTACAATAAATATAGCCGTAAATATCGCCATGCACTACAACTGTACTATGCTGAAAATGAAAATATATTAATTAATGACGTGATTAGCCGTCATTAGGTAGATTAGTGAAAAGAAAGGCATCACTGATATCACAGTATCACACAGAGATGACAAACTGGTCTCCTGACATCAGAAGCAGCTAAAACTTCCCTTGTATATCTACTGTTGGCAATGACCTTCATCGTTCATGATCAACAACTTGAGAGAATAAGATTTTACTCCGAGTCACAGTTATGTATTTTGAATATATGATGCAACAGGAGCAATAGTCGTTTAGGTCAACGTCATGTCTGGTGGAACAACCTGTGACATGGCACTTGTTTCAACAAATGTATTATACAATCTGTTGTGAGATCCAGCAAGGTGTCTCCTTTGATATTTTCAGTACGTAAGCGCACACACACACACACACACACACACACACACACACACACACACACACACACACACACACACACACACACACACACACACACACACACACACACACACACACACACACACACACACACACCTTTTTAACCTTTGAGGCAGAGAAGGCTTTCATACTGGAAATCCTCCATGCTCCAGACCTGCATAACTAATATTCAGGTGTTCTCCATTATATTCGGATTTTATCAGTTAATGTTATTTTTTACTGTTGCTGTTTGATCCATAATTTCTGTTTATAGGCCATTCGTAACAGGCTACGGTAGCCTAAGAGTGGTGAGCACTGTTCTATTAGGAATTCGCTTAAACCATACATAGAGAAAATGGAAGGAAAGAGACTAGATTTTGATGGACATTTATAGTACGAGTATTTTATATCTGAACATCCTGCATACCACATTACAGAGTACAGTCAGCAACGATTCAGAGGCCAGACATGTTCTATGTTATTGATGTGAGGTTGCATTTCTATTTGAGTATTTTGCATATGAACCTTACTTAATACACTACACACTAATATGGCGTGCTCAAATAGTGTTTGTCATCAGATTTTGTTACTACTTTTAATACGGAACAAATTGTAACGATGCTGTTATTCATTGCCTTTAAATTCTCAAACTGTCCGCTTTAATGCGGCCACCAGCTGGAACGCCTTTTTAACGACCCTTGTCGAGGATAAAGTTATCTCCCTATTGCAGATTTTTAGCATTTTGTTGGGGTGAAACTGTGATCGAATGTCTTTTATTGTTGGAATATGTCTGGACTGGATATGTTCAGGGTTCTGTTTGACAATGAACCTGGACTGGCAAGTGAGGTTTCATGGTTACTGGGAGCTATAGTGATAAAGCAATCCATAGATTAGGGGAAAATAATTACGATGATGATGATGTCCTGCTTCAGTACCAATCCTGACCTAACCATGTGTGTGTGTGTTCTGTGCCAGCCTGTGTAACTCCTGGTATGGTTGAATACTGCAAGCCAAACTTGATCCACTTACACACTCTCCAGTAGCTCTCGTGTAGCAGTGCAGTGACTCCCCCAGGACCCACTCACCGCACGCCAGTTAATTCAGCTCCCTCCCGGCTGGCAAGCTTGTAACAGGTTTAGCAGGTACCATTTTCGTAACCCTTACACCTTTACATCATCACAATATCATTTTCATATCATAACTACAATATCATCATCATATACGCCACCAATCATCATCATCATCATCATCATCATCAACGCAGCCCAATAGATGGGGTGAAGCAGGAACCAGCAAAAAAAAAAAAAAAAAAAGTACAAGAGTGGCAACTTATCAAACAGCGTGGCCAGTGTAGTGGACCACACAAGCATCCACACATCATCCTAGCCTCTCACATCTTGCCTCTACCTGAGTGCTTTACAACAGACAGTAACTGTCGGAAAAATTTTATCCTGGACCACGATGAAAGTTTTTGGCTACAACATCGTTACGTGAAGGGACTTTACAAAAGGCAAATCAGATTTCAGAAAGATGTCTCTTAACTTTTATTCCAGTCATGGGCAATAAATCGCTGAGGATAATGTGTTATAAATTCTTTAACCCTTCTAGCGCGGTGGCATCGTTTACATTTTATTCTTCTTACTTCCATAAATATATTGCTATTAGCTCAGGAGAGAATCTTCTTACTGCAGATGGTAAGGAGCTTCCCCATTTAGAAATGTCTCCCCTGAAGTTAATGATATCACCAGACGATCCCAAGAATAAAAACAAATAAAGTACTGGAATCAAAAGCATAATAATTGTCATACTTTAGTTCAGTACCCCTCAGAAGAATATATAATAAAGATGTAACATGCAGAATAAATGACCCGGGATGAGGCTTTACATAATCTTTTACGCCAACGCGAAACTATGGCTCAGTCTGTCCGGCACTGGGGTATGTGTGAGTTAACTTGTTGAGACTGTGTGTGTGTGTGTGTGTGTGTGTGTGTGTGTGTGTGTGTGTGTGTGTGTGTGTGTGTGTGTGTGTGTGTGTGTGTGTGTGTGTGTGTGTGTGTGTGTGTGTGTGTGTGTGTGTGTGTGTGTGTGTGTGTGTGTGTGTGTGTGTGTGTGTGTGTGTGTGTGTGTGTGTGTGTGTGTGTGTGTGTGTGTGTGTGTGTGTGTGTGTGTGTGTGTGTGTGTGTGTGTGTGTGTGTGTGTGTGTGTGTGTGTGTGTGTGTGTGTGTGTGTGTGTGTGTGTGTGTGTGTGTGTGTGTGTGTGTGTGTGTGTGTGTGTGTGTGTGTGTGTGTGTGTGTGTGTGTGTGTGTGTGTGTGTGTGTGTGTGTGTGTGTGTGTGTGTGTGTGTGTGTGTGTGTGTGTGTGTGTGTGTGTGTGTGTGTGTGTGTGTGTGTGTGTGTGTGTGTGTGTGTGTGTGTGTGTGTGTGTGTGTGCGTGTGTGTGTGTGTGTGTGTGTGTGTGTGTGTGTGTGTGTGTGTGTGTGTGTGTGTGTGTGTGTGTGTGTGTGTGTGTGTGTGTGTGTGTGTGTGTGTGTGTGTGTGTGTGTGTGTGTGTGTTGGCTTAAAACATGTTCCTGTCTAAGCTAAGGTCGCACCCAACTTTTCCCCTCTCGGGACTGAAGTTTCTCTCCTCCGGCCTGACACTTGCTCATCCCCCACCGTCCTTCACTAATGTTTCACCGTCCCTCCACCCAGCCTCATACTGTTATTTCCTCTTCTTGATGTTTCCTCTTCTGTTGTCAGTATCATAACCAATAGTTGTTTATATCCCTTATCCTCAAGTTACACAACCAGTCACATAGTATTTCCTTTGCCTAATGTTTCCTGTTCCCTCCCTAGTTGCATCCCTCATTACTTATCGTCCTTATCATGGTACTAAGCATCCAGCCTTATACCACCATCTCCTTTGCTAATGTTTCCTATCAATCCCTCAGCCTCATCCCTAATTGTATGCATCCCTTATCATGATATTATATATTCTTTTAATATTCGCACGTCAGCCCTTCACTTCTATTGGTACTGATGGGGTTAGTGAATGCTATAGCTATTATTCTTCTGACTCTGACTTCTCTCTCCCTCGGTGTCATGTCTAATTGGTATACCCTGACCTGATATATATCTGCTCCTCTCCCACTCTGCTACCTACGTCATCCTTATATTTGCATTATTTATTCCTCTCCTACCGTAACACCTGACTAATTTATCCATCCTGCCTTTCACATTCTTGCCCTATCTTGCCACCTACTTTTGTTCAGTCTGGTATTTAGGGTCAAGCTTGCCTTATGAGAATGACTAATTATCCTTCCCTATCCTATCACCAAAATTCCTACAGTACGATTTAATATCTATCTATCCCTACCCTTAGCTGAAACTATCTCTTTCGTAATATATCTAACATTTTTCCTCAAATTTTTAACCTCACATGTGGAGGTGTAAGAGGACTACTTGGCCTTTGGATAGGTGACTGCCCCCAAGAAATAGGCCCTGAGCCTTTGCCCAGAGTCGGACACGTAAAAAAAAAAAAAAAAAAAAAAAAAAAAATCATCTTCCCCGTAATCCTCTGCAAGCCTTCAAACTTAAATCGAAAACAATTACTGTGCCACCGTTTGCCATACATGTTGTAACACTCTGAACACCAGCTAGAAAACTATCCACATATCCAATTAACTCAATGGCCAGAATCATTTTCCGTCAGATGATGTCCTACACAGTTGGCAGTGAGGCAGCATCAACTTCATCCCAGCCCCACAGTGTTGCACAGAGTTAACGCCGCTTTCCGCCATTCCTCCCTCTAACTTGTACCTCACTTCTTCCTGCCCTCCTACCAACGTTTCTCTTGGAACTCCAGCATCCTTCCACATGCTTATGTTTCCTTCTCCTTCCTCGTCGAACCTAACCATGTCGCTCCTGAACACGGTGAAGCCGCTGGTGCATTAGTTAGCACGTCCGTCTCCTTACTGACAGATCCCGAGTTAGATTTTCGGATTTGTCAGACTCTTGGAAAGTGTTCCATTCTCCGCTGTCTCTGATCACGCAACCAGACAAGTAGGGACCTGGTTGTAAAGCTGGCTGTTGCGAGTAATATTTGGTGGAAAGACTGACTTGGCAAAAATTAACTGTCTGCTTTAATGACCCTCAAGCATTGGAAAGGCATTAATTTCTAAGCCTTCTTGTCTTGAAAACTCTCCCCTCCCACCCATCCATGTGGGCTCACTCTGCCCCTTCCCACATGCTGGTAAATACACCCCTTCCCTCCCGCCATCCTACTCAACTCACAACCCCACCCCTACCAACCTTAAGCATCACAGTACATTTTTCAGACGGAAGAAAAGCCACGTCTATCCTGAGAAGCACACCTGCCTCCTCCTTCCCTAACTTTCCTTTTACCTCTCACTCCGAACACCTCCCATACACCTCGCTCTAAGTCCCCTGAGACCAACTTCCCTAAAGAGATGAAAACTTCTTTTGTCTGAGCCTTGGCTGATGTTAGAGAAGGTTAGATCTATTGTCACTTCTCTTGATCAACCTCTTACACCCTTCAGAGGGCGTATTCTCATTCTCTTGTTACTATCAATCAATCAATCAATCATTTCCTGTGGCACCCTCGGGGATGCATAGGGCCTCGATGAACTCACACCACCACATCCTATCTTGTGCTAACTCCTCAAGATCTCCCCAACACTCATCTCCAGCTTCCCGTCTCATTGTCCTCACCCACGTCTCTTTTGGCCTTCCTCTACCTCTCCTACCAGGTGCCACCCACCCTGGTGTACCTCGTACTATTCCCTGTCTCCTATACACATGTCCTAGCCACTTCCATCGTGAGAATCTAACATATTCATCGATCGGCTGCACTCCCGTTATTTCTCTAATTCTACTATTTGGTATCCTTTCCCACCACTTAACTCCTAATATTCTTCTAAGTGCTTTATTTTCAAACACCAAGAATTTATTTTCCATAGTCACTGTGCTGTACCAAGACTCGTGTCCATAAATTAAGATACTCCTAACCATCACCTTATAAAGTTTGATTTTTGTATGCACAGAGAAATTGTTATTATTCCAAATATTTTTAAGCATTCCCATTGCCTGATTAGCCTTCTTTAACCTTTCCTCGAATTCAAAGTTCAAAGAACCATCCTTGGCTAAATAAGTACCTAAATATTTAAACCTATCAACTTGCTTTACAACCATACCTCCAATTACACATTCCTGCGCATTTTCCATATTCATATTGATTATTTCAGTTTTTCCACAATTAATAACCAAACCCACCTTGCGACCTTCTCTCACCAAACAGTCCAACACTCTCTGCATCTCTTCTGGCCCATCACAAATCAAAACTATATCATCTGCATAATCTAAATCTAAAAGTTTCCTGTTCTCTCCCCAAAGTATACCTGCACCGGTTTCTGTTCCAACACGTTTCATAATGTAATCAATGACCAATATAAATAGTAAAGGCGATAGAACACCACCTTGAATTACTCCGGACTTGACTTCAAACGAATCACTCAGACAACCATCAACCATCACTTTACAAAATGTGTCCTCATGCATGTTCATAATGACCCTCACAAACTCCTCTGGTATTCCATAATGTCTCATGATCTTCCCCATAGACTCTCTCGAAACACTATCAAAAGCCTTTTCAAAATCAACAAAACAAAGACTTAACGGTACTCTCATTTCATTAACTTGCTGCATCAAATGCCTAACTATAAAGATCTGATCATTGCAACCACGTCCCTTTCTAAAACCAGCCTGTTCATCCCTCAGAATACCCTCAACCACCGGCTCCAACCTATTTAACAACACTCTACTGAAAACTTTCAAAGCTATCGGTGACAAAGAGATTCCCCTCCAATTACCACATTCACTCAGGTCTCCTTTCTTCGGAACTTTAACAATTACACCATTCTTCCAAACTGATGGTAGTAACCCCGTCACCCATATCTTATTGAATAGCTTGGTCAAGATCATTATTAATCTATCCCCCTCCACTTTAAACATTTCCGGAAATAAACCATCCTCCCTGGTGCCTTATTATTCTTTAACTGTTTTACTGCTTTCTCCACTTCTGCAAGCCTCAACTCTCCTGTTTCTATATTTAAATCTTCCTGAGCAGACGGTATATCCTCTTCTGGTGGTATTGGTCTATTAAGAACTGTCTCAAAATGCTCTTTCCATCTATTTTTAATATCTCCATCTTTGGTCAATAAATTTCCTTCCCTGTCTCTAATTGGTATTTCCTTGCGTTTACCTGCATTACCACTCAGTTCTCTAATCGATTCATATGCTATTCTTTGACTCTGTCCATCATTTTTGTTTATTAGGATTTCAGTCTCTGCAACCTTTTCATCCACACATCTTCTTTTATCTCTCCTAGCTAACCTTCTTACTTCTGAATTCAAACTCCAGTACGCAGCTCTTGCTAATTCAATCTCTCGTTCATCAACGCATTGCATATCACTCCTCAATTTAGCCTCACCTCTCTTTTTTATCATATCCCACGTTTCCTCTGATATCCATTTCTTTCTCCTGAATCTATGTCTCCTTCCAATCGTACATTCAGCAGTCTCATGCAAAACTTTGTTCACATCCTCCCACATCTCATCTACACTTCTCTCCCCCTCTTCCAACGTTTCCAACACCAAAAACCTATTTCTGCATTCTAATCTGAATTCCTCCTTTTCTTCTCCTTCTCTTCTAAGCTTAACAATATCGTATCTACCAACACCAGATTTTTCCTTCTTCTGATTTTTAAGTTTAAACCTTATTTTTGCAATGCTGAGTTGATGGTCACTACCAATATCCGCTCCCCGTTTAACATGAACATCTAGCAGAGAACTTCTATGCCTCCTACTGATAGCGATGTGATCAATCTGATTTTTATATTTTCCACACGGCGACACCCAAGTTGTCTTGTGTATATTGCAATGCTGAAAGAGTGTGCCCCCGATGACTAAGTCATTTGCTAGACAGAAGCTTCCAAACCTCACTCCGTTTTCACTCATCCTACTACCAACTCCCATCTTACCCATACATGCCTCAAATCCCTCATTTGAACAGCCCATTACTGCATTAAAGTCTCCAACGCAGATCAAAACATCATGTCTAGGTACCCTTCCTACTCCTTCTTGCAACTTTTCATAAAATGTGTCTTTCCTTTCATCGAGTGCATCATTAGTAGGTGCATAACACACAAACAGACTGATGTTGCCATGATTTGATTTAAACCGTGCGTATAGCAATCGCTCATCTATAGGATCCCACTCACATAAAGCCTTATTTGCTTTACAACCCAGCAACAATCCTACTCCCTGATAATGCATTCTGTCCTGTCGGCCAGATATCAATAAACGTATACCATCCTCCAAATCCAACTTATCGACTCCAGTTAATCTAGTTTCTGTCAGAGCACAAATATCAAGTCCGTAATTTTGAAAAACCTTCACTAACTCATCGATTTTACCGTCATGATTTAGCGTTCTCACATTCCAGTTACCAATTTTAATTGTATTTTTTGCATTGACAAAGGAATTAGATTGTAACTGAGGCAACCGTGAGATTCTTAGCACCCCCTGCCCATTTAAGGGCTGCACGGGACTGGGGGCCATTATTGTTCTTTCAGAGTCCATCAAGGTTTCTTTGGCTAACTTCCTGTTACTATAACAGTTTTTTTTTTTTTTTTCATCTTAGGGAAGACAACTATTTTAACCTTTGCACTGCCACGGCGCCAGATGTCTCTTATCAGCTTAATAAAACCGTCAAGCAATTGTTAAATGTAAACATAGGTTATCTAATGGAGAAGAGTTATTAGTAATGGACGCAGTGGACGCTCAATGATACAAGATACAGACAATGCTTAACAGGTACAAAAGGAACATGCTGAGCTTCCGAGCCCTTAATTTAATGTCCTAGCATGGCTTGGCGTGACGTGGCGTGGCGTGGTGTGGTTTTACGTAGTTGCTCAAGTCAAAGGGAGTGAGATATACTGCATCCAAGTCGTTAGAGGGAGACGGATGGACAGAAAAGCTTCCTGATATATTCAAGCATCTTCAAACATCTACAAACATGCAAATCATCCTAAGACATTATCGTGCAAGCACAGACTTCCTAACACAGGGGAGATAAGATCACTCACTTTTTTTTTTTTTTTAACAACATATGCATACACATCACCAACAACGACTACAGTGTACAGTGCATTATAACTACGGTGAAGCTTATGTTGTAGCGTCTGTTTGAGTAAGCACGCTCTCAAACATTACCGCACATCAACCCCTCTCAAGCCCGAAGACGTCACATTTATTTTATTCTCACCGTCTCATTTTATTCCTGCTGTGTCCTCTTATTCTTGGTCTCTCCTTACGATGTTATTCGGTTCATGACAAACTTTGAACAATAAGGGTTAATCTTCCTGAACTCCAATAAAATGAGAGGTCATTCATAAGTTATATATAATCATCAATGAATTCCATTAATGAAACACAAATGCCGTCCTCTCGGGTATTCAGATACGCTGTGTTTAGTCTCCTCACGGCAGACCTTAACATTACCGCACCAACAATTTCACCACAACACAAACAGCTCTCATGCAAGACAAGTATTTACACTTCAACTGCAAATAGACTGCTCTCCTCGGACCAGACCTCACCACGAGTCACATGCTGAATAATACAAACAAATCATGTGCTTACCAAAGAAGCATTCAGTATTATATTGGTCTCCTGCACTACCTGGTCCATTCTCTGGTCCAGACATCATACCTACTATCATATGTACTACCGAAACCTTATTCAATTCACATCGTATTATGAATTTTCATAGCCTTTTTTCGACACCCATCAACACATATAGGCGTCTATGACTCATTCAGCTGAAAAGAATCGTCATGCGGTAAATAAAATAGAATACTTTTATCCTCCTAACCATGAAAGGTTTAACACCTTCACCACGAGAAGCCTCCCATAACCCGAATGAAATACTTCGTCAGTAGCAAGAGTTTAATCCAATTATGCCGTCGTAATGAAGGGGTTAACGGATTGGTCCCTTCACTACAACACGTCTCGCCCAAGGTAAGTGAAATTTTCTGATTAAAAAAAAAAATAAAAGGTTAAAATACTCCAACCAAGGGAAATTATGACAGAGTGGAAGAAGCAGAACACTTAGGTTTGTGCCTATCGACTGCGCGAGGGTAATTAATGTAGACAATCAAAATTAAGTCATAGTCTCTTCCTATAACACGACCTGCAATAGTCGTTCTATATCCGGGTCCACAGATGTACTGGTGGATGAACAAGGACATGAGGCAATCATATTAAGTCCTCCGATCCGACCGGTTCGAGAAGTCTAAAAGGAAAACAGAACATATACATAAAAAGTGCCAAACACACTGTGATCTGTGCACAAGACTTTTCAGAGAGACGGAATTATATATAACCTTAATTAATGCCTTTGCTACTAAGGATCTCATCGACACTACAAGCAAGGTTTGATAAGTGCAAGAATAAAAGAAGATATAACTTGTGCTGAAGGCTTTGAGAGGTATTTTGTAGCGAAGGTTAATGGACGTTGCAGTTAACCCAGCAGTTGGAAAGTCTCACCAAACCTGAATTATAATTACTGGGCAGTAGCATCATTAAACTATACCAGACGACATCATAGTAAAGAAATTAATCACAGAAAATATTAACAAGTAAATAAACCAAAAATAGTATTGAAATGCAAAGCCTTTAGCATTCAATTTCCCAGAGAAGAAACAATTTCAGTAAATATAAAATGCATCGTTAATTTCCTGTGCTGAATTCCATCACGGTTATTTGTTCCGGCTCTGGTGAACTTATCCGTAATCCTAAAAGGAATATAGTTAAAAGTATTATAATGCTGGTCAAAGAAAATGCCAGTTCGAGAGTATATATATTTGTGTGTGTGTGTGTGTGTGTGTGTGAGAGAGAGAGAGAGAGAGAGAGAGAGAGAGAGAGAGGTTAATCATACTGTAGACTTACAAGCTTATGGAAAACTTCTGAAAATTTTAAACTGTATTTCATGGGAAAATACAGCATTTTTATTCCCTCCTGGAGTTTCTCTAGGTATGGAGAGGGTCCAAGTCGGGTCGAAACTAATGCACCTCCACAGCAAACACAGTTTCAATGTGTGGGTATAATTCTTCCACTTCAACAACGCAAGACAGAGAAATCATAACACTTGAGCAAACCTTGTTTTATGAATTAACACATGAGACAATACGAGGTGTTCAGCCGAGCAAAACCGGCTGATGGTAGCAAGATTGTTATTTGAAAACGTCATCAACACCCAAATTAAAAATATTTGCATTTATTTTCTTAACTCAGTAAAGTATCAAAATTAATTTTAAACCGCTCCGTGGAAGGAATATGTGTCCGTTTTGGAAATGATGAAGTAATGAGATGGAAACATTAAGTTTCAACCTATGATCTTTGCGATTAAATGCTGGTAGGTGGAAGCCGGTGTACTAATTACCTACAAAATCCTAGATGCACCAAATGCAAGCAGTGGAGGTTAAGCAGTTGAACGCGAAATTCATTAATCATATTTTACGAAGTGTCTGTTTAATGTTATCAAACTCTCCCGTAAGCACACAAACAAACAAACACACACACACAAACAAACAAACACTTTTCTTTAACATGGGCCGACAGAGCCGCTTACGGTAAACACTTGAATCTGTTATCCAATCAGATTTCCTACGCACCCTCCCTGCCTCTGCATTTATGTGTTCACATTATCCATCCTGTCCCCCAACTGCATTCGAAATATTTTCATTTACGTTCTCATATCCATTCAAATTCTTACTCAAACACTGACGCTGATTCCTAAAGTCCTGCTTACAGGACTCATCTCATCTCATCAGCCGTTTGTGTCCACTGCAGGACCGGCCTATCCCGACAGAAGTGGGGACGATACAGCTTATGTATCGTATCTCTACTAAGTGGCTTAGGCTGTCTGGTAGAGATTGTATGTAGGGTGAGAAGTGCTTGCAAGTGTGACTGTAGTATTGGAGTGGCTTTGAATGTGTGATTAGTCTGTGAACAAAGTGTAATCAGCCCGCGCAAGCCTACTGGGTGCAAGCATACGTTATAGAACGCGATACTGGTTCAACCACAGCACCCCCTCATGTCCGCCAAAGCAGTACGTGGCCAAAAGAATGCTCCCAAAGTTTATTGCCCTGACGGGGCGCGAACCTTCGTTCTCCCATAAATATATATATATATATATATATATATATATATATATATATATATATATATATATATATATATATATAAAACCGTCTATACCGAATACATTCTTGGACTGCCTACTATCCGGACTGGCGTAATGGTACCAGCGGGTTGCCGCGTAATGTACGTCTTGTGTATCACTAAAGTCTATTTAATCGCGCTCTAGATCACCATACCGTCCCTGCCCGAGCCTGGGATTGAAATAGCGTCCTTTGAGACAGCAGATCAAATCCTTAACTTGTAGACCACCTCCACTTCCCACTAGGTTTGCCATCCGTCCCTACCCTTCCCGGCATTGCCCCCCTCCCCCTTCTATAAAATTTTCTAATTATCGTAGTGCATGTAATGTAAACACTGATTCACAAATGATGAAGATCAAACAACTTCTCACAACCTGAAGTGATTTACTCGCTTTCCTTAACCTTGAGGCAGCGGTGAATTTATCTGAGCTAAGTAAAATTGTCTGTTACTAGAAAGGATACAATAAGATCATACTTATTCTCGGATAATACGTTAATCGTCAGAGTTTATAACATTTCTGATGCTGTATTTTCTCACGAATGAAACAGAATCCCCCAGCGTTGGCCGATATGAAATATGAAGTAAGTAGACTATTTCACAACCAATGGGTTAAGGACACTTCGCTTAATTTTTCCAGTACCCGTGACCGATTTCTTTATGGCCACAGCGAAATAATTATATGGGTGACCAACATGACCCTCTATGAATTGGAATAATGTTGTTCCAGCTCCTCAGAAAAAAAAAAAAATGTACTGAGGTGCAGCCTTGGAAGACTCCATGATCATCTCATGGGCTATAAGGTGGTGGGTCAAAGTGCAAACATTACACTCACACTAGCGACCAAATTATTTCTGATAAGGAGGTTTCATTGGAAGTGTACAAGTCTTGAGATCAATAAATCGATATAAAATAAACATCAGTTCTCGATTATCAAGTCCGAATGAATATACTGTCATTATAGGCGGTCATTACGGTTCATTATGAGATTCCTGGTTACATACATTAATGATTTTCTTCATATAATCCTGATTTCCGAGAAGTGGTCAGTAGCAGCCTATTGGAATGTAAACTCTTCATTGTTCCTGAGACGCACTTGGCAGACGCTGTCAGGTAACAGTTGACCATTTCTTAGTAGGTGTTAAGTATAGGTAGATTCTACCTGGTTTTAAGAGCAACACACACACACACACACACACACACACACACACACACACACAATAATCATCTATTCACCAAGCAGTGAAATATATAATGTGGCAGACAAATCAGAGCTCTTCAAAGAAGTAAGAGAGACAACAAAATACTATACAAACTTTGTACCAAAAGACCCTAAAAATTGAAATACAGGTTAAATACAGCATTCGTGGAGACCTGAGAGCCGCTGCAAACACTAATGTATACAGCCAGAACTGTTAATTTGGGGAAGCTGCTGTATTGTTAAGCCTGTGGTGTCCAGTCCAGCCCGCCTCGCCTGGCTGCCCCCACACGCGCCTAATGTACCACGAAATTGGTACCCCAGTTTTCGCATATTTTATACCATCCTCAGGATCTTCACTATTGCCCCGATTCTTTTCAAGCCTGTATTTACCTAAAAATAAATACAGGCTTGCATTTAAATTTTGTAATTGTAACAGATATGTGATTAGTCTTCTTTTTTAAAAATATTTTTTGTGTAATAGTAAATAAACTTATGACATGAGTAACGTGCGAATGCAGCAGGTAGCGAAAAACAAGCGCACACTTGCGCGCGCGCGCACACGCGCACACACACACACACACACACACACACACACACACACACACACACACACACACACTGCGATTACGGCATAAATCTGTACTGTGCCTACCACGAACTTCTCTTGCTGAACAATAAAATCATTCGAAGGCCACCAGAAAAAAAAAAAAAAAATGTCTGTTGTCAAAGACACTGCTCAGTGAGTTTTTAGCACAATGCTTTGTTGCTACGTAGCTGGTTGGCAGTGTAAATCAATTGCAGAACACACTTAATTTTTCCACCAAGTCTGATAAACCGAAGTGCGAGTGTGGAGATCACTTCTCTGATCAAGCCACAGAACCTGCCATTAAGTACCTTCAACAATGTTAAATGCATTTTTTTTATGCAAAGAAGAAGGAACCAAAGGCCAGAAGCCCGCACGAATGTTTTTTCCATGATAATAAATAAATAAATAAATAACAGAGAGCTAGATTCAAGATCGGTTCATTTCGAGATGGATGGATATACTGCGTTTGAAAGACTGGAGGTCATAAGCAGTGAGAGATACAAAGGAAAACAGTTCCAGAGTTGACCTGTTGCGTCATGAAGGACTGGGAATAACTCTTGTGTTAGACAGTTGGACAGAAAAGAGATGAGAATTTGTTGCCAGACGGTTGCTACGCGCCGTAACGGTGGACGGATGCAAACAGACAGTTCAGAGGACCAGTGACCATTGAAGTAGCGATAGAAAAGAGATAAAGATGCAATAGTGAGGCGAAGGCAGAGGTTGAAGGGAGCCAGTAAACGGAGGAGAATTAATGAAACGAAAAGCCTTTGACTCCACCTTGTTGAGAAGAGCTGTATGTGGGGAGCCTTCCCACACATGACAGCTGTACTGTACACAGGGGCGAATAAAACTCGTATATAAAGTCAACAACTGTGCAGGGGCAAAGAAGGCACGGAGTAGGCTTAGCACACCTATTCTCTTGGAAGCAGATTTTACAAGAGACGCAATATGATATTTTCAAGATAAATTCCAGTAGAATGAAGTCCTAAATATGTTTAAAGATGATGCAGGATCAAGTTGGATATTGTTAAAAAATAAAGGATACTCCTGCATAAGATTTTGACCGATTGATGTAAGAACCGAGTTTTTGAAGTATTATAAGCAATAAGATCACATTTACCCCAGTCAGAGATATAAGCCAAGGCAGACATTAAGTGTGCCATAGCCTTATCCATTGTTTCTTGAAGTATCGTAACTGCTGAGATGGATGCTGCGGGGAGCAAGTGGAGAGGTGAAGGGTGGGGTCATCAACTTATGAGTGGATAGGGTTAGATGTACAGCTTAGGAGTTTATTGATGAATAGAAGGAAGAGAGTTGGTGAAGGACAGAGCCCTGAGGAACACCACTGTTGATAGCTCTAGAAGAACGATGACCGTCTGCAACAGCAGCTATAAAACAACTAGGAAGGAAGTTAGAGATGAAGACAAAGATAGAAGGATGCAGATCGTAAGAGGGCAGTTTGAAAATTACAGATTTATGCAGTGGTAAATAAAAAGTAAACACTAACTAGCGGATCGCTTTGGCACTGAATATTGACCAGAGAACGTGATGGGTGTAATGAGTACTGTAGTAAACCTCAAGGGGGTTCTTTGCTCTGAACAATTAATTTCAGTGGATGAGTTTCTTATTGAATATTTTCTAGAAACTATTTTTTATTTATAATTTCCTAAGAACGTGCACGTTAACATCATATCCAGACTCCTCTCAAGCCAGGTTCCTCGATGAAATTGACCTAATTTTTGGGGAAGATGAACGATTAATTAACTTCATTAACTCATGTAAAAAGTCTTGGTAAAAATCAGGATTAACAGCCATAATATACGAAGTTCAGGAAGTTCTATAGTACTTCTTCCGCATTAGTGTGCTTCTGTACTCGTACGTTAATATTATTGGGCGATTATTGTGTTGCTCTGTACGCACTTGATATCATTGGGTATAATTATGTAGTTAGTATCAACACTGCAAAGATGAAAAAAACTGTCCTGTACAGTAATATGGCGCGAAATATAAACCAAATCGTTGATGAAGACATGAAAAAAAAAGTTATCTCCACCCAAGAGAATAGGAGACTTTGTGGCAATGGCATAAAGTTTGTGTCAAAGGATAAATATAAAGCTGTGCAGTATAATATAAACCCGTACGCTCAACAACAAACACTGGTTGTTTATAGATACAGCGTAATTATCTTCGTGCTGCTGACTGGGTACTGTAGGAGCCTATTATCGAAACACGAGAATGCTCCCTCCTGTCACTGCATTAGCTGTTTACCTTGAATTGTGTTTGCTGTTATCTCAGAAGCCATTCCTGTGTGTGTGGAGAGAGAGAGAGAGAGAGAGAGAGAGAGAGAGAGAGAGAGAGAGAGAGATTCGTTTATTGACAAGTTTAGTGATGTTCAGGAATATCAACACATGTATCGGTAATTTTCTTGACAGTCTCTTGTTTACCGATAATACAGAATTTTTCACGATCAAATTAAGAGACACTGGGGTTTAAATTTACAGTATATACTTCTGTCCGAATTTCTTAAGATTTTTGGCTTTCAGATATTCAAACACTTTCTGGGAGTAAGGCTTAACGACGTCGGTGAATCTGCCTTAACAGCTGTGTTTCTAAGCGACACACGAATAGGGTCTGGGTTTCGTGGATGTAACCTATCTCCAGAGTGGTCCATGTATTACACCCGCCTTTGCAAATCAGCTGGCAAATTGTGTGTATTACAGGGAAGGAATAGATAGCATTACCAGTGTCCACCAAGCATCATTTTCTAATTTTCCTAACTCTTTTGTACTATAGCGTCTGGTAAATTACGTTCATTTATCCCAGCGTCAATTCAACATGCATTGATAACTCCCACCCCCCACATCAGCCCACCGGGATGCGCCCACAACACAAGATACCGGTATATAAGTCAAAGAGGGTGTAATAGACATACCACCCAGCATATACAGTACCGGTGCTCCATTCCCCCTTATATGGGTTCACTCATTATATTTTCTATTAGCCTAAAACTATTTAATATGAGGGAGGGGTAAAGTTTAGCCGCCTCGAAACTGATTAGCTATCGGCACACATCACAAACTCCCGAACTTTCGCTCAGTCCTAATTGGCTGGCCACTATTTTTTTTTATTAATCAAAATACCATTGTACTTTCTTGCCGGCCATTGTTAGCATTAAGCTGAAATAGAGGTAAACAGTGTTTATGACGATGATGATGATGATGATTACTGTTATCATCATCATCATCATCATCATTGCTCTTATTATTATTATTATTATTATTATTATTATTAGCGCAAGACCATGGACTAGAGTACTCAATCCCAACATCAAAAGCAAGAGTGCCCAGTGGCTTGAACCTGAGTGCCAGCATGTAACTTCAGCCTTCCTCCGGCAACATCCGGTTGGAGTGCCGTAACCTACTAGACAACCAGGAGTCTGTTTGGTTATCCTGTTATCTTGTCATTCAATGTAGAGTCACCTGAAGGCACCACTAGACCTATGAAATAAGTGAGTGGTGAGCGCCCCCATTGAATATATTGATAATAAATAATAATAATAATAATAATAAAATCATCATCATCAATCATCAGTCATCACTATCATAATCACCAACACCATTACCATCATCACTAAAACCATCATCATCACCAATACCATCATCATCACCGACATCACTATTATTATTATTATTATTATTATTTCCTTATTTACTAGTATCTTTGTAGTAGTAGTAGTAGTAGTAATGTTAGCAGCAGCAGCGGCAGCAGCAACAGTAGTAGAAACTGTTGTACTATACTTCATACGTTTTAATTTGACCTAGATTTTCGTCCTTCTGCTGCCTATTTTCCGTATGTCAGTGGTAGAATAAGACAACACTAGCCTACAGCCCTGTGTCCTTTTCATAACACTTCTTCGTGACTACAGCCATATTCTAGTGTTAATCAATTGCTACAGCTCAGGATTCAAGATAGAGAGTTGGCAATTTCAGGCCATGTTAGAGCGAACAGAGTATTATCATAGTACGTAGTATGGTTGAGCACGTAGAGTACAAGTACCTTAAGAGTCTTACTGAACTCCCCCAGAATCCATTGCACCGAGAACGAAGAGGAGAAAAGGAATACAGAAAGAGAAATATAAAAATCCAAAGGAAAATATAATGTCAGGAATACAAACGCCGGCAGATAAGGGGATAATATGAAATAGCGTATTATGTGGATGTGATGCTTAAGAGAAAGTGTGACGATGACGATGGTTGTGGTGACTGATCTCTGGAATAAATAGTGGATATAACTGTGAATGACCTCTGGCGATAAAAGAATGTGTGATGATTATAATGCAGGTTGTGGTGACTGGCCTCTTTAATAAATAGAGGATATAACTGTGAATGACCTCTGGCGATAAGAGAATGTGTGATGATTATGATGATGGTTGTGGTGACGGATCTCAGTGATGAACAGTGGATATAACTGTGAATGATCTCTGGCGATACAGTATTAGCATGAACTGTAATGAAGTTGCGAAACATTTTATCTGTATTTACGGCTTCATAAGGATTCAGCTGCCGTGCATTACTTGAGCTGTGCCAACCATGAGAGGGCTGATAAGGACTTGACGAACACTTTCAAGCTCTTATACTCTCTCCCAGGCTTATAAAGTCATCTACAAATACTTGAAATGAAACATTTCAGTTGATTCCATCACGAGAGCGTAAATGGTGGCCATATTGACACTCCCAGGCTCCTATGACTCACACTTAACTGAATAAAATCGTGTAATATTAGCTGGAATAGAATACCAGAGTTCTGCCTGTGGTAACACTATTAACACTCGCAGGTTCTTGTTACTCTCTCTCAGCAAAATATAACTGTTTAACGTTAGTCGGATGGGAACATCACCTTTGTCCCGGCTTTAAGAAGGTTAATGGTGACAGTGTTAATATGTTCACATTGCTGTGCTCACTCTTAGGTAAATGGAATACTCTTGTGTTCGCTGCAGTTAAATATTCGGGTTGTTCTGTATCATAATTATGCTGAAGGTGACAATATTAACACACTCAGGCTCCTATCACTCACTCTAAGCTGAATGACATCGCCTGAAGTTGACTAGAATAAAACGCTAGAGTTGTCCCTATCATTAGCGGGTTACGGTAGAGTTGTGACGAGTGTAAACAACTGTGTCAATGGCGTCTAACGATAAAGGTTAATGATACACTGTAATGAAGGTTTATAACTATGTGTGTGTTTGTATGTGTGTATGTGTGTGTGTGTGTGTGTGTGTGTGTGTGTGTGTGTGTGTGTGTGTGTGTGTGTGTGTGTGTGTGTGTGTGTGTGTGTGTGTGTGTGTGTGTGTGTCAGACAATTCATAGTAGTCAGTAAATACCCTTAGGCATAGCAGTCCTCCTTCGTGCCACAGTCCTTCACATGTCAACACTTCAGCACCAATACCCGCTGTCCATTCTGCATACATGTTACAGTTATCTTATTAAGACCTGGAGTGATGGTGTTGATAAGTACATCACAGCCTGGGATCAAACTCACGTCCTTTCAGGCTTCACACCGCTTCTCTAACCAGTTGTCAGTACTGCTGTTGTTTTTGTTGCTATGCTTGCCATTCACCTATGACGCCGCCAGGGAGAAACGCTATACGAAGTATAAAAATTCCTTCTCCTAAAAAAGAAAAAATGCCTGGCTTTCCAAAATAATTACCATGAATTTGGGTAATGCCCCAGCACAAGCCTGCTCATTAGTGACAGCCATATAAAGGCCTTTTAAAAAGAACTATATAAATTCTATGCTTCATTCTTTTTAATTTTTTCCCTTAGTTTTTCGATAAACTATATAGTTATTTATGTACTTTATATGTACAGAATACTGTACTTACCTTCATTAATGACCATTTTCTTTTTTTTTTCCCGACGAACACTCCCCTCATATATGCTGAAATACTGTCCATCTCACTATCTTGTAACCTCCTTTTGGCTCCACTCACCCTCTCCTACTTTCCTCTTTGGAACATACTGCCGAGGATAATGGCAACGAATTCGTTCCTTCTACTCTATACTGATTTCCAAGTAAAAGGAGGTTGTTGTACATAATTTCACGAGTCGCTGACCATCTCTTCCTTCATTCCAACACTTTAATTTTTGCTATATATTAATATCGGGTAAAATATTTCATATGATACTTTCCATTACCACAGACGACAAGAAGTGTCAACGAACTTTTGATGATCATAAATTAGTACAATGACTTCACATGGTCTCTTGTTCCTAAATGTCACTCTTCTGAATTATTTACACTGTAGTTGGGGCTGTATTGTCAGTCTTGAACTACAGTAAATCTGTGATGTTTCCTCTTTAATAGTTCACAAACTACGTATATTCTAAGTAAGATGCTGTGGATTGGGGGGGGGGGGAGACATACGTTATTTGTTAGGGATTAAACTTCTGCTTTAAATATAAGAAAATTACTCTAACATACTGTATTTCCTGAAAGAAATGTGTTATATGAAAGCCCTTTATATATATATATATATATATATATATATATATATATATATATATATATATATAGTATGTGTGTGTGTGTGTGTGTGTGTGTGTGTGTGTGCATATAATTTCCGAGGCATTAAAGTCCTGTCATAATATATCATTTGGTGAGATACATAGGAAATGGGAAATCCATGGACGCCATTGCGCACCACAAACATTTCGGAATTAAAGCTAAGTAGGGACATTGTATTTATATATATGAATACAGTGATAATACTATGTCTCCTAGATGTCACACATGTACACATCGCATTTTTTTTTTTTTTTACCAGATGATTTTATCCAGCTCATAACTGATCTCGCGAATTGAAGACATAAAACATTCCCAATTAACACCTTACATGCCGTAACTGCATTTTATGCTACTATTTCAAGCAACTTCATCCAGCCTTGGACAGACCTCTGGCAGTTACGTAGTTAACAATACCGAGGGTGGTTGCAGTAAACCTTTTGACCTTTGCTGGTGTGGAGTTGGGCTTCACAGAGGCAGGGGTCAGCGTGGCCCCCTCTGTACACATAGCAGTGGGTCAGGATTTCACACAGCACACATTCCAAACCCGGGTCCTTGCCTCTGCCTCCCTCCTCCACCCACTCACCCCAGGTTTATTGCCTTCACAGATACCTGGCCACGGTGTACTGGCACCTTTTGATATCCCTTTGGCCAATGAAGTTTTCTGCATTTTGGTCCTGCTTCTATGCTAAGAGTTTTCAGGAAGAGTTTCCAGGTGGTGGAGGGGTAATTCAAGGCTATTATCTTACCATTCACTTCGAAAAACCTACCAGCTGAATTTAATCGTCTTGTGAAATGAAGTACTTGTCTCGAATGAGGAAAAAAAATGGAACAGGTCATGCAGAATCTAATTACATATTAATATTAAACCATCATTACCTGTTGTGTGTAACCGGAATTACAGTTCCTTCAAGTACCACCTGATTTGTAAATATGACCACATGATGAATACAAGAATTGCCCCAACCATTAGAGTGTTAAAGAGAGATATTTCAAAAACTTGTAATAGTTTCAGCACAATCAATGGATAAATAATTTGTCGAGGACTAACTTGTGAATTGCGTAGGTGCTGGGGTGGCAGGACCATCCTCTTCTGACATGTGGCTGGTTGTTCTCTGTATTTTCTCTTCGCTATGTTCCTGTTCACATAGCAGTACAATTAGGGACCTGGATGTAGTACATTAGACTGCTGCGTATCGTATCCTAAAGGACGACTGGCTTGGTGTAAGTTTATTGTTCGCATTAACGACCCTCGTGCAATCAATAGGCATTATTATTTTTTTTTTTCACAGTTACTAGCCGCTCTTGTGTCATTTATGAAAACAGGTAGGATAATGCAGTTACTGCTAACATGTAGGTCTGTCCGATAGAGTTACTCTGGTAAGTTTAATTTTAAGTGTTAGTTGTCGTGGCGAGAACTGACCACAACTTGCAGTCTGCGGTGTACACTGGTGAGCCATAGTTTCTGCTCACCCTCCACCCTACACTGGTGAGCCTTAGTGTCTGCTCACCCTCCACCCCTACGCTGGTGAGCCAAAGTGTCTGCTCACCCTCCACCCTACACTGGTGAGCCATAGTGTCTACTCACCCTCCACCCCTACGCTGGTGAGCCAAACTGTCTGCTCACCCTCCACCCTACACTGGTGAGCCATAGTGTCTGCTTACCTTGCATCCCTACGCTGGTGAGCCATAGTGTCTGCTCACCCTCCACCCTACGCTGGTGAGCCTTAGTGTCTGCTCACCCTCCGCCCTACACTGATGAGCCATAGTGTCTGCCCACCCTCCATCCCTACACTGGTGAGCCATAGTGTCTGCTCACCCTCCACTCCTGCCACTGGCTAGAGGGAAATTGTTGCCAGGTTTTCACAATGAGTGAAGATCTATCGTCCAGCGTGAAGGTAATCGTGTGAAGCTTTGTTATCCTACATTGTAAACAATTGGCAAGGTTCCAACCACATTTTGAGCCTAGTCGTGCAGTTTATGACTCAGGTATGAAATTTGGCCCATATTTTCTGGCCCAAAAGAGCTCTTAACTCACGCTTTCGTCTAACTCCGTGGTGTGCGTCGGGTGATGCAGCCGTAGGAAAATGTGCACAGTGTACAAAGGAATGGGGGGGATGAGCCTGAGTGTTGGTAGGAAAGTAAGCGCTATGAAAATGAGTGTTGTAGGATGTATGGTTGGCAGTGAAGGATTATTTTAAAATCCCTACCAAAAATGATGGCGCTGGGGTAAAGACATGGATTTGGGGAACAATGAGATGAGTGGAATGAGCTGAAAATAATATAGGGCCTGAGGACTAGCTCTGAGAATACAATTTGTGAAGACAGATGCTGTAGCGTTAATGGTTTAATACTGTTCAAGTTTATTTTAAAGTTTTCTTCAACAAAAAAGCAATAAAACAATGACAACTCCACTTTGCTTTCCCTAGCCTTGCGTCTTGTGACTCAGGTAAAAACTAGATCCCATCCAGATCCATCCCCACACGGAAATGGCGGACATAATTTTACAAGGGGCCGCATGTATATTTTTAGTTCCTCGTTTCGTGGTTCAGAGTAATAGCAGGATCATTAAATTTATACCAATGTTTCCAGAGCAAGGAATTCAAATATTTTAACACCTTAGGCTAATGGTGTTAGTTACTTTGTCATCAAGTTTGACCACATGATAAGTATGCTTTATGGAAAGTTAGTTCAATAATTGCTTTCCCAAAGGTTTTTGTCCCGGTATTACTTCGAAACCGATGAAAGAAATGATAAGGCAAAAAGTATAGTAAACTGTACCGAGATTTTACAGTAAGGCATTTTCTAGCGATATAACCGGTATGATCACTTCATAAACCTGTACCATAATCATTTTCGGCTAAATAGACTGATACAGCAGTGACGCCATACAAAAGAAAACACCATCAGTCACACCAGTTTACGTTCTCTGCGGGACTTCTTATTGAAGCATTGCCATCGTCACCTTTCATTTATTAGCTACATTAGTTACATATCTTTTGAATATTTTTTAAAAAAATGTATGGGGACAAAAAAGTTCTCGAAGCTTCCACATTTGAGGGACCTCTATTCTATGTATTCATGCACCACCACACTTCCACACTGACGTGCAAGTCAGCGCTGTTCTTTTGTCTTTAGCACTATCCCCTGCAGCCTGCCTTATACCCACGTGTGATTGGAATACGATAATTCTCTCCTGCAGAGAGAAGGTTGTTTCATTTATTTTCCTATTAGCACATGTTTCATTCTATAACCATCTAAAGTCAGCAGAGAAGCTGGGAAGAGTTTGATTCTCACATTGGTCAGCCTCTTGTATAATGATTATTTCCCCGATCACGTTGACCCAGCAACAGATACGGAAACCTGGATGTAACACTGACTACTGCGGGTTGTATTCTAGGGGAAGACTAGACTTTAGCGAAAACTGATTATCTACCTTTATGACCCTTGTGCTGGCGAAAGACATTACTCTTTTTTTTTTGCGGGGGGGGGGGGGAGGTGGTGGGAAGGTAGCTGATTCCCCTGCTTCATCATTACTGTGAGCAACACAAAAGCCTTCGAATCCTAACCTGAACACTAAGCCCCAAACTCCATCTTGCGAGTTTGTCTGGGCTTGGCGGAGGAGACCAATGTGGAGAATGAGTGCAATGGGTGTGAACAAGACAGACGGAGGCGTGGAAGGACTATGGGAAGGAAAGATATATGGGAGGAGGAGAGTAGTAAGGCGAAACATGTAAAGAGGGAAAACGCTGAGAGGATGGCCAGCGGAGAGAGGCACGGTAATCAGAACGCTTAAAGTCGGTATGAAAGGCAAATCCAGCTGTTGACTGGATGAAGACAGGAGAATAAATAGTGGAGCAGAGAGGAAACACACAGGAAAGCATAAATGAAAATAATAATAGGACAGGGGAAGATGGAGACGCACAGGAGAAAACTCACAACAAGAAGGAGAAGAGAATAGCTAGAGGATAAGAAAGGATAGACAGAGAGGAGAAGGGATAAGACACACGCAGGAAGACGCAAGTTATAACAAACTAGATGAGCATTCAATGGAGCGCATCTCTCCGACAAGGACTGAGTAATTTCCAAACGACTCTTTATAATGAGTTAGGTTTTCTCATCACTGATTAGAGTTTCACAAGAAAATGTTTTCCAGATCCAGAATCTGTAATGCGATCGGGATCTGTCCCAAAAGTTAATCGATTGTTCCCTGGGACATGGACTATCTACCCACGAAATTTGGTCCAAATCTCTCGGTTAGTTTTTCAGTACTCATAACAGACAAATAAACATACAAACAAACAGGGTTGAAATAAAGGAGGGGAGAGAACGGAGACGCACAGGTGTAATTGCACATGCACCACGGAGAGGAGGGTACACAGAGGAGGAGAAGAGAGAGACGAGACACACAAGAAACAAAGAATGGAGAGTAAACAGAGGAGGAGAAGAGAAGAGGGATGAGATACACACGATGACACAGAGAGGAGAGGAGGAGAGGAGCGTCAGTTGAGGAAAAAAGGATAGGAAAAATAGGAAGAAACGAGGGGTAAACGAAACTCAGGAAGGGACAGGGTAAGAAAGACACACAGCTTGCTTGTGTCTATCTACTTTAATGTTTTCTCCCCCTGTCTAACAGGATGGCAGCTGGCTGGTGTTCATATTGACATTTTCAGGGATCGACTCAGGTTGTCAACAAATGTCCTTGAAGCGGTTTTCTCCAAAGCAAGTAAAACGGAAAGCACTAATAGGGCGGAGAGTATTGGCATATTTAGATACCTTCACATTTAGAAACAAGATACAACAATACACACGGAAACTCTTAAGTCTATACACAGACACACACAGATGCATATGTAGGATTCCCTCAAGATAACTGCAGTGAGAAATATGCGTGTGTGCTGGAAAATAAAATGACTGGAAGAGCTGCTTGCGGTTTAGACGAAAAACAGAAGGGAATATTTTTCAGGCCGCCTAACAATGGCTCGTTAAGTGGAGCGTCAGCGCCGAAATCCAGCTCGTGTGTTTTTATGTTCCTACTGTTTTATAGGCGCCTCTGTCCCACGTTCCTCCTGCCCTATTCATAAACCTGACTGAGCCCTAAATTGTCACTGTGTATGATTTCATCTCATCAAACACAACTACTAAACGCCTGAAAACCAAACCAGTTAGAACAGCAACGTGAAGGAAGGCGACGAAGCAATGTTATTTCTGGTAATGTTTCACTGCTAGGGACAATTGTGCATCATAAGAAAAGAGGGATTTTTTATGAATGGGACCCTTGGTGTGTGTAACTGGGCGTGAGATGGAGTGAGGGGTAACAGAGAGAGAGAGAGAGAGAGAGAGAGAGAGAGAGAGAAGTTACTGATGGACAGAGGAGTAAGAAAAAGGGAGTGAGGGGTAACAGATAGGGAGTAAAAAGTAACAGATGGAGTGGTGAGTAACAATGATGAAGTGAGGGGTAACAGAGAGAGAGAGAGAGAGAGAGAGAGAGAGTAAAAAAAGTGACAGCGTGAAGAGTACCACAGAGGGAGTGAGGGGCGACAGAGAAATAACCTACCGTAAAATGCCCATCTTAACAGTATCTCGTATCCCAACCCTGTCCCACCACCCATTACCATCTCCACCCATCCTGCCCACTCCCCTCCACACATCCCACTCATATTCTACACCCCAGCACCAAGCTCTTCAAAAAAATCTGGTGCCACTTCCAATACCTTGCTCCGGATACCCCCCCCCCCCTTTCTG